>NW_026126495.1:0-600000 GCF_943737965.1 Phodopus roborovskii | reverse complement strand
ATACCAATTTGTTCAAGGGTACCTCCCACTTTCTCTTCTAAGAGTTTCAGTGTGGCAGGATTTATCATGATGTGTTTGATCCCTTTGACTTGAGGTTTGTGCATAGCGATAGACATGGTTCTATCTGCAGTTCTACACACCATCATCCAGTTGTGCCAGCATCATTTGTTGAAGATGATTTACTCCTCCCATTGTATGGTTTTCACTGTTTGGTCAAAAATCAGGTGTTCCAAGGTGTGTGTGTTATTATCAGGTTTTCTATTCAATTCTATTGGTCTACTGCTCTATTTCTTGGCAATACCAGGCCCTTTTCAGGAGGATTGCTCTGTAGTAGAGCTTAAAGTTGGGAATGGTGACGACCTCTGAACTTCCTTTATTGTACAGGATATTTTGCCTATCCTGGTTCTCTTGTTTTCCAATATAAAGTCCATTATTATTATCCTTTCAAGGTTCGTGAAGAATTGTGCTGGGATTTTAATGGGCATGGCACAGTATCTATGGATTGATTTCGACAAGATTGCCATTTTACAATGTTCATCCTACCAAGAGCATGGGAGATCTTTCCATTTTTCTGCTATCTTCTTTAATTTCTTTCCTTAAAGCCACAAAGTTCTTATTATTAGGTCATTTGCTTATTTGGTAAGCATTACCCCAAGATATTCTATGTCGTATGTGACTATTGTAAATGATGATGTTTCTCAGATTTCTTTCTCAGCCCCTTTGTTGTCTGAATAAAGAAGGGCTACTCATTATTTTAGGAATATCTTGTATCATGTTAGTTTGCTGAAGGTGTTTATAATCCTCAGGTGTTTCCTGGTAGAAGATGGTTTTTTGTTTTTTGTTTTTGTTTGTTTGTTTTTTTTTTTTTTGGTGGGTGTTCAATTTTGTAAACTATCATATCATCTGCAAATAGAGAAAGTTTGATTTCTTCATTTCCATTTTGTGTCTCCATGATCTACCTTTGTTTTCTTATTGCTTTAGCTAGTACTTCAAGAACAATATTGGAGATATGGAATGAGATGACAGCCTTGTCTTGTTCTTGATTTTTGAGAAATCCCCTTAAACTTCCCTCCATTCAATTTGATATTGTCTGTTGGTTTACTGAATAGTGCTCTTTTTATGTTTAGATATGTTCCTGTTACCCCTGATCGCTCCAAGGCCTTTTTCGTGAAAGGGTGTTGATTTTTGCTGAAGGCTTTTTCAGAATCTAAGGAGATTATCGGGTGGTTATCTTTTTCAGTTTGTTTGTAAGGTGGATCACCTTGATAGATTTTAGACTGTTAAACAACCCCTGCATACCAGTGATGAAGCCTACTTGGTCATGGTGGGTGATTTCAGTGATGTATGCTTGGATTCGGTTTGCCAGTATTACTTCTTTAACTGTTAAACTAGGAAATTAAGTAATAATTCATCATTTAATTTACGTATATATGATAAAGGTAACGTTATGGACCATAAGTCCCTTTTGGAGTCAGATTTTGGGAGTTGATGATGTAATATCATCTCATTACTTCATCATTTAGCTATGTAAATACATCTTTTCATCAGCGATAGGTTTAGGACTTTGGAGCCATCTCATCAGTGTTAATATAAAAGTCCCACTAAATAATTTTTAATTTAATTTTTTAAAAAAATCATTATTCCAGTAAGAGATCAGTCTGACTACTCCATGTGGGATTTAAGTATGCACCATCATGTCATTTTCAATCATTTTTCATTATATATTAATTATTAAAATCAATGAAGATGTTGTTCTTCTTGACTGGAGTCGGACAAAACCTCCATGGGAGTTAATCACGTGGCATTATTTAATTATCTACGTACTACTTCCTTGACAATCAGTGGAGTTTGGTGCCATCTTTTGAAAGTTAAATATGGAGGACTATCCAATTATTAACTTATTTGAGTGTGTAATTAATGATGGTGTCATCTGTCATTTGGCTCTTGTGGCATTGACCCATCAGGATATTGGTACGAGAAGCATTGGCCAGAGAATGGGAGACACTGCCTTACACAGTGATTACTGATTGTGCAATAATAGATTTTTAACAATCGAATGATTACACGATTTAAAAAAAAATACTGTACTATTTCACATCATCAGTTTCTGAGAGGTTGCAACAGAACTGACCCATGAAGGTCACAGTGACCACAGATTTTCAAAATGGAATAACTGAATAATCTCCTGATCAGGGAATCACATCTAATGAACTCTGTTGGGCTGTAAACATGACACACCACCAACAATAAATAACTCTAAATAACCATATTAGAAAGCAGGGTACAGGACTTAATAGAGAACAGTCAATTGAGGAATCCAAAATGACTGAAAGAAACATAAGACACTGCTCAAAATCCTTAATCATCAGCCTAATGCAAATCTAAACAACTCTGAGAAACCATGGGATCAAGCTCCTCTAAAGGTAAGAGGATGCAGAGGAGTTAATTTCATTTTCAATAAACGGAAAAGGATTATGGTACAGGCGATTAATTGTATTGATTCCGTTCTAGAAATTAGAAAACTGAAGCATAGAAAACAGGTTTAAAATACTCATCATGGTACTTGAATGGCAGAATGATGCTTTCGTTTTCATGCTTATGTCACTATAGGCAAGTTGTAGCTTGAGAGACTAGTAAATATGTAGAACTCAAAAGAAAGGGCCTTGCTTTGTTTTTGTGAGAAACTCAGTGATGATGTAAGGTCAGTTCATCGGTGGGTTTCCTCCTTTAAGCATGTGGGAGGGGCACTAGAATGTGACAGAATGTTGGTTCATAAATGTTGCCTGGCAACCCTGCTTGCATTCTGTATCCTGGTATCATGGCCCAAGGATGAGAGAGCAGCTTCTAGAAAGTGTTATCATGGGACATTAAGTCTCCCAAGGTAAATATCTCCTAAAACATTTCGTTACAGCATTTGATTGCCTAACAAGTCATAGCCACACCTCTGGTAGTGTGCCTACAGGTTTTACTGGTTACCTAATTCAAGAATACCTAGTCATCAGAGAACGTTGTCTGTGGAGAAACAGGTCAAAGTTTTCTGTTTATGAATGCTCTCTCTCCTAAGAAGAAAAGCTATGGAACAAAAGATAATATGACTCAATTTTTCAATAAAAAGGTGAGATTGCCATTGTTGACTTCCTTCAGGAAGGTGATAATCCATTTGTTAGAGTAGACTTAGCGATTATTGGATTTCAGTCCATCTCTTTTGACGCTGCTGCCCAACATTAAATATGTGATATCTTATAACAACCCTGCATACACAATGACAGTTCAGCATTTAAGCATGTTACTATTCAGCTCTGCGATAAAATAAGGGATGAACATTGGAGTTTCCCGCAATCATGTGGGAGTCAACTGAGAGGCAATTGTGTGGAGTATGGCAGGCCATTTCATCCCCTGATTATGTTGTTATTTGATTTTTAAAATAGGACATTAGATAATCCATGATCAGTGGATTGTGGTGACGCGATGTGGGAGGCAATTATTATAGACCATCTTAATATCAATTATGTAGTTAAAATATTTAAATTAATCACGACAGCATCGTTCAGGAGCCTGGTTTGGAGCCACCATAGGGAAGTTGATGATGTTACATGAACTCATTGTTTGATTATTTAACTATATAAAACAATGATTATATCATCCACAACACATGGAATCTGGTGCCACAGATCATCGATTTATATAATTAATTAATTTAAATTGAAAATCTGTGTTAATCCCCAGGGTAATCTAAATATTTGCCTGTAAAATGCTACATTCCCTATTTATTGTGACAGTTAGCTATTACTGACTTATTTAATTTAATTCTTAATTTAATTCTTTAAATTATGTAAACGACAGACAGTGCCATCACCGGTTATGGTTAGGTTGCAAAAATCTGTCAGGGACAAGGTTAGCAAAGTTGAAGACATGGGCAGAGCATTTTCTGAATGATCTATGCATCTCCCAGAGTACGAGGGATGGTGGGTGATTGAGTGCAGAAGGTTACACGGTGCCCTCTGATAAGTACAAGGACTTCACCAAGGAGGGCACGGTGGTCTGGGTGTTGACTACCTGCTCTTCCTACACATCTTCACATCGGTTGTGATCTACCATGAGAAGATGGAGAGGCACTAGGAGGTCGGCACCATCACTGAGACCTGGCAAAAGGATGATGGCTCAGAACTCGGAACAACATGTCTCTCTCAGCTATGCTTGTGATACTCCTGCTCCAAGCCATCTTTTCAGCTGTTATCAACATTGTGGCTACTACTGCTGCAACAGGATTGGGCCCATTATCTCATGTCTTGCTGCACCACAACAGAGATTCAAGCGCTTTTGATGATGTCAGGCCAACAGAATTCATCGGGCAAGACAGTATGATTATCTGACCATTAACTGATGGCGCCACATTGTGTGACACAAGTGTGACAGACGATCTAACTATCTGATTATTACATTATTCAAATCTGACTTTTTCTACTCCAGGAAGAGTTGAGTCTGGGTCCACCTTGCTGGTGTTAAATTCTATCTTGTGAATTCTTTCTTACTTTCTTTCTTCCTTCCTTCCAAAATGGACTTATGGTTCATCACATTACTTGTATTTTAAATTCATTAATTAAGTGATGAATTATCATGTAATTTCCTAGCTTAACAGTTAAGGAAGTAAGTGTAGTATTCGATGATGAGATGGTCTGGCATAATTGACTCCCCTAAGGAGGCTCAAAACTCCAGTGATCACTGAATACATAATGACAGATTTTCATAATTAAATGAATAAACTTTAAAAGTGTGAAGGGTGTTTTATGCGTGAAGCCTAAATGATTGCTCAATACTGAAGTGTCATTGAGTTCTTAATCATAGATATGAACAAAAAAAATGAATGAATAAAGAGATAATTTCTCATAATTAACCCCTAGAGAGATAACAAATCGATATCAACATTGATTTAAAGAAAGAAATAAAGAAAAAAAGAAAGGAAGGAAGGAAGGAAGAAATCACAAGAGACAATTTAAAACCAACAAGGTGGATCCAGACTCCACTCTTCCAGGAGTAGAAAAAGGCAGATTTATATAACGAAATAATCAGATAGTTAGATCGTCTGTCACACTTGAGTCACACAAGGTGGCACCAAACTTCAGGGATCACAGATTATATAATGAAAGAATTTAAGAATTACATCTTTAAATATGTAAGTCATTGACCTTTTTTTGTATCTTCAAATCCAGGGCAGACTTGACAGATATGGAAATGTATGCTGTCATCAAGGATTTTTAAAATGCCATAAGTTAATTGTCAGATATTCATACTGTCTTGCATGATGAATTCTGTTGGCCTGACATCATCGCCAGCACCTGAATCTCTGTTGTGGTGCTGCAGGATCTGAGATAATGGGCCCATTCTTGTCTTAGAAGTAGTAACCAAGATGTTGCTATCAGCTCTAAAGATGGCTGCAGCTGAGGCAAAGCCAGCATATCTGAGAGAGAGATATTCTTCCGTGTTCTGGGTCCTCATCCTTTTGCCAGTTCTCGGAGATGGTGCCGACCTCCTATTGCCACTACTTCTTCTCATGGTAGATCACAACCGATGTGAAGATGTGGATGAACAGCAGGTAGTCAACATCCAGACTACTGTTCCGGCCTTGGTGAAGTCCTTATACTTCTCGAAAGGTCCTGAGCAATCTTCTGGACTCAATCATCCAGCATCCTTTTTCCTATGGGATATGCATAGATCATTCAGAAAATGCTCTGCCCATGTCTACAACTTTCCTAACCTTGTCCCTGACAGATATTTGCACACTAATCGTAATCGGTGGTGGCATTGTCTGTCGCTTACATGATTTAAAGAATTAAATAAGTCAGTAATAGTTAACTGTCACAATAAATAGGTGATGTAGCAATTTACTGGCAGGGAAGCATGGCCAGACTCCAGTCATGAAGGATGTCATCATCCTCAATTAAATAAATGTATCGTAAAATGTGATGATATTGCACATTATCTCCACAAGAGGAAGCTTTACAGGTGTCTTCATGGAATGGAGGATTTTTGGTTTACATAACTCAATTTTATTGAGTTCATGTAACATCATCCACTTCCCTAAGGTGGCTCCAAACCAGGCTCTTGAACGATGCTGTCTTGATTAATTTAAATATTTTAACTACAAAATTGATATTTAGATAGTCCATTATAATTGTTTCCCACATCCTGGAATCCAGTGATCATGGATTATCTAATGTCCTATTTTAATAATCAAATAACAACATAATCAGATGATGAAATGGTCTGCCATACTCGACACAATTGACTCTCACTGATTCCTACATGATTGTGGGAAACTCCCAGTTTCATCCCTTATTTAATTGGAGAGCAGAGTTGTGAAATGTATAAATGCTAAATTGTCATTTTGTATGCAGGGTTTTTAGAAGATATCACATATTTCATGTTGGACTGCTGCCTCAAAAGATATGGACTGCAAGCCAATAATCCGTTAGTCTTCTCTAACAAATGTATTATCACCTTCCTGAAGGAAGTTCACAATGACAAACTCACCTTTTGTGAGTCTTATTATCTTTGTTTCCATAGTTTTATTTCTTAGGAGAGAGAGAATTCATAAACAGAAGAAATTAAATGTTCTCTGATAATTAGGAAATCTAGAATTGGTGACCAGTAAAAGCTGTAGGCAAATTTCCAGACGTGTGGCTATGACTTTTTTAGGGGAATCAATCCCTATCATTGAAAGTTTTAGGAGTTAGTTATCTTGGGAGACTGTAATGTCCCATGATACTTTACGGAAGCTGCTCTCTGGTCCTTGGCCCAAGATACCAGGATACAGAATGCCAGCAGGGTTGCCAGGCAACATTTATGAACCAACATTCTGTCACATTCTAGTGCCCCTCCCACATGCTAAAAGGAGCATGCCTAAAGAATAACTAACCTTACATCCTCACTGAGTTTTTTCAGTAAAACAAAAGCAGGGTTCTTTCTTTTGGGTTCTACATATTTACCCGTCTCTCAAGCTACAACATGGCAATAGTGACATAAGCATGAAAACGAAAGCATCATAATGCCATTCAAGTACAATGATGAGTATTTTAAACGTTTTTTCAATGCTTCAATTTTCTAATTCCTAGAATGGATACAATACAATTAATCGCCTCTACCATAAACCTTTTCTCTTTTTTGAAAATAAAATAATCCCTCTTCATTCTCTGCCCTTTAGAGGAGTTTGATCCCATGATTTCTCGGCATTGCTTAGATTTGAATTGGTCTAGAACGGCCAGGGCCAGAGCCAGGGCCAGGGCCAGGGCCAGGGCCAGGGCCAGGGCCAGGGCCAGGGCCAGGGCCAGGGCCAGAGCCAGGGCCAGGGCCAGGGCCAGGGCCAGGGCCAATTCTATCCACCATGAAACTCACACATTTAACCTTGTTCCCCTAGACTTTACATTGAAATTGTTTTTATCCCTATTTCCCTTCCTAACCTAGCGTGATGTTTCCTTGATTCTTTGTTGAGTTCATTTTTTAATAAAATTTTACTACAAACAAGGCCATATGGTCCTGGATAGATTATGTACAAGTAATAAGAGTCCTCAGATGCCAATCCAGGCTAAAATAGTGTGCAAAACTCTCAATCACTATAGCATAAACAAGATATTTAATGTCAAAGCCAGATTTCCTAAACATATTTCCATAAATCCAGCCTTACAGAAAATTCTGGAAAGAAATTCTAACCAAGCAAGCTAACTACAATAATGAAGACATAGGCAAAGTTAATATCAGTTTACAAGAACAAAAACGAAAAAGTGGGCGAATACACTCACAATACCACCACCAACAACAATGAAACAAACAAGAATTAACAATCTATGGTCTTTAATTTTCCAAAATATTAACGGTCTTATTGCCTATAAAAACACACAAGCTAACAGAGTGTATATTAAGACAGATTTCATCGTTCTAGTGCATACAAGAAATGCATCTAAATTTCAAAGACAGACATTACCTCAGTGTAAAAGTTTTGCAAAACATCTTCCAATCAAAGGAACTCAAGAAGGAAGCAGGTGTACGTATCTAAATATTAAGAAGTTTAATTTCAAACCAAAATCACTCAAGAGATGAAGAAGGTCATTTAATAATCAGCATGGGAGAAATGCATCAATATAAAGTCTCAATTCTTAACATCTCTCATCCAAATTAAAAGGTACCCACATTCTTAAGAGAAACACTAGTAAAACTCAAAGCTCACATAAAACCTTACTCACTCATAGTGGGAGATTTCACCACCCCATTCTGAACACTAATCAGGATTACCAAACTTAAGTTTCACAAACAAACACAGGAACTAACAAAAGTTTTGTCCCACTTGGTTTTAGTAGTCATTTATAGAACAACCAATCCAAACACAGAAGAATATACCTTCTCCTCAGCTACACATGGGACATTCTGTAAAACTGACTACATACAAGGCAACATAACAAACCTCAGCAAATAAAAAATAAAATAAAATTGAATAGCCCCCTATATCTTATGAGATCACCATGATTTTGAATTTGAATTCTACAAGAATACATACTGCAAACACGCTACAAATTCATAGAAACTGAATAATGAGTAAATTACCATTCCCTGTTCCAGGAAGAAATAATGAAATAAATAAAAGATTTGTAGAATTCAATGAAAATGAAGACAGAACATACCTGAACTTATAGGACACTTTTAAAGCAGTTATACAAGGAAAGTTCATTGCAATCAGTGCTCATGTAAAGTAAACAGATGATGGTCAAATTATATAATTAAGAGCACAACTGAAAGACATAGACCAAAAAGAAACAAACTTAACCCGGAGGAGTACCTGCCAGTGAATAATCAATTTGAGGGCTGTAATCAAAAAAGTAGGAACATGGAAACCAATACAAAGAATGAATAGAACAAAAAGTTGTTTCTTTGAAAAATAACAAGATAGACAAACCTTAGGGGCAAACAAATCAAGAAGCAGAGAAAGAACATGCAAACAGCAAAATCTGAAATAAAAATGGGGAAATACGAACAAACACTGAGGAAACCCAGAGACATTTCAGGTCATACTTTGAAAACATGTAGTATACAAAAATAAAAAAAATCTAAGGGAAATGGACAGATTTCTGGATTGTTATCACTTATCAAATTCAAAACAAGGATAAATAAGCAATTTAAATAGATTTAGATCACATACTGAAATAGAAATAGTCATGAACTCCACCCAAGCCCCCCCAAAAAAAAAACAAACACATAGACACAAGGCCAAAGGACTTCAGTGCAGAATTCTACAAATATTTCATAGAAGTGCTAATACCAATACTCCTCAAATTGTCTCACACAATAGAAGCAAAAGGTTCATTACCATTTTTAATTAGTTTACAATTACCTTGATATGCAAGCCTCACAAAGACACAACTAAGAAAAAGAATTACAGGCAGATATCCCTCATGGACATTGATGCAAAAGTATTCAATAAAATACTGGAAAATCGATTACATGAACACATCAAATAAGTCCTCTATCATGACCAAGTAGGCTTCATGTCACAGATGCAGGGATGGTTCAACATATGAAAATCTATCAATTTGATCCTCCATATACATAAAGTAAAACAGAAAAATCACATTATCATCTCACTAAATGCTGAAAATGCCAGTGTCAAAATCAAACACCCTTTTATGATAAAGTCCTTGAAAAGAACAGGGATAACAGAAACCTACCTAAACATAATAAAAGCAATATAGAGTTAACCAACATAGAACATTAACCTATGTTTAGAGAAGCTTAAGATAATTCCTCTAAAATAAGGAACAAGACAGCTGTCCATTCTCTCCATAAATCTTCTATATTGTGCTTGAAGTTCTAGCTACGGAAAGAAATCAAGAAAAGAAGATCAAAGGGACACAAATTGGAAAGTAATAAGTCAATTTGTTATTATTAGCAGATGATAGGATTGTTTACATAAGTGACCCAAAAAACTCTACCAATGAACTCCTGCATATGACAAACACCTTTCAAACAGTGACAGTACACAAGAGTAATAAAAACAACAACAACAAAAAATTAGTAGCCTTAATATATACAGAAGATAAAAGGGAGGAGAGTCACCACCCTTTACAATAAGAAAAACAAGAAATAACACCTTGGTGTAACTATAACCAAACTAGTATTAGGCCTATATTGCATGGTCTTGTGTCTTTTAAGAAAGAAATTAAAGAAGATACTAGAAAATGGAAAGATCACCCATGCTCTTGAATTGGTATGATAAATATAGTAAAAACTCCAATTTTGCCAAAAGCAATCTACAGATTCAAAGCATTCCCAGTAAAAATCCTAGCACATTTATTTCTTCACTGACCTTGAAAAAACAATACTCAACAGTATATGGAACAACAAAAGAGTCACAATAGTCAAACCAATGCTGTATAATAAAGGAACTTCAGAAAACATCACATTCTCCGACTTCAAGCCCTAAGCTCTATTATAGAGCTAAAGTACCAAAAAAAGCACTTGGTATTGGCACACATATAGAAAGGTAGACCAATGGAACTGAAAATCCTGATATTAACCAACACACCTACAAAATCCTGAGTTTTGATGAAACAGGAAAAATAATACAATGGAAGGAGGCAATCATTTTCAACAAATGGTTCTGGCAAAACTGGATGATGATTTGTAGAAGACTACAAAGAGACCTATGTGAATTGCTATACACAAAACTTAGAAGAAATGGATCAAAGACCTAAACATTAATCCAACTGCCCTAAACCTCTTAGAAGAGAAAGTTTGAGGTACTCTTGAAGGAATTTTTACTGGAGAGTGTCGCCTCTACTTTGACCAGCAAAGAAAACGCAACATTCAGACTCTTCTTTAAGCAGTTTATTCAGGAAACTTGTATAATCTTCTGACCCTGGGGGCAGCCCAGCCCACAGCTTAAAAGCCCTTGGGCAGTCAACCCCAGAATGCCATATGGTGAAAAAAAAAAGACAAGTCCGCATACACAGAAGCAAGCCAGATTCTCAGCTTTTAGCCAAATATGTAATTGTTTAACACAGAGATTACTCACCATCGGGAAGGTGGAGGGAGGAAGTCAGCGCCATCTGTAAGGTGCGGCACTTCACAGCTCTCTACAGGACAGTTATTCCTAGTCACAATACCAAACAGTGAGATCAATAATTAATAAATGGAACCTACTGAAACTGAGAGCCATATGTAAGGCCGAAGACACAGTGGACAACACTGTGGACAGCACACAGAGTGGGAACAGATCTTCACCAACCCCTCATCTAACAGAATGTGCAAAGAACTCAGAAACTAATCAACACAACATCAAATAATCAATTTAAAAGGTGGGGTACTGAATACACAATTCTCAATAGAGGAAATCAAAATGGTTGAAATACATTTACGAAAGTGCTCAACATCCTTAGTCATCATGGAAATGCAAACAAAAACAACTCTGAAAAAAATTTTTACTCCTGTCAGAATGGTTAAATCAGAAACACCATGAACAGCTTATGCTGGAAAAGATTCAAGGAAGGGGAACACTCCTCCACTGCTTGTGGGAGTGAAAATTATACAGCCATTTTGGAGATCAGTATGACAGTTCCACAGAAAAACCAGAATCATTCTACCACAGGACCCAGTAATTCCCCTCTTAGGCATATACCCAAATGATCAGCAAAGACATCAGTTCAACTACTTTCATAGCAGCATTATTTGTAATAGCAAGAATCTGGTAGCAATATAGATGCTCCTCAAATGAAGAATGAATGAAGAAGCTATGGTACATGTACTCAATGGAATAAACTCAATGAGGAAAAATGGAATTTTGAAATACTTTAGTGAATGAATGAAACTTGAAATTCCTGAGTGAGCTAACTGACTCACAAAAGGCTCAACATGGATGTACTCACTCATATGTGGATTTTAGACATAGAGCAAATTATCACCAGTCTACAATTCACACCACTATAGAAATTAGGATAAAAGGAGGAAACTATACAAGGGAATTTTACAAGTTCCCCAACAGAAGGAGAAAGCATCATCAACTTCCCAGCATGTCAGGAGCATGAGGGGGCAGTGTGTAGAGAGAAAGATAAGGGAGAGAAGGGTAGGAAAGGAGAACATGCGTGACCAAGATGATTGAGTCAGTTGTGGAATAGATGAAAGCAAGAAAAGAGATATCATAATAGAGGGAGACATTATAGGTGTAAAGAGAAAATTGATTCTAGAGAAATGTTCAGTCTTACAAGGATGACCACAACTAAGAATCCAAGAAACACTGTGATGCTGAGTAGAAGCAGCCAGAGTATGGTGGGGATTGAAGAATTCCACAAACAATTCAGTCAGTCCTGTGGGTACAATCCAAGCCAGGCAAGGTTTCACTGACCTTACCTGCTCCAGCAGGCTTCATCTCTGCTAAACAGTTCACCCAAGTATGTGGTCCAATGTGCATTCTCTTAAGTAGTTCACCATCCCTTAAATACAGGAAGAACCCCAAGATCAAAGATAGAAAATTTCATTGTCCTGCTCTGCCCTGTACAATACATAAAGAACTTTATGAAATCACCACAATGATGGGAGATGTCATTCTGTATATGTTTCTCATACTGGTTAATAAATAAAGCACTGTTGGCCAATAGGAAAGGAAGATAGGAGGGACTAGGAGACAAGGAGGAAGAGGAAGTAGGAATGAGGAGTCAAGATGGAGAGTCTGGAGAGAGCTGGATGCCAGCCACCTCCCCGGTAAGAGAAGGCCATCTGAAAATACATAGATTAACACAAATGGGTTAATACTTAAGACAGAGCTAGCCAATAAGAAAGTAGTAACTGGCCAACAGTATAATATCAAATACTGAGTCTCTGTGTATTATTTGGGGCTGGCGCAGCAGCAGGACAAGACTTGGCAGCAGGAGGAAAAACCTGCACTCGTTACACCACAAGGGGTCTCTATCTCTATCTCTACTCTGTCTCTCTCTTTGGTTGTGTTTTTGTATGGGTTTATTCTTTGTGTGTTCCCTGGACAGGAAGCTACTTCTTGGAGAGCACATAAACAGTCTCAAAGAGATAAGGATGTGTGAAATTTATGGTGGTAAAATAAGAAATGTAGGGGATGACGAGGTTGCATGTAGGGGAAACCGTATAGGACTCCTTTAGTGCCATCTCAGGTTGGGATAATGTGTGGTGACGTGTTTTCCTTCGCATGTGGCCATCCACGTGCGTGCATGAGTGTGTGTGTGTGTGTGTGTGTGTGTGTGTGTGTGTGTGTGTGTGTGTCTTACTTGTGGCTAGCGGGATCAGACTATTTTGTGGGAAACATATGGGAGGATTCAAGATTAAACTTTCCAGTGGCCAGTCTGGCACATCTCTGAATTCAGAGCTCCACATTGCATGCCCACGTATCTCCCTTTGTAATTTCGGAGCAAATGCCTCCAGGAGATTGGTTGGAGAAAGCAATATAAGGAGAAAATATAATCTGAGAGCCTTTTACTCAGAAGATCCATTTCATCTGAGCAGAGGTGAGATCTATGGGCTGGCTTGGCTCTTCTGCTTCTCTGATTTGCATCTTGAAAACTGAACCCCAATACCTGTCTCTGGTCCTTTTATTTTTATTTTTTTGTGCTACATGCTACAGAGTGGGAGATAGCTCAAAATGGTTGCATGGTGATGCTTAGAAGATGACTAGGGTGTGGGCACAGGGCAATGGCCAGGGAGGTAAGTGTAAAAGTTGGATTGAATGTTTATTCTTTCCTTGTGCTCTTGACACCACATCAAGCACCGTACTGGCCTGCCTCCTGGGAAGAGGCCAAGGATGTCACAGTTCCCTTAGTGGGATAATATGGCAGATACTAACAGATAATTAGCAGATAATACAGCATAGCATTCAATTGAATATAGATGGCTTGGTACTGTGAGCATGAAGGCCAAGGTATTTGTGGCCTTTATCCTTTTTTTTTCTGAAAAATCACACCCATGGGACCCTTGTTCTTTAAAACTGGATCCATCACATATTCTCACAGCCCCTGCTCTTTGCCCTATGTCCAGCGTGTAAATGCCATCTGCCAAATGAAAAGTCAGTTCTGGTGTTTGGGCCGTATTTACTTGAGTGATCCTAACCCATAAGTCATCTGCCTAACTTATTTTGTGCCCTGTGATTTAGAACACCACCATCCTGCTGCCCTATCAGTCCAGGGTCAGGTTGGGAGGCCTCTTTTGGTCTGGATTCTTTGACAATGAACATTTATTTTGCTCCGTGTGCAAGAAGCCAACATACACAATACCACCCTGGATGCTGAAGTAGGAAGGAGATCAGTGTTCCATCATGGAATGTGGTGGGAGGTGGACATCAGAGAAACCTGATGGGGCAGTTAGGGGAAAACACACAGCCCCCAGTTTCTAAGTCCATAAATTTGGTTCTGAAGGGGAGCACCTGTTTGCAGTTTAGATCATCTTGTGTGAGATGGTGTTTTTGCATGCAAGTTTTTGGGCTGAAATCCTCTGTTGCATACTTGTTTCTGTTACATGGGTGTGGAACCCTGGGGGAAAATGGTTAAGGCCCCATGAGGGTTTCCTGTGATGACTCCTGGATCGTTTTGTGAAGTCACTGAGAAGGACAGAGGTGAGTTTGTTCTGCAGTTAACATGGTGTGCAAAGCAAGAATTGCTTATTCTACCTCAGTTTCTGTGTTACCTTTCCTCATTCCACTTCAATCTCTTCAGAAACCCCTGAGTCCATTGAGGGCTAATCTATAGGTCAATGACTCAAAAAAATTCCATCTTGAGGGAGACTTACAGACTTGGAGAAATGAAAGACAAATTTCCTGAATGTTTCCTGGTTAGTGGTGGTGGTGCAAGGCTGTGGGCTGGAGATAGACTGTGAGAGTGCTGGAGGTAGCTCAAATTGGTTGCCTTGTGATGCTTAGGAGGTGATGAGGTTTGTGGTTTGGGTGCAGGCCCTGGTTGGCAAAGGGGCAGGTTAGATGTAATGTTTATTCTTTTGATGTTTCATTGTATCAACATCTAGGAAACTGGGGAGCAGGACTGCTTCCTCGGAAGGGGTCATGGATGTCACCTTCCCCTTGGTGGCCCCTGATGCATATCATGTAGTACAGCTTCCACCTTAACTCAGAGGGAGGGGTATCTTTGGCTGTAGTATCAAGGGTCCCACTGGCTTTCCACTTTATCTTCTAAATATGAGACCCATGGGAATGTTGTCCCTGAAATATCAACTCCTCATAAGTGCACACAGTTGTCTACTCTTTGACTTGTGTCCATACTAATCTGACCTTCTGCCAGGTGTTATGTCAGTGCTTGGAATAAGACCCTATTGATGTGGCTTGTCCTCACAACTGTTTCATCTGCCCATCTCCTGTGCCCTGAGCTCAGTGACACCACCATCTCACTTCCCTACCAGCACTGGGTCAGCCTGAGAGGCTGCTACTTGGCTGGCTGACTTGACATGGCTGCATTGTTTTGGTTAGGAGCAAGATTGCAGCAGACCTAAAGCAGGCCTAACAGTTGGAGTGGTCAAGTTGGTGGCCAGGTTCAAGTAGATAGCTGTTGGACAATAGGAAAGCAAGACAGGCGGGACTAGGAGACAAGTAGAAAAGAGAAAGTAGTAAGGAGGGGTCAACATGGAGAGGCTGGGGAGATATGATGCCTGCCCCACTCCCCCGGTAAGGTGAAACTACGTGTAAACACTTAGGTTAACAGAAATGGGTTAATACTTAAGACAGCTAGCCAATAAGAGACAAGTAATTGGCCAATAGTATTATATCAAATACAGAGTCTCTGTGTGTTAATTGGGGCTGGCACGGTGGCAGGACAAGACCAGCAAGAGGAGGAAAAACCTTACTCCTTACAGATAGCTGCTGGATTTCTGAAGGTTTTGGGGTGGCTGTCAGACAAGGCTGGGTGAACACTTAGCCACTAGCACCCAAGGCCATGATTTGGGTTCTGAAGCTTCTCCATTATGATTCAGATTGCTGTGAGATTTCTGAGGATTTAACATTGAGCCCCTCTGTGCTCTCACAAGGAGCAACATCTTGACTTTCACAGGGCTGGCAGGTACCCAAATCTGACTGTCTAGGGACTATCAAGTAGAGGACCCTTTGAGGTCTGTGACCCCATTCACCTCACCACACTGCACCTTCCCAAACACCTGGAATCCATCCAATGCTGCAGGCCTAGAGACCCAACTCTGGCAAATCTTGGCCTTAAAGCTTGTTTGGTTCCCATCTTTGGAGCTTGGTGCCAATGAATATATTTTCTTTGGAAAGGCCAGAGGAAGAACACCTATGACGTATTGAAACTGGTATTCTCTGTGCACTACTACCAATAAGCCAAATGCTTTTGTGAATCAGGCCAACACTTCCCCATGGTTGTCTGTACATTTGTTGGCTGACTAGAGAAAGGCTTTCTGTAATGGCCCCAAAGGGATGAACCTATTCGAACGCCCTGGTCTTCCACTAATTCTGAAGGACTTGTGAGAAATTCCTGTAAAAAAGGTTCCTAAACCTCTACTCCTTTACCCAATTCTAAATTCTGCAATAACTCCTCTCTAATGAACTTGTACTGAGGAAGTCCCCTTAATTCCAAGAGTTCTGAAATTCTATTAGCCAAATAGGTCTCTGATATACCACAATGCCCATGGAGGTATGCCTTTCTGCACATTAGGAATACACACATCATATCAAGGATGCGAGTGTTACCATTGCCCAAAAGTTTTAACCTTCTCCTTTAGACTACTCTATATCCCCAATCTCTGTCCAAGCTTCCCTAATGTTTCCTTCTCATCAAGGAGATGTCATACTTTCTGTTCTGGCTGCTGTGATAAAAGGATACCAAAACTCTACATTTCTGTACAAGATATAATTTTCTGCTCTAATTTGGACTAGCAACACCTAGTATTACCAACTATCTGGAAACAAATCTACTGCTCTCAATCATGTTTTCAAATACATAGCATTCATTTCATTTGGAACCTACTGATAAGCATTGAGCCTACTTCCTGGAATCCAGTTGTAGAGAGGGAGGAGTGATGAGCAAACAGATCAAGACCATCCGACGAAAGCCATAGAAATTTCTGATGTGAACAAGGGGAAGTGCATGGAAACCAGATTGACTACTTAGAAACCAGCAAAGGACAGAAATGGTCTTCCTGCATATAGGGAGGCCTCAGCAGCCTATAGGGCCTCTGGTAAAGGAACACCATTTATACCTACTGCATGAATAGATAATGGAAACCCATTCCTCATACAGAAAAATTTTCTTTGCCTCTACCCATGGTGGAGGCCATATGACCTGCAAGAAATGATGTGAAAGTCCTGGAAGAGTGCCCCACAGAAAGCCTTGCCCTTTCTATGGAGAAAAGGAGGAATGATATAGGTGTCACTGGGCAACATGGACAAATGGTAGGTATAAAGAACTCAGATTGATATGTAAAATAAGATTGTATTGTTTCTTATTTTAATAAAAATATGAAAAAATAAAGAAAACAATGTGGACAACAGCTATAAGTCATCTGAATGACATTATTACTGGTGATAATGGTGATAACACAAAAAGTTAGACATGCATGGAGATTAGTTGTCAAGAAGAAAAGGTTTCATGGATTATGTTTGTTACAGTGGGAGATGAGGATGTCTTCACATCAAAAAATAAGATACTTTTGTGGAATATTGAAAAAAAACCTCACCAATAATAATATTTCTTCTATAGTTAAATTAATTAAGAATGCAGAGAATTATTTTATGGTATTAAAATAATTTCCCAACCAAAATTAGAAAATTACTGGTAATCTGTGGAAAACTATCTGCTCTGTGATGGGAGATGTTATTCTGTATATGTTTCTCATACTGATTAATGAATAAAGCACTGTTGGCCAATAGGAAAGGAGATAGGAGGGACTAAGAGACAAGGAGGAAGAGAAAGTAGAAAGGAAGAGCCAAGATGGAGAGTCTGGAGAAAGCAGTTTGCTGGCCGGCTCCCCGGTAAGAGAAATACATAGATCAGCAGAAATGGGTTAATAATTAAGACAGAGCTAGCCGATAAGAAACTAGCACCTGACCATCATTATAATATCAAATACAGAGTCTCCCTGTGTTATTTGTGGCTGGCGCGGCAGCGGCGGGAGAAGACCGGGCGGTGGGTGGAAAAACCATACTCTTACAGCTGTGGTTACTTGTGACAAGGAATCTCTGTGAGAGTGACTTTTGTGAACAGAGTTGTCATTTTTCTTTGCATTGTGCATTGGGGGAAAATTTAAAGTGTGTGGTTTTTTTATATTTCTCTTTGTGTATCTATTGTCAAAAAATTAATTACTCACCTACATACTACACATAGTTAGTCATTGGCCATGGGGTGCTGTTCACTTTGGGAAAACAAGATGAAGAAACTTTATATTCTTTGTGTGTTTTGGACATCAGCTTCTTAGTTTCAGGAGTCCCCAGTTATTAATTGTGGCTCTCACTTTTTATGCAACTGGTATTATGTTCAAGAAGTGGTCTCTTGTAACAATTCATCCAAGTGTACCTCCTACTTTCTTTTCTATGTGGTTCAGTGTGGCTGGATATATGTTGATGTCTTTGATCCATTTCGACTTAAGTTTTTGCATGGCAATAGACATTGCTCTATCTCTAGTCTTCTACACACCACCATCCAGTTATATCAGCACAAATTTTTGAAGAGGCTTTCTTTTTTCGCATTGTATAACTTCAGCTTCTTTGTTAAAAATGAGGTTTTCATAGGTGTGCGGGTTAATATCAAGGTTTTCAATTTGATTCCATTGGTCTTCTGTGTATTTTTGTGCCAATACCAACTGTTTTCAGGACTATAGTTCTGTAATAGAATTTGACATTTGGGATTGTGATGCCTCCTTAAGTTTATTGCACAGGGTTGTTTTGGCTGTCTTGTGTCTTTTGTATTTCTATATAAAGTTGAGCATGAGCAGGATTGGAGGGAGCAGCTTTGCCATCAGATGCCTGTGATGGACATGGACAGGTGACATTGGGTGCAGGGTCAGGGGAGGCCCCATCCCCTGCCAGCACTCTGATTTGCATATTCAAATGCTGCCTGGAGACTCAGAAGACAACAAGAAAGTACAGAAACTGCCAGTATTTTAATTTGCATAGTGGTTAATTTGCATAGCCACACCTCCAAATGAGATAACCTGCATATATGTGCATGTCAAAATCCCAAACAGATGGGATAACTTGCATTCATTTGCATAGCAAAAGCATGTAAAGCACCATAAATTTGCATAGTAAAGTGCATTCCCACAACTCGGGTTTTCTCATTTGCATATTCAAATGTGAGCCCCAATCAGTCTCACAGATTTGCATGCACCGTGCTCATTTGCATAATCTCAATTACTACTGCTTCCTTTGCATAACACTTCAGTCTCATTTACATATTTAAATGGGCGACAGGGTTTTAAGTTGATCCACACTGCTCAGCATCAGGCTCCGCCCATTAGCTGCAGCCCTGCCTGAGCTCGCCTGCCCCCTACAGGTCCAAGGTCACAGTCAATGACCCTCTCTGGGCCTTACCCTCACCTACAGCAGTGCCAGCCCCTCCTTCCTGTCCTCCAGCCAGGTCAAGGCAGCTCCCAGGTAAGGAGGTGCAAGAGCTGGAAGCACAGATTCAGGACGGGCGGGCCCCCGAGTGTGTGGCCTGAGTATGGGTGTGGCCCCTGTGGCGGACAGGTCTTGGTCAGGACGGTGTACTCACAGGAAATGGTGACCGGGAGCAGGAAGAGCCCTCCCTCCCTCCCCTCACCATCTTTGTCCCCAGGTGGGCATGGCAGGAGTCTCTACCACACTCTGAGGTCAACAAGCAGCAATGCTAGGGCCCACAGGGCAGCAGCCCTGGCGGTTCGTGGCAGTGCAGATCATGACAGTAAAACCCCTGGGGATGCAGGGTGTGGCCCCAGTGAAATCACAGACCTTGGCCAGGTCTCCCCCCTCCTGATCCTTCTGCTGTCAATCACTGCAGGCTACGCCCCTCTCTGTCAATCACTGCAGGCCCCTCCCCCTGCCAGGAGGAGTGCAGGGCGACTGGGCGGGGGGCCATGTCTGCCATCTTCATAGGTGGAGAATGGGGGGGGGGCCCAAGCCGGCAGGACTTCCTGGCAAGGGAAACCCGGCAGCGGAGACTCATGCCAATCATCGTGGGTGGGGCAGGACTTCCGCTCGCAGATTGCAGCCAAAGCCAACCTTAGCCGAGGCCATCAGGAACTTTTGTAACTGCTGTGGCCAGGACTGCATTACCCAGCATCCTATGCGTTCGCTCTCTGCTTTGCTGCCCAGAGACTTCCGGGTTTGGACGTTCAGGCCAGGGACTGCAAAGGAAATGCAACTAGCATCCTGTGGGGTCGATTCCCGCCTATATGCCCAGGGACTTCCGGTTTTCATGTGTTGCGGAACAGGACTGCATTGCCCAAGGTGCTCTGCTGTGGCTTCCTGATTTTTCAGCATGAAACTTCTGGTTTTAGTTCGTGGATGCTGCCCAGAGACTTCTGGGTTTGGACGTTCAGGCCAGGGATTGCATTTCCCAGCATCCTCTGCGGCCGCTTCCTGCTTCTCTGCCCAGGGACTTGTTTTCATCTTTGGCGGTCCAGGACTGCATTTCTCAGGATGCTTTGAGGCTGCTTCCTGCTTTTCTACCAACGGACTTCCGGTTGCAATCTTTGAGGGTCCGGGATTGCAGTTCCCAGCATGCTGTGTGGCCACTTCTTTCTTTTCACCCTTGGACTTCCGGTTCTGGACTTCAAGGCCTCCGAACTACAGTTACCATCATGAACCAGGCTTGTTTCCATCTTTTCAGTTCCTAAACTTCTTCTGTGCTCCGAGGATCGAGGTCTCCATTTCCCAGCATCCTGTGTAGGCGCGTCCTGCTTTTCTGCAAGGGACTTCCGGTTTTGCGCTCTGAGCGGCCAGGACTCCATTTCCCAGCGTCCCCAAAGTCCTCGTCCTGCTTTTGTGCCCCAGAATTTCCAGTGTTAAAAACCGCTTATTGTTATTAATATTAACAGTGAAAGACCAAAAAGTGAAGTTAAATGAAGGACAGTCTTACCTGGAAAGCTAACCAATATCTGTTCCTTGGAATTTGCTAGCTTCATCTCACCATGCCCTGAGATGACAAGAATTCACACTGCCCCTCCTTTCTGCCCCTCCTTTCCTGTGATTCAACAGGTGGTAAATAGGGTCCTTAGGAAACAAAGAGATAGCTGTAACTCTGGTTTGCCCAGACAAGATTAATTAGCACACCCTGAGGCCCTAAGGTCTGCTGACCCTAATAGCACACCATCAGGCCTCCAAGGGTCACGAACTCAATGGACAGAGGGTCCCACCCCCTCCCTAAGCTTGTGGGTTTGCCTTTAAAAACACCTGGGCCCAGGGGAGAGGGCTTCTCTCTAGCCTGCATGCTGGAGGAGCCCATTTGTGCAAACGTTTCCTGTTCATTAAAGCCTCTTGCGTTTTGCAGCAACTGGACTGGACATTGAGTACTTGGGGTATCGACCGAACCTGGAAGACTCCTCATTCTGAGGGTCTTACAATAATATTGTTATTATTATTACTATTATTATTATTGTTATCGTTCTTTTTAGTATTATATCATTGCTGCTATTATTATTATTACCATTATTATTATTGCTATTGTTATTTTTAGTATTATATCATTGCTGCAGAGAGAGAGAGAAACAGAGATCAAGAGGGGAGCAGAGAGAGAGAGACACCAGAGAGAGGGGTGTGCTTGCTTTTAAAGGGGGACTTGCACATGCATAAGTGAGTCTTCTGGCAGCTAGGTAAAGCTTGACATAGCCATGACAAGGCCATAAGTGTCCCGACCATCGTTGGGGGCAGGGGTCAGCTGGCTGCTAGTTTCTAACATTCCAACCTCTTATTGTTATTAATAAGGTGGGAGTTTTGCATGGCAGGGAAGGGAATAAGGACTTTGAGTTTTCAAGACATCTTCCTGCTGACTTGGGGTCATAGACCATCTTTGGGGGATCCGAGAAAGCTGGGGTACTGACACATCCTGGGAGCTGGTTGTTTCATCGCAGTCCTGACTGGATAGAGCTCTGGCATCTCTTTGAGACCTGACAAGATGTTAGCAGAGCAGAGGACAAGGTTAAGTTTCTGTCTCTTAGGTCTTAGTACTTAATGGGAGAAGCAAAGTGGGGGAGGGGCTTCCAAGGGGGTCCCAGGACCAGGTTAGGAAGTCACACGGCCAAGAAAAAGTTGAGTAATAATTATTTGGAGTGAATCTGACCTGTAAATGGATCCAATTCTGCTCCCTGGAACCCAAAGACTCTTTGGGTTTGTGAAACATAAATATTAGACACTTTATCAGCATACTCATGTTAATATGATTTAGCTGAAAGAATGAACACAACTGGCAAATTCTTAGCACAATGAAAAGAACCTTAATTGTGAGCTTATAGTTACAGTTATGATCGAATAATGGCATAGTATGGTGTTCAGTACTCCCTCAGAATTGGATTAATAGCTTATTAAAACTTTATTGATTAATGTTAAGGCTATGAATACTAGCAACCTTAAGATTTCCATTTTTGAAATCTGTTTTGTAACAATCGGAGCCTTGGATGCTGCTGTAAGCTGACAAAGCTACCAGTCATCAAAAACATCAGTGTTCTTGAGATGGATAAAATTTTACCTGAATGATTAGGGAGTAACAGGGACTTACTAGCTGGCAGCATGGACAGCCACCCTGAGGTCCTCCACAGTTGTTGAACTTAGAGGCTTTAAAGACATCTGCCTTGCACTGATAGCATGAGACCTGTGGATTAGGAGCTTTTGGAATACTTACCTAGCATTGGCCCAAGCAACGTGGAGAAGATCGACTCCACTGCCCTTTTGTCCACAGTTCTTAGTGCCCTTTGCGGCAGTTGAGATGCAAGGCAGGATTTTTCAGTGGCTAGTTCACTTTTGTGGGTGGCTTCTTCAGTGTCTATCACTCTTCTTGGAGAAAATGGGTGGTGCCAGCAACTGGCCTGTCTCTCTGTTATAAAAGCTTTTTAATGAAATATTTTAAATGCCATATTCTCTAGATCTCTGAGCATTTTAGGGCTGTCTGACTATTTAGCATACTTTAGTATACAAAATATTCTTTAGTTACTTGCCTTAAGCACATAGGTGGCTAGGCTTTATCCTAGCTTTATTCCTGTAATTAATTAATTTATCTGGAAAACTGGATCTAAGCTGAGAGTCTGTGGGGGGATGTTTTACTCAGAGCCATGCAGCCTGACTGTAAATGGTTTTAACTTAGTAGGTTAGACATATAACTGTAAAGGACAAAGAGGTAGAGAAATACTCCCTTTGATAATAGAGGCTTAACATTTATGTACAGCTTATAGGAAAGACTGGTTGGCATAAATATTTTCTTAGCTTGAAATAGACATTTATAACCTTAAATGTTTACCACCATTTAAAGATACATAATAATTTAGAAATATTTGAGACTTAGAACAGTTGAATTTAAGTTGTATGAAGTTAACTTACATTTACATAAAGTTAAGTTGAAATAAAGTGTACAGATATATTATACAGGACTGGGTAAATTGAGAAGGACTAGAGTGTGAAGCTATGTATAACATAGTCAGAGAAAAAAGATATTACAGACAAAGAATAAAAGGCAAAAGGTAAATGAATTACAGGTTTTGTTGGCGGCAGAAGCTGGCTAGACTCCTTCTGCCTAGATGGCTGATGAAGCAGATAGAAGAACCATGGTGGGTAAAGCTAGGCCACACGGTCAAGATGGTGGCTTCCATAAACATATTCCCAACAGCTGGCAGAAATCATAAAGTTTTGAGATGAAATTTTGTCTCGAGCAGATGCTGCCTCAGCTCAGCCCACTGCGCTGAGACAGGTTGCAGCTGGGGCAGGGGTGGAGGGAATTTTAGTGTGGTGGGAAGAGAACCGAAACAAATTTAGGGAAAGATTGTTTAGCAGAATGTTTAGCAGAGATATAGAAAAAACTCCTTCCATCGACCTGTTCGCTGGCAGTAATTTGAAACATCCCGTAAAATATTGGGATCTAGAGAGCTGTTTGCGTGGCCAATTTGAATTATTTTCTAGGGGAATCTAGGCTACTTTTCAGTCCAAAAGTAAATAAGTCTGGGTGCATTTACAAGTGGCATTAAGTGAAAGGGTTTTAAATTTTCTATCAGGCATCCCAGTGGAGTGGTGGGGTGTATTTTCTTGGCCGGTTTATTCCCAATGGGTGGAGAGAAAGTGACCATGCAGTCTTGGAATTCAAGAGTGTGTCCACACCATAAGCGAGAATGGCAGAGCGTTATTCGAAGCCCATCAGCCCGAAAATGTTGCCAGGACCAACAGAGGCAGGAAGGACTCAGCAGTCCAAGAGCGGAGTAGATATACCGCCCTAGGCAGTATGTCTTCCACCCTTGAGGAATGTACCCGACCTTAAGGAAATGGGTTAAAATTTAAAAGGGTACCTTACCTAATTGAAGCCAGTGTGGGGTGGTATTTCCAGTGAACGGGGGATTGAGGCAACCCCTGGTATCAGAAACAGGATCTCAAGTATCTCTGGCTGGCTGCCCACCAGCAGACAGCTGCCAGTGACCCTCAAGGATAGCCTGCCTGGGTTTTGGCACTAATGTTGTGCTTTTGCTGCAGCTAATGCCTAAGAAACACAAATATGAGACTCAGTGCCCATGTGGAGTTTATTGAGAGAAGGGAGAGAAAGAGGGGTAGCTGGTGGCCAACCGAAAGCAGGAGAGAGAGAGACAGAGGCCAGAGAGGGAGACCAAGAGGGAGAGCAAGAGTGAGAGGCACCCTTTGTGTGCTTGCTTTAAAAGGGTGGCTTGCACATGCATAACTGAGTCCTCTGGCAGCCAGGTAAATTTTGAGCCACCAGGTTAGGCTGACATAGCAATGACATGGCCATGAGCATCCTGCCCATTGTCGTGGGCAAGGGGGGGGGGCTGCTGGCTGCTAGTTCCTGACATTTCTACCTCTTATTGTTATTAAAATGGTGGGGGTTGGGCGTGGCAGGTTAGGGAATAAAGACATTGAGTTCTGGAGACTACTTCCTGCTGACTTGGGGGCTTAGATAATCTTTGGGGGATCCGAGAAAGCTGGGATGTTGCCATGTCCTGGTAGCTGGTTGTTTCATCAGAGTTCTGACAGTATGGAGCTCTGGCATCTCTTTGAGATCTGACAAGATGTTAGCAGAGCAGAGAACAAGGTTAAGTTTTTGTACATTAGGTCTAAGTACTTAATGGGAGAAGTAAGGTGGGGGAGGGGATCCAAAGGAGGTCCCAGGACAAGGTTAGGAAGTCCCAAGGCCAGGAAACAGTTGACTAATAATTATTTGGAGTGGATCTGACCTGTAAATGGATCCAATTCAGCTCCCTGGAACTTAAAAGAATCCTTTGATTTTGCAAAAACATAAATATTAAGACACACTAGCAGCATACTCATGTTATAAATGATTTGGCTGAAAGAATTAACACATACAACTGGCAAATTTTTAGCACAATGAAAAGCACCTTAATTGTAAGTTTATACTTAGTTCTGATCATATAGTGGCATAATATGGTGTTTAATACTGTTAAAACTTTATTGATTAATGTTAAGTCTATAAACACTAGCAACCTTAAGATTTCCATTTTTGAAATCTGTTTTGTAACACTTGGAGCCTTGGCTGCTGCTTTAAGCTGACAAAGCTACCATCCGTCAAAAGCATCAGAGTTCTTGAGAAGGATAATATTTTACCTGAATGATTAGAGTAACAGGGACTTACTAGCTGGCAGTATGGACAGCCACCCCAGGTCCTCCACAGTTGTTGAAGTCAGAGGATTTAAGGACGTCTGCCTTCTGCTGATTGCATGAAACCTGTGGATTAGGAGCTTTTGGAAGACTTACCTAGCATTGGCCCAAGCAATGTGGAGAAATTCGATTCCACTGCCCTCTTGTCCACGGTCCTTAGAGCCCTTTGCAGCAGTTGAGATGCAAGGCAGGATTGCCCAGTGGCTAGCATTGCCACTTTTGTGGGTGGAGCTTCTTCAGTGTTCTTCAGTCTTCTTGGAGGAAATGGGTGGTACCAGCAGCTGGCCTGTCTCTCATTGGGTGTGGTGGGAGGACCAAAGAACAAAGACGGATTGTGACTGGATCAGGACAGTATCCATAGTCTTCCCCAAAGCTCTAGGAATTCAGGGCCTTGTCACAAGCAATTGTTAGCTAAGCTAATTACCACCCCATCTTTCTTATTCTTGATACTGATTCCTGACTAAGGTAGCCCAGATCACTTTGTGTCCATACCCTTACTCCTGAAAGTATTAGCTTCTGGAAAAGGGGAGCTCCCTGATTGCATATCCAATACCACATGTTCAGTGCTCAACCACATATACACAACAAGCAGAATTGTACTCAATTGGTTTTATTGGCATGTTTGTGCATACAAATTCATTCATACATGCTTAACAAAAAAGGAATTTCAAGGGAAGAATATGTGAAGGAATGGAGAAAAGACATGAATGGGTAAATTGGTGAAATACAGTTTAAATAAAAGGCATGAGAATAAATTTTAAATAATGAAGCTGACTAGAAATATAGCTTAGAAGTCAACAGCACTGGTTGTTGTTGCAGAGGACACATGTTCCATTACCAGAAACCATGACAGCTAGTCATCTTCTGTAACTTGAGTTAAAGGGAGATGGTACCCTGTCCTACCCTTTGCAGGTACTTTGCTTAGGTGGCTTCAGAAAAACATCCTGTTATGAGTGGTTTTCCTGTTCTCACTGCTGCACCAGCCCCCAAGTAACACACAGAGGCGTTGTATTAGATATAAAGTTGTTAGCCTGTTACTAGCATTTCTTATTGGTTAGCTGTGTCTTAATATTCAACCATTTCTATTAATCTAAGTATTTCCATGTGGCCTTATCTTAGCCGAGTGAGGGGCCAGCACTCTGCTCTCTTTGTATTTTACATCTTGAATCTCCTCCCTACTTCTCCCTTTGTCCTCCTAGTCTCCAATCTCACCTATCTTGCTTTGCTATTGGCCAACAGTGCTTTATTCATTAAACAATTACAACAGAACCATATTTACAGAATGACATCGTCCACCACTTCTTTGCAGGTACTGTGCACAAATGCATGGGAGCAGACAGTCATATACATTACATAAACTATATGGATTTCCATATAGATGTTTAGAATCAGAAAACACAGATATATATGATTCATAATAGTAGCAGTTATGAGGTAGTAGTAAAAGCAATTTTATAGTTGTGTTGTTGCCAGAACAGGAAGAACCAACTGTATTACAGTGACACAGCATTAGGAAACTTAGGAACAAGTTGTTTATACTAATGAGTCCTGTGGCTCAGGCTTGCCTGACACTATTTAATTGATGAGTTGTTTGTAATTTTAATCCAGACTCTGGTGGTTTGTCCTGGGTAGACAGTTTTGCATTGCTTCCAGGCAGGACACTCATTGTTTTGTGAAATAGATACCACAGGATATGTGTTTCTTCTAATCTCTCTGATTTTATGAGGGACTTACCCATGAACAGGGACCTGTGTATGAACTGAGTTCACAGACCAATGCAATGGTGGTCACAGTACAAAAAGGGAGGGGGGAAGAAGGAGTTTTGTTCCATGCTTTTATTGTAGTTGACATTAGCACTAGGAACTGCGGAAATCAATTTTTTTTTTCATGATGTCATTGCTTTCACAGTTAAGTGTCCTTGGTCTTACACAATCCTTGCAGTTTTATGAGGTCCCATTTATTAATTGTTGGTCTGTTCAGGAAGTTGTCTCCTTTGCCAGTTTTCCACACTTGGTCTTGTTTTTGTTTTAGTGTGTCTGATTTTGTGTTGGGAAAATTAACACACTTGGCCTTGAGTCTTGTGCAGGTGGATGTAAATGAATCTATTTCAATTCTTCATATAAAAATTCAGTTTTACCTGCACCATTTTTGAAGGTGCTATTGTTTGTTTTTCCATTTTTTATTTCTCAATTTCCTCATCAGAATTCAAATGTCCACCTGTATTTTGATTATATGCCGTGGTCTTTAATTCATTCCATTGTTGAACATGTTTGCTTTCTGGACAGAGCCATGCTATTCTTTTACTGTTGAGTTGTTTTACCTATGCTTTTTGTTTTTCATATGAAAATACAAACTGTATTTTCTAAGTTTTTAATGAAGTTTGTTGTAATTTTTATGGGTATTGTGGTGAATCTGTAAATTGTTGTTAGAGGGATGGCCTTTTGACTGGGTTATTGCTACTGATCATGAGCACTAGAAATCTTTACATCTGCTCATATCTTCTTCAAACTCTTTGTTCATATACTTAAAGGTGTTTCACATGCATTCCTTCACTTGCTTTATTGGAATTACTTGAACATATTTTATATTATTTGAGGCTGTTGTGATGACTGCTGTTTCCTTTATGTCTTGCTTAGGCTGTTTGTTGTTTTTACATGGAAGTACTACTATTTATTTGTTGTTTGGTTGTTTGGTTGGTTGGTTTATTGTTACTGTGCTACCTAGTCAATGTATTGAAAGTGTTTATCACCTGTTCTTCCCTTGCTGAGTTTTAATGTCGTTGATGTGTACCTGTAAGTAATAATAGTCCAGCATCTTCCTTTCCAAATTATATTCCATTGATAACTTTCAATGATTCATTGCTCTAACTAGTACTTCAATTAGAATATTGAGTAGATATAGAGTTTACAAACTTGCCTTGTTGTCCAGGTTTATCAACCTTACTTTGAATTTATCTCTCTCTCCTCTTTTATAGAGGATTATATTTACTGTTTTTTGTAGATGTACTATTACACCCTATGTCAAATGAGGCCTCCTTTATTGGATTGCACGATCTTTTTATAGTGTTCTTGGAATCTATTTGTAAGGATTTTTATTTGTTCACCTATGTTCATGAGAGAAATTGTTCTCTAATTATCTTTATATTTCCCACAGCTCTGGACATTTGTGCTGAGTTTGGTTAATGATCTCATGGTCATCAGGCAGAATTGCTATGGATTTTTGAAATTGGAATCCCCAGAAACTGTCAACCTGGTTGAAATATTCAAATTGTTAAGGGCTATCCAGAAACACAAATATCCACTGTACCATGCATTAGGTTCAAGATATATGATGTAGTAGCATCTGACATAAATTATCTATGATTATTTGAAAAAAGAGCCTGAACACATGGATATTTGTGTACCTGTGGCATCATAAAATAAATTGGGTAAAGTTACATTTGTTTTTATATCATGGGATACATTGAGGAGTACCATTTGTAACTCTTCTTTGAGTCTGGTAAATTCCAATGGCAAAACAAACTTGCACTCAGCTTTTGTTTGTTATTTATTTATTTATTTATTTATTTATTTATTTTTGGTTGAGAGGCTTGGAATGATTCATTTTGTTTCATTATGGGTAATAGGTCTCTATTTAATTTCTCCATGCTGTTTTCATTGAACTTTGATATGTGGTACCTACCAAGAAAAATATGTATTTCTTTACTATTCCCACTTTGGGTGAATGATGTGTTTTTAATGTATTTTCTATGGTGTTGTTGATTACTGTTATGTCCCCTTTTAATTTCTGAATTTATTAATTGTTATATTATCTCTGTATCTCTAAGTTAATTTTGATAATGTTTCGTCCATCTGTTGATTTTTCCAAAAATATGTTTTTCTTTGAATAATTTTATTTTTCTTTGTTTCTATTTTGTTAATTTTAACCCTGATTTAATAGCTTCTTGCTGTCTAATCCTCTTGGGTATATTTCCTGATCTTGTGTTTGGGGCAATATCAAATGTCATATTGGTGGAGTTTTCCTTTGATTAGGAATTATTCTTTCCCATCTCTTTTGATTAATTTTTCTTTGAAGCCTATTTTGATAGATACAAAAATTACTCAACAAGCTTACTTGCAAACTTGCAAAGTTTACTTGAAAAAACTAGTAAATACGTTTTAAAAGTACATGGGAGAAGAAATGGAATCACTTAGAGATGGGGAGGGTCAAAGAGGAGAGTATTTTGGGAAGAAAACAAACAAGGAAGCACATAATCACACGTATATAAAGATGCCAGGATGAAACCCTATACTCTGTATTTAAACTAAACCAAAATTTAAAATTATTGGCCTTTAAGGTAGATCATTGGGAAATGGCACTTCTCACAAAACTGGACAACCTGAGTTAAATTCCAGTGACCCAAAGTGAAAGAAGCTATAACCATCTCCAGAGAGTTTCCTTGGATTGTTAAAGTCTGTGTGGTAGCACATGTGCACAGGCATGTGCTTGACAACAAAGACAAAACAAAAATAAAAACCATGTAATTAAAATTATACAAGAAAAAACATTTTAATTACAAATATGAATTAGGAATAGTACAGCTAGGTCTGAGGCAAAGAGTACTTACTGCTATTGTCAAATACCTGTGTTTATTTCCCAGTATCCATGTCTATTGACTTATAACAGCCTATAACTCCAGCTCTATGTAATCCAGTGCTCTTTTGTTTCTTCTTCAGGAAGTCATAGGCATTGTATACATTCATGCAGACACAATTCACAAAACAAAAGCAAATATTTTTATTAAAAGTTGTGAAAGAATAAACTCAACAACGTATCAAGATGCAAACAGGCCAGATTAGAAAGGGAAATTGGGATAAAATCATTTTCAGAATCCAATCTAGAGGATATGAGTTAAATGTTTGAGATTCATGGTGGGGAGAATAGTCCCCAAAAGTTGTCTTCTGTTCTACAAACACACACACACACACACACACACACACACCCTCGCATGCACGCACCTGCATGCTTGCACACACACTCACACACACACACACACACACAGACACACACACTATGTGGGAATGTCAGTACACACAACAAGGTGAGAAAGACTTGAGCGATGCTTATTAAAGTTTAATAACACTGTGCACCAGAAACACGCCTTGGTGGAGAAAAGAATAATCAGCCAGGAAATAGGAAATCCCATGCAAAAATTATTGTACATGACAGACACAATGCAAACATTTTCCCCCACTGGGAAATTGCAAAAAAAAAAAAAAAAAATCCTTAGGGCAAGGCTTGAAGAGTAGGAAGACAATTAGGACACATGGGGTATTTTGTTCATCATTTTGAGGGATACATAAAAAGATGTTTCTTGCAGTGGTTTTTTGTTTGCTTTTCCAGACTTGTTTTCTCTCTGAATCTCAGGTTGTCCTGAAGATCATTTTGTTGACCAAACTAGCCTCAAATAGAAAGAATTCCCTCTGCCTCCTGAGTGCTGGAATTAAAAGGCCTGTGTCACCACACTTACAGCTAGAGTCCTTTATAACATTTTATAATATGAATGTTTTGTAAATAACAGGGGAAATGATAACACACAGAAAAGTATGTGCTGCCTAATAATGATTGATTTATTGGAGTCTCCCTCCCCCTAGGCAACCTGCCCCTATTCCTACTCCCAAAATCTCCTCTTCCTGCCCTGGTGGTTTCTCCTTAGCACCTGACTATCTCTCCATACAAGTCCTCTCCAGGGCCAGTATCTTCTTCTTATGAAACCTTTCCATGTCACAGGCTTCTCTAAAGCTCAGGTTCCTTCCAAGCCCTGGAATCAATCTTCTCTGCTTTCTATAGAAAACCTTCCCTTGCCTCCTGGACTTGTCTTTCAGAAATGAACACTTTACAATGACATCTCAAAGGCTGTTAAAGTTTAGATTGCTACGCCATGCATTCATTAAATGACCCTATAAAGACTGTGCATGCAGAGGCTACAAGGACCTGGGGCAATGAAACCTCCATGAATCCAGTTTCTATGGCCACAACTGCAGAGCCTAGTTCTAAACTGCTCCCTTTTTATAAGCAAGTAACTCCTGCCAGTTTTCTCTCTCTTTCTATTGCTGCCACCAATAGGTAAACACGTACCCTTTCCTTCACTCCCTTTTTCAATAAACACCTGTAGGTTTGTTGAGTTTGTTTGATTCATAAACTGAGGACAGTCTAAGCAACATAGATAGACTCTCTCAAAAAAGAAAAAATCAAAAAACAAGGAAATGTGAGAAGCACAGTGACACACACTTGCAACCCAGCACTTAGGACGTAGAGGTGGATGCAGGAGAATCAGGCCTGTAAGATACTCTTTTGCTAATAGAGATTTCAAGATCAGTGTTCACTACACGAAATCTTGTGTACAGAGGGAAAGAACCCACAGACAAGCACAAAAACTGCAGACAAAAACAGAACAAATCAAAACTTATTATCTATGATACATATAATTAGACACCAGAATTTAACACGCTGTAACCTAAATATTTTGAAAATGTAAAGATATTTCAATTGGGAGAGTATTTTCCTACTGGAAAAAAAGATGCGCGGACACCTTTAAATAGGAACAAAACATATATAAGATACATACACACACAACACAGGGAAATCCTCTAAAGTGTTTAAGAAAAAAATCAATCCCTAACCCTGACATGTATATGACAAGTGTCATCTTTCTCTACAAGTTCAGTTTAAAATTGAGTAGTTGGTACATATAATCAAGATCCAGCAAACTCAGCTACCACAAAAACTAAGACATTAAAGTTATAGGCAGGAATTCCAGATGAGCAATGCGATCAACTCAAGAACTAAAAGAAAATTTAAAATTCAGGTAAGCACTTTGAATGTCAGTCAGGCAAAGAGTTGAATCCTCACATCCTCCCTCTACTCCAAATTGCCTTTTGACAAAGACAGGTCAATAAGTGAAATACATTTACCCACTTATCGGCTTAGCCTCCAATCTTTAAATTCAATATCTACTTATCTTGGGTATGGGTATGGTGGATATCTCTTTGTTCTCTAGCCTCAATGTTAGGATAAAACTAAAAGGAAATTCCATGGTAGGTGAGGGCGTCCAAAGTGGGGTACAAACATGAATCCGGCACACCCCCTTATCGAGCCTCTAATGGCAGCTTTTTAAAGGCAGAGTCTAAATTCAGAGGAAAGCTTCCTTTATTTACCCTGAGGTTGGGGAACAGAATGGTGCTACCTGCAACTCACTGTTATGGCTGAAGCTTCACTCAATCCTCCTTATATACCTACTCAAGGAACAGATGCTTGAGGTATACAGAATAGCAGCTAAGGGAAAACATCTCTACCCACACCTCTGCTAAGTCCACCAACACCTGACTTCCCAACCACACATTGTCCCTTGCCAGCAGGAAGAAGCCAGACTCAGACCAATGTGCCAACATCAGGGACTCAGTGTTGTTTAGGTCGAAGCCCTGCTGGCTTCTATTTGTATACAAATGATGCGATTATTTCGTTGCCCACTCCCAAGCAGCTGTGTATCTTCTATTCAACTGGTCCTGTCACTTAGGCTGTAAGAACCAATCAGATCCTCTAGTGGAACCACCATTTGGGGGTGGGGTTCTTGTGAATCCAGGCTTTCTTCTCAGATCATATCATGAAGTTATTTCTTAGGCACTGCGTTTGGTTCTATGTACATGAACAGAAATTGGAGAACCATGGGGTGGACCCTCTCTCCTTCCCAATCTGTCTGTAACTCTCTCACTCTCCCTCACTCAATTTCACACTCCCTTTCCATCTCTCTGTCCCTCACTTCTCTCTCCTATGTTGCACATCCAATCAGAAGGCAGAAGGACAGTGACTGCATCCTTCTGAGCTGGAACGCCTCCACAGGTCTTTATTATCATCTGTGTAAGTTGTTCCCCAATAATATCCTCATTTATCATTTGTGTTTGGTCTAGTACACTTATTAACACCACATTTTCACGTGAATTTATTTTATTTATTAAGACTAAAATCAAGTATTATGTCTAACATGTTCACAAAATTCTTTACATGATATGGGTTTTCTCTTCCATGAGTTCTTCCCTATTACCTGATATCATGATAAAAAAGGACTTAAAATGTGTACAGGATTAGAGAAACAGATGAACAAAATTATGCAATGTTCATTACCATGACCTATCAGTTTTCTTAGAACATACTGTAGTTCCCCTTACTGCAGGGATTTACTGCAGTGTATTATGAAAATACATACTGTATTTTCAAGGGAACCTTATTTTCAAAAACCATGAACAGTCACAAACTCACACACTGACATCACATAATTAAAATTAAATCAAATCTCTAAACAGATTTTCATATGTGAACATTTTCTCTTGTGAGCACTCATAACTGTATCCCATGTGTTAAGGATCTTAAATTCTTCAAAGATTTCCTACAATATGAATTGCTTCATGTAAAGAAAGCAAGCATAAAGGATTGGGATTAGAGAAAACAATTCCTCTGAATGAGGATTTTATGTAAGTAAAGACAAGTGTTAAGAGGAAACAGGATTCCCTAATCAGTGAATTCCTAGGACATTTGTCCAAATGCGTTTGCATTAGAGAACAAAACAGAGACATTGGAGTGCTTGAACTGATTGTTCACACTTGTCACATATTTTTATGGCCAGATTCCTATGTAACTGAATGTGTTTTGGCTGAAAATTGTACCAGTTCTTTCTAGTAAGACTCATTTCCATAAGTTTTCTTAGGCCCTCAAAGATCATTGGATAAGCAAAGTTCACAACTTTGAGAAAATGTGTACATATACAGGGTTTCTATGGTATTTTTGTGATTATAAAGACTAATGGTACATAGAGAAGGTTACATTCAGTGTCTTTCAAGTGTACATTCTTTTATGATTTAAGAGAGTTGTGGGATGTGCAAAGGCTTTACCACATTGATGGCATTCATATGGTTTCTCTCCAGTATATATTCCTATATGACTTTTAAGCACATCATGTGTTGTGAAAGCTTTACAGCTTTGTTGACATTCCTAACGTCTCTCTCCACTATGTGTTCTTTTATGACGTACCAGATGGATGTGTTGTGAAAAAGCTTTACCACATTGTTTACACACATAGGGTTTCTCTCCAGTATGTGTTCTATTATGGCTTTTAAGCTGAGAATTACTTGAAAATGCTTTACCACATTGATTACATTCATATGGTCTCTCTCCAGTGTGTGTTCTTTTATGACATACCAGATCGTTGTGTTGTGAAAAAGCTTTACCACATTGATTACACACATAGGGATTCTCTCCAGTATGTGTTCTATTATGGCTTTTAAGGTGACAATTACTTGAAAATGCTTTACCACACTGATTACACTCATAGATTTTCTCTACTATGTATGCTTTTTCATGGAGTTGTAGGAAACTGTGACATGCAAAGAATTCTCTATACTGAAGACTTCCATAAGGTTTCTCTGCAGTTTCAATTTTTACATGCCTTTGAAGATGCCTGTAACATACAAAGGTTTTCACACATTCATTGCGTACATTCACAGGATTCACTCCCTTATGGTTTCCTTCATTCCTGCAAATATATGTAGAATATATAAAACTTTACCACATGCATGATACTAAAGAAACAGTACATATGTAAAATCAATTGATAATTTGTGCCTAATTGTAACCAGAATCAGATCTTGAGTTTTACATTCATAATGCTTACCTCATGAAGTATTGTTGTTTTCATTGAAGATACCTGTTGTTCACAGTAAGAGCCTTTATTTCATGGCACATATTTATGGCATCTATTTACATGAGATTTCTCACATAATTGAAATGAACTGGACCAACTCAGGGCTTTGACATAATTATTGCATTTATCAGTTTTTCCATAGTATAAATCATACTACATAGGCAGAATATACCAGTACAAATGGAAGCTTTCAAGCATACCATTTGTCATAGGGATTTACTGCAGTGTGAGTTTGTTGATATCATTCAGATGATGTAGGAATACTGATGATTTTTAAACTTGTTTCACACTCAACAAATATACTAAAAGTGGGGACTACAAATTATCTTTCATTTCTTTTCACTGTCCTAAGATAGAGATGTATGTTGCTCCTTTGCATAATCTAAATTCACCTGGCTTGCGTTTTTTGTTGGTTTTCTGATATAGAATGTCTCTGTGTAGACCTGGCTAGCATGGAACTCATTTTGTAGACCAGACTTGTCACAAACTTAAGGAGTCCACCTTTCCCTTCTTCATGAATGCTGGAAATAAAGGCATGGGCAACAACTACCTGACTCAAAATATAATATACTTATTAAAGTAAGATTAACAAATAAAAGGTTTACATATTGCATCCACACACTTTAACCTTCTTTTCCTCACAGACATGTGATATAGGGATTAAGAGTTCTCCACAACAACCTTCTTGATACTCATGAACTGACACTTTCAATAAACAGAAAAGTCACAAATATAAAAGTAATTCTTGCTTAACTATAGACTTTTTTCTTACAAGGTATTGCACATATATTTATCACCTATGCAATATGTATACTGTTTAAAATATCTGTATACTATGAAACTAAACAGACTGGCATGTCTACAGCATAGACCTCAGGGTGCTATAATTAAAAAGGTTGTATCTGTTAAGGCATTGTTTCCTTCTCATTTTAAATGAATGCCTTGCAAACACAGAAAACCTACTTTTCACTGAGGTACATGGTTCTGTGAGAAAATAAGAATCATCACTATACTTTAAGCTGTGCTTATTTTCACTGTTGCTCTTCTTAATCTTTTTAATTTTTTAACTGTGGCTCTTCAATAAAATATTCAGGATATATTAAAATATCTTCAGAGCCAAATTTGCATGAATTTGCACTTGAAATTTTACCTTCTATGTCTTCTAGAAATTTGGCAATGATCCTCCATATTATGGTCATCCCAAATGTAGCCTGAAATAACAGATAATATATGATGTATTTTTGCAAATTGTACGAAATTTAAGTATCAACTTCAATGATCCTTGGAACCATGCCTCACTCACCCATTTTTTCTTTTTCTCAAACAAAATTACAGAATAGTATCAATAATCAAGAAATGGTCCCATATTATAAATCATGATGGAAATTTCAGTCTTACCTATAGCAGTGAGGTTCCTGTAGGTGTCCAGCATCACATCTCTGTAGACACTTTTGAGAAGGATTTAGCAAAGCCCACTCTTCCTCAGTGAAGTAGATGTGCACAACGTCATAGCTCACTGCATCCTAAAATAACACATACATGGGTGACAAAGAAGTATAATACTCACATTGTAATTTAAACTTCTTTGACATTATAGTCATATAATTCTGGTGCTTCCCTCACTTATTTTACACATGGACATTATAATGTGTTCACCCAGTCACATTAGAAGTAAACTGAATAAGAGGTACACATGCACCATTTCTTGGCCATTTAAGTAGCATATAGCCCTGAGAAAGAAATCCCAATAAACAGACATAAAGGGAGAGGCAAGTTACCAGAACAACACTACTGAGAACACATCAGAAATAATTTGTATGATAGGGAAAGCCTATCATAGAAATAACCAAGGCCGTAGAACCAACATATGTGTTTGTTAGGTTTTCATTGCTCTTAAGAGACACTATGGACCAGGGCAACACTTTCAAAGAAAACATTTAATTGAAGTGTCACACTTAAAATTTCAGAGTTTCTGTTATGGCAGGGAACATGACATCATGCAAGCTGCTTCAGTCCTCAAGGTTAGAGTCCTTACAGCATGACTCAGAGGCAACAGGGAGTTGTCTGTCACACTGGGCATCATTCTGAGACTAAGAATCATCAATGCCTGACCCTACAGTGATGTGCTTACTCTAACAGGATAAAGCCCTCTAAACTCAGGTCATCCCCAAGTAGAATATGTGCTGAGTCACCTTCAAACCCATTGTTCTTTTTGGGCAAAAGAGTAAATGTGATTTCCAGATTGAAAACAACATGAATAAAACAGAGTTCATAAATAAAAAATTAAAAAAATAATCATTGAGAACATGATGCATTAGTATGCATATTCTGTATATGATAAATTTGCAACATGACTTGAATACAGTGCAAACTATATTCCTTACACCCTCTAAAATGATATCTGATTACAAAAATTCATGCAAATGGGAATCAGTTAGAATCGCAATAGGATTATGAAAAACATAGTACATATATTGACACAGCATGGCTTCCCTACCTACAACAACCATGCAGTGATTCAGTGATTAAGAGGTATACAATATTAGGGAAAGAACAAAGGGGAGGAAGAGAAAAAGAAAAGAACAATAAGAGTTAAATAGTGTCAAATTTTTGTCAAAAAACCAAGAGAAACTCATCCAGGTAAACTGAGATCTTGTGCAATGTTACCCAGCTACACATGATTCTATGTGTTCAGAACTTAAATACACAGACTCTAACAAAATTAACTCAAAAGGATGCCTAAACTGTTCTCCTTCTGACCCTCCATCTACTGATATTTGTTTCAAAGAGAGACACCGCATAGTCTAGATCTCTGTGCAAATGGGGTTAATATTCTGCGACCATTCAGAGAATTATATTTTAATTTAATGAACAATGTTACAAATTAATGAGTTCTGTTTATTAAATATATCCGAAAAAATAAGGGGCATCCACAAATCAAGTTTTTAAGAAGCTTGGTCCCAAAAAACCCACTGAGGATATAGAGTCACTTAATTTAAGAAGGGGTAATCAAGAGGACATAAGGACATTGCCCACAGACTTAAGAAATAAATAAAGAAATATGTCTGTAATGACAAATTGTGTTCATTTCTGTCTAAAGAACAAACAGGAGAGAACCTACAACAGATGGTTACAGATGGTTATTTTGGTGTTACTTTATTTTATTTTTGAGGAAATTAAATGGTGACAGGATACTGCAAGTTGGGCCAGTAAGGCAATATAAGCTTTCAACAGAAAATATAGCACCATAATTACTTCATAGTCCTGGAGGAATATCAAAAAGCAGGTCATAATTTACTGGCGGGTTCTGAGGGAGAAGTGTCAGAAGATGAGAAAAGAAGGGAAGGCAAAACCAAGAAATGTTGAAAGCTGGGATAGGGAGGTATTGCTTAAGCCATGCCATATTCTAAGTATGTATTTTATGAGGAATAGCTTCTTGTATACTACTTCCAACAGGAAATGGAAGGAAATGGGAGATTCTAGGAAGTCAGCAGGAGTTACCATTCAATGGGACAAACTCAGGAGAAAGATACTGAAAAAGTACAGTCCAAGGGGAACACAGGGATTCCCAAAAACATTACCAACTAAGCCCACAGTGGCCAATGGCCTACTAACCACAGCTCCATGTGGTGGGAAGAGTTGTGTTATCAGGATCTGAAACAACCCCTCCACAAAGACACTGGCCCCAGATAATTGCATTTTCTCCCAAGCATCTTCCTTGTTTTAAAGAGGAGTGCTACTTTATTCTCAATAGCTCAGGACCTGGTGGAAAAATCCTAATATCTAGAAACCCTGGGTGTTATTGGCTCTGGGTTTCAGAAGAATCTATGTCCATTCTCCATGAATGAAAACCTAAACAGAAAGTCTTGCTTGCTTTGTCCAGCTCTCAACACATCACTGTTTTCTTTTCAAATAGTGGTCACCTGGGCTCATCTTGCCCACATGACAGAGCTATGATTTTTCTCTAGAAGAAAATAGATGTTTATGGCACATCAGCACCTAATGCTCATTGGAACCCATTAAGGCACCCTTGTACAACTTGTAAAAGCCCTACTCAAAGTTATGGAGGTGGACCTTGGCGGTTTGTAAATCATTGGTTTCTCCATTGCTATGGTTTGGATCCAAATATCTGGAGTATCCTGGGGAACAAATTTGTATTTTATCATCCTATTCTGTAACATGCCTGGTTAGCACACAACTCATTTTTTTTTTTTTTTTTAATTTGGGGATAGCACTATCTCAGCTAAATATTTTTTCGTGAGTCACTATATTGCAAGAATTGGTAAATCCTTTATATCAACAATTCCACTCCTCTACATCACAGCTCAGTGGGAGAATGTAATCCAATACAAGAATGCCATTTACAGATGTTAGTATTTTCCATTAGTTTTAAACTATCCCTTAGGAAACAGAGGCAGGAAGTTCTCTATGAGATTGGGGCTAGCTTGCTCCACATAGAAAATTCCAGATCATGCTATAACACAAACAATACACACACACACACACACAAACACACACACACACACACACACACACACACACACACACATATATATATATATATATATGGTAAATTAAGAAAAAGAATGCCATTTAGAGCATACATAAAATTCACAAAATTAACTACAAATGTACATACTCCCTTAGCCTAGAGACAAGGAGGAGGGTTTGGGCCAAACCCAAATGACTTGACAGATTTTGATGAGTCCTCCTAAAGAACTCAGCCTCCTAGAGTAATGTATGGGGGATGGGATGGTGAGGTCACTGGGGGAAAAAGGAGGATGGGAGGGAGGGGGATCTGGGATCGATAAGTAAATTAAGACCTTTTTATTTATTTTTTAACAACAGAAGAAAAGATATTTTGATGGAAAAAAAATGATAATAACTCCGCATGGATCTGACCCTTAAATGTTAGATGTGAAGGGCAGAACTTCTGGAAGGCACTGCACAAACTGAACCTCTCCTTCTTTGGTAACTAGCCATCCATGTGCACCAAAAGCATAATGGAGCTGACTACAAAGAACTTTATTCCCCGTGGTGCATATTCGAAATCCTTTCCTCAGAAGCAGCCCACATGGAAAAGCAATCCTGTTTTGCACCCTTGTTGGGGAAGCTGCCAGAACCAAAATGGGCCTAACAGATCACTGAATGTGGCAGAACATTCCAGCCCAGCCTCCTCAGGGAGGGCCTGCAAAACAGACCTTAATGACTCACCATCCCACCCTCCCAATCCTGTCACTCACCATGCTGAAGCTTCTGTTCTCCTCCATTCCCCACAGCAGCACTCACAGAGCAGCAATCAATCCTCTGGTGGCTATTCTGATATAAAAGCAAGCCTGCAGCATGACTCCAGGAAGTCTCCTTTCAGACATGAGACTGGTGGGTTGGCTCAGTGTACCTGATTGGCTAGTGTGGCTTGATTGACAAGAGCTCTTCCTCAAGGGTACAGTGTGCTTAAAGACTGAGCAAGCCCAGCATCTCCTTTGGCCCTGGATTTTACTCCATACCTAGACATTTCAGAGATCTTCTCAAATAGGAACTTATTTGGTGTTTGGTTTTTTTTTTTTTTTTTGAGACAGAATTTCCCAGTGTGGCTCCTGCCATCCTATGCCTTGTTCAGTAACTGTGCCGGTGAATGCCTTCCTAATTATTAATATTAATCTTGTTCTTGTTTTCTTGTAGCTTTTTTTGATTAACTCTCTAATATTTATTTATTTATTTATTTATTTATTTATTTATTTATTTTGGTCTTTGATATAGAGTTTCCCTTTGTGGCTCTGCTGTCCTGGGACTTACTCTGTGTACCAGGCTGTCCTCAAACTCAGAGATATCCACTTCCATCTACTTCCTGAGTGCTGTAATCAAAGGCAAAAGCCACCACTGCCTAGTCAGACACAGATTTCAATGTCACTTACCAATGTCACCAATAGAAGACCCAGATCTGTTCCTGCAGTGCACAAGTACAAACTTTTTCTCCCTCCATGCAATGTGCAGAGCTTGCACAGATCATTACATGAGGCAGACTGAAACGATGCTGTTCTTCAACCATAAACATATCTAAACAAAAACAAACTTGCTTTAAAAATAGAGTTTGGAGCTATGCATTAGATAGCCATAGATGACAGGCCATGGTGGAGCACACCTTTAATCCCAGCACTTGGGAGACATAATCAGGTGCATCTCTGTAATTTCTTGGCTGCCCCAGGCTACACCAGATTGATCCAGTCTAAAAGAGAAAGAGAGACAAGTGGTGCCTCATTCCTTTATCCCTGAACTTGGGAGGTAGAAATGGTTGGAGGAGAGAGAAATATAAGGGGGAAGAAGACAAAAGTTCATTGTTTTCTGAGGGAAGAATCCTGGGGTCAGAATAGCCCAGCCCTTTGGTCTGAGGATTCAGTAGAAGTGAGAGCTAGGGCTTGGCTGCTCTGCTTCTCTGATCTTTCATCATTAATTGCATATCTGAATACAGGATTTGATTATTAAGAATAGCTAGAAGTAGCGTTACAATTTCAAGTGCAGTGTGTGAAAGCTAAACTGTAGTGTACAATACTAGAATTTATGGCAATAATATTGATTGTACTAATCTTTACCATTTTATCAAGTTTATTGCTATATTTTTTATGTATGAGTTTGAGAGAAAATGGCTTGTGCAAGTATAAAGTTTATGGGATGTAGATAATTATGTGAAGTTGAATGTCAGTATCTGAACTCTGTTCATCCCCCAAAAGATGTGCTGAGTCTCTTGCCAAGATACACAACATGTTTTATCTGATGAGCCAAAACTCTTCCACAGATTAACAATTAAATCAAAATAAAGAAAGAACTAAATAATGGTCTTTGGGAACATGAAGTATCAGAATTAAAGATGCTATATATGGTAATTTTGTAACATGAAATGAATACAATCCAATGACAATGAACAACAATTAATAACAAAATGCAGATTACAGAGGCACAGTAACATTTTTTTTTAGAAATACTCAGAAAGCTCTGTGGAATTATGAAAACACGATACACAAACTGACATAATATGACTTTTATACTTACCAAAAAGCAACAACAATAAAATAAGTATATTATTTGTAAAAGAATAAAAGAGATAGGGAGAATAACCCAAGAGCAAAGGTCAAAATATATCAACAATTAATATAAAGTACAAATGAAATTTAGCCACAAAAATTGTGATCTTGACCAATGTTATCCAAATACCTATGAATCCAAGAGTAAAGAGATTAAATAAACACAGACTTCAACACCCCAATTAAATCAGGTCAAAGTGACCCTTCAACACTTTTGACCCTGCAGCTATGGATATCTATTCCAAAGATAGGATGTCCCTGCTCTAGAGCTCTCTATGCAAAAGGACCTTATCTTCTACTATGGCTCTGTAGACCTTTATGCCCCTTTATGGATTCAGGTAAACCAAGCCCCACTGATGCCCATTCCACAAACAACATGGGAGAATAATTTAAAATCTGCTTCCTGCCAAGTGATTTATAGCCCAAGATGAAGACCTTCACCTAACTCCCTACCCCAAACCATACACATCTGAGAAATCCCTGCAGAACAAAGACTCATTTTGTACACTAGAATTAAACTTCACTCAACACAGTATTGGAATTCTTGGTAGCAGAGAATTAAAAACATTATAATCTTGTATTGCTGAGAGACATCCACATCACCATTTTTTACTACTTTCTAAAATATTTATAAGGCAAACTTGAACGTGGAATGGAATATTCAGAACTTCAAGAAATCAGACATTCAGTTTTCCAGTGTCAGCCCCCACTGCACACCAACAACAGTGCATTCATGTGCACACTGGAAAGTTATATAATAAACAGCACATCTTCCCATGCCAGGGCTGCAGAGTCTCCCCCAAGCCAAGAAACACATGGAGAGGACGGCTCAACAGACAAAAGTAACTGCCCAGCTCACCACATGGACCAAAAGAACACTAGTCTGTCTCATGGTCCACACAAATTTTGCAGAAATGACATCTGAGCAGATCTGCTTTGAAAACCCTACACTCAGAATGATGTAACCTGTGTTCTTCCTTACAACTTGATAGATCATAAGGAAAAGAGAATCATGGAAAGAAAACTTTTCAGAGTCTAGCATTGCCTGTGATCACCCAGTTGGACCTAAAATTTTGCAGCCCACTGCCAGGGAATCAGAAATCAATGACTCAGTTTGTACAGTCCTTGTAGCTCTGCACTACCCACCCAGCAGAAGAATGTTTTAGTAAACATTCTTCTACTGTACTGGAAGTCAAGCTGCTCATTATGATAATCACACTGTCCTTTGTCTGCACATTTTGTTACACACTCATTGTTCCTGGCCAGTAACCATTGACGTCATAGCTGGGAAATACTGCAGCCAAATGTATGCCACCTTCCAATATTCACTGTGTTTAATGTTAAACTCCTGTTTAAGAAAACCAGGCTGTGAATTAGAGAACATAGAGTAATCATGGTAGGGTTTGTGGGCAGAAAAGTACATGTGGATATGATGTAGTTATGATCTAAAAAAAAATATTTTGAAAAGCTGAAAATAGCTTCATGGCCAGAGACTAGGGGTTTTAATTAGAGCACTCTAAGGATTTCTCCAACATTTTCTCTCAGATTGTACATCCAAACCCACAAAAAAAAAAAAATAACAATCCTGTTACATAGTCCTGAAGAGTTCACTGAGACTGGTTTTGCCTGAATACTGTAATTATAGCAAATTGTATACATAATAAGGTCTCTATGCTATCCAGAATCTTGATAGCTCTCATCTGTTGATTCCAAGAAACTGCCCACCAAGACAATTATGGATTATCTAGGAACGATTACCTAATTCCACATTGCTCACCTCAACTACTGTTGAAGAAGGAAATCTCAGCTTCCATCCTGCCTCTCCCTTTCTTCACTGTGACTCCACCAGTATCCAAGTGGGACATGAACTCAATCATTGCACAAATCCCTCTTCATTTATAAGACCCCACAATAATCAAAGATCTTGGGAGTTCACCCATTTTCTGGTCTATTTTCCTTCTCCCTGACCAGGCAAGGGCCCAACTGGAACGAAGTGTAGGATTTTCTTCCCAACACTGTACAGGAGAAGCAGGATTGGGAGTTCAAAACAATTCTAAATTACACAGCATAAGACAAGCCACAGTTAGAAGACATTTTGCTCTACACAGAAATAAATAATCAGCATTACTTGAGAAAAGGAATGAAATAAGTAAAATCTAAGAAACATAGGAGTGCAGAAAAATAGAGATAAAAACAGTAATATGTTTAAAGAAGACATTTAAAAAGATAACCAATACCTGGGTGGTGGTGGCAAATGCATGTAATGCTGGTGCTCAGGAGGCATATGGAAGCTTATCTCTGTGAGTTCAAACCACCCTGTTCTACAAGATATAGTTGTGGGACAGGTAGCAGAGCCAAAAAGAAATGGGGTCTCCAAAAAACAATAAAGTAAAACACAGGAAAACAAAACAAAAAAATCAATGCTACAAAGAGTTGGTTTTTTGAGAAAATTAACAAGGTAGACAAACTTTTATCCAAACCTACGAAAAAGCATAAAGAGAATATGGAAATTAACAAAATCAGAAAAAAAAATGTGGTATGTAACAATAGACACTGAGGAAATCCACACAATTTTAAGGTCATATTTTGAAAACCTATACTCCACAAGATTTGAAAATTCAAAGGATATTTACAAATTACTGGATAACTATTATTTACCAAAATTAAATCAAGAATAGACATATAACAACTAACAAAGTAGGAGTAATAAAGAAAAGCCTTCCAACATAAAAAATCCCAGAGCTAGATGTCTTCTTCAGTGAAGAATTCTACCAAAAATTTATGGAAAAGCTATATTAATACTCCTGAAATTGTTCCACACAATAGAAACAGAAGGTACATTAACAAACTCTTTTTTAAGGCTATAATCACCTTGATTCCCATCCACACAACGACACAAATAAGAGAGAAAATTACAGACCAATATCCCTCGTGTACATTGATGCAAAAATACTAAAGAAAATACAGGAGGACCGAATCTAAGAATATATCAGAGAAATCATCTACCATGATCAAGTAGGCTTCATCTCTGGCTTGCAGGGATGGATTCACATAGGAAAATATATCAAATATATCACTATATAAACAAACTGAAAATGAAAAGACACATGATCATCTCCCTCAACAGTCCTTACTCACCCTCAACATTAATGCTCTTAACTCACCTATAAAAAGACACAGGCTAACAGAACATATACGAAGACAGAATCCAGCATTCTGGTGCATACAAGAAACACATCTTAGCTTCAAAGATAGACATTACCTCAGGGTAAAGGGTTGGGAAAAGATTTTCCATTCAAATGGAAATAAGAACCAAGCAGGCGTAGATATCCTAATATCTAACAAGTTAGACTTCAAACCAAAATTAGTCAAAAGAGATGAAGACGGTCATTTCACATTCACCTAAGCAGAAATCCATCAACACAAAGTCTCAATTCTGAACATCTATGCCCCTAATACAAAGTCACCCACATTTGTAAAAGAAACACTACTAAAACTCAAAGCTCATATAAAACCTCACACACTTATAGTGAGAGAGAAACTATCTCTTTATTCATTCATTTTTTGTTCAAATCTATGATTAAGAACTCAATGTCTATTCAGTATTGAGCAATCATTTAGGCTTCACGCATAAAACACCATCCACTTGTTTAATGTTTATTCATTTAATTATGAAAATCTGTCATTATGTACTCAGTGATCACTGGAGTTTTGAGCCTCCTTAGGGGAGACCGTTGTACCAGACCATCACATAATCTAATACTACACTTGCTTCCTTAACTGTTAAACTAGGATATTAGGTAATAATTCATCATTTAATTGACATATTTACAATACAGGTAATGTTATGGACCATAAGTCCCTTTTGGAGTCAAATTGTGGGAGTTGATGATGTAATATCATCTCATTACTTCATCATTTAGCTGTGTAAATAGATCTTTACATCAGCGATAGGTTTAGGACTTTGGTGCCATCTCGTCAGTGTTACTATAAAAGGCCCACTAATTAATTTTCACTTTAATTTTTTAAAAACATCATTATTCCAGGAAGAGATCATTCTGACTACTCCATGTGGGATTTAAGTGTGCACCACCATGTCATTTTTCAATCATTTTTCATTATATATTAATTATTTAAATCGATGAAGATGTTGTTCTTCTTGACGGGAGTCGAGCCATTCCTACATGGTAGTTAATCACGTGGCATTATTTAATCATCTAAGTACTACTTCCTTGACAATCACTGGAGTATAGTTCCATCTTTTAAAAGTTAAGTATGGAGGACTATCCAATTTTTAACTTACTTGATTGCGTAAGTAATGATGGTGTCATCCCTCATGTGGCTGTTGTGGGATTGACAGAGCAGGAGATCGGTACCAGAAGCAGTGCCCAGAGAATGGGGCACAATGCCTCATGCAGTGATTACTGATTACGTAATAGTAGATTTTTAACAATCGAATGATTACACGAAACTGTACTGTTTCACATCATCAGTTTCTGAGAGTTTGCAACAGAACTGACCCATGAAGGACACAGTGACCACTGATTTTAAAAATGGAATAACTGAATAATCTCCTGATCAGGGAATCTCATCTAATGAACTCTGTCGGGCTGATAACATGACACACCACCAACAATTAATCACTCTAAATAACCATATTAGAAAGCAGGATACAGTACTTAATAGAGAAAAGTCAATTGAGGAATCCAAAATGACTGAAAGGAACATAAGACACTGCTCAAAATCCTTAATCATCAGCCTAATGCAAATCTACACAACTCTGAGAAACCATGGGATCAAGCTCCTCTAATGGTAAGAGGATGAAGAGGAGTTTATTTTATTTTCAAGAAAGGGAAAAGGATTATGGTAGAGGCGATTAACTGTATTGTTTCCATTCTAGAAATTAGCAAATTGAAGAATTGAAAACAAGAGTAAAATACTCATCATTGTACTTGAATGGCACAATGATTCTTTCTTTTTCATGCTTATGTCACTATAGGCATGTTGTAGCATGAGAGACGGGTAAATATGTAGAACTCAAAAGAAAGAGCCCTGCTTTGTTTTTGTGAGAAACTCAGTGGGGTGGTAAGGTTAATTCATCAGTGGGTATGCTCCTTTTAGCATGTGGAAGGGGCACTAGAATGTGACAGAATGTTGGTTCATAAATGTTGCCTGGCAACCCTGCTTGCATACTGTATCCTGGTAGCATGGGCCAAGGACCAGAGAGCAGCTTCGAGAAAGAATTGTCATGGGACATTACATTCTCCCAAGATAACTATCTACAAAAACTTTCAATGACAGCATTTGATTCGCCTAAGCAAGTCACAGCCAAATCTCTGGAAGTGTGCCTACAGCTTTTACTGGTTACCAAATTCAAGATTACCTAATCATGAGAGAGCATCGTCTGTGGACAAACAGTTCAAAGTCTTCTGTTTATGAATTCTCTCTCCTAACAAGTAATATTATGGACACAAAGATAATAAGACTCACATTTATTCATCAAAAGGTGAGTTTGCCATTGTTGACTTCCTACAGGATTGTGATAATCCGTTTGTTAGAGTGGACTTAGTGATTATTGGATTTCAGTCCATCTCTTTGAGGCAGCCGCCCAACATTAAATATGTGATATCTTCTAAAAACCCTGCATACACAATGACAGTTCAGCATTTAATCATGTTCCTACTCTGCTCTGCGATTAAATAAGGGATGATGAACCTGGGAGTTTCCCACAATCATGTGGGAGTCAACTGAGAGGCAATTGTGTGGAGCATGGCAGACCATTTCATCCTCTCATTATGTTGTTATTTGATTATTAAAATAGGACTCTAGATAATCCATGATCAGTGGATTGCGGTGACGCGATGTGGGAGGCAATTATTATAGACCATCTTAATATCAATTGTGTAGTTAAAATATTTAAATTAATCACGACAGCATCGTTCATGAGCCTGGTTTGGAGCCACCTAGGAAAGTGGATTATGTTACATGAACTCATTATTTGATTATGTAATTAGATAAAACAATGATTATATCGTCCATGATACCTGATCTGGTGCCACAGATCATCTAATTACATAATTAATGAATTTAAATTGACAATCTGTGTTAATCCCCAAGATAATGTAAACATTTGTATACTCATGTAGACAACAACCATCCATTCCATGAAGAGACATGTAAAGCTCCCTCTTGTGGAGATAATGTGCAATATGTACACATCTTATGATTCATTGACTCCATGATGATGACATCCTTCATGACTGAGTCTGGCCATACCTCCCTGCCAGTTAAATACTACATCACCTCTTTATTGGGACAGTTAGCTCTCACTGACTTATTTAATTCTTTAAATTACTTAAACGACAGACAAGGCCAACACCGATTATTATTAGGTTGCAGATATCTGTCAGCGACAAATTAGGAAACTTGTAGACATGGGCAGAGCATTTTCTGAATGTCTATGCATCTTCCAGACCACTAGGAATGCTGGACAATAGAGTCCAGAAGATTGCATGGTGCCCTCCGAGTAGTACAAGAACTTTTCCAAGGTCTGCATGGTGGTCTGGGTGTTGACTGCTTGCTCTTCCTCCACATCTTCACATCGGTTGTGGTCTACATCTAGAAGATGTAGCGGCACTAGTAGGTCGGCACCATCACCGAGACCTGGCAAAAGGATGATGACTCAGAACACAGAAGAACATCTCACTCTCAGCTATGCTGTTCAAGCCCCTGCTGCAGCCACCTTTTCAGCTGATATCAACATTTTGGCTACTACTGGTATGCCAGGAATGGGCCAATTACCTCAGGTCCTGCCGCAACACAACAGAGATTCAGGCACCGGTGAGGATGTCAGGCCAACAGAATTCACCACGCAAGAAAGTATGATTATCTGACGATTAACTGATGGAATATTAAAAAAATCTGTGATGACAGCATCCGTTTTCATATCTGGCAAATCTGCCCAGGAATTGATGATACGAAAAATTTCAACGACTTAGATATGTAAAGATGTAATTATTAAATTGTTTCATTATATAATCTGTGAACCCTGAAGTGTGGTGCCACCTTGTGTGACTCAAGTGTGACAGACGATCTAACAATCTGATGCTTTCATTATTTAAATCTGTCTTTTTCTACTCCAGGAAGAGTGGAGTCTGGAGCCCCCTTGTTGGTGTTAAAATGTCTCTTGTGATTTCATTATTTATTTATTTAAATCAATGTTGATCTCATTTTGTTATCTGTCTAGGGGTGAATTATGAGAAATTATCTTTCCATTCATTCATTTTATTGTTCAAATCTATGACTAAGAACTCAATGACTCTTCAGTATTGGTCAATCTTTAGGTTTCGTGCATATAACACCATCCACTAGTTTAATATTTATTCATTGAATTATGAAAATCTGTCATTATGTATTCAGTGACCACTAAAATTTTTAGCCTCCTTAGGGGAGTCCATCGTGCCAGAACATCGCATCATCTACTAGTACACTTCCTTATTTACCGGTTAAACTAGGAAATTAAATAATAATTCATCACTTAATTAACGTGTTTGAAATACAGGTAATGTTATGGACCCTAAGTCCCTTTTGGAGTCAGATTTTGTGAGGAGACGAAGTAACATCATCTCATTACTTCATAATTTAGCTCTGTAAATAGGTCATTACATCAGCGATAGTTTTAGGACTTTGGTGCCATCTCGTCAGTGATAGTATCAAACGCCAGCTAATTAATTATCAATTTAATTTTATAAATAAATCATTATTCCAGGAAGAGACCAGTCTGACTACTCCATGTGGGATTTAAATATGCACCACCATGACATTACTCAATCATTTTTCATTATATATTCATTATTTGAATCGGTGAAGATGTTGTTCTTCTTGTCTGGAGTACGGCCATTCCTCCATGGGAGGTAATCACGTGGCAGTATTTAATCATCTAAGTACTCCTTCCTGGACAATCACTGGAGTTTGGTTCCATCTTATGAAAGTTAAGTATGGAGGACCATCCTATTATTAACTTACTTGAGTGTGTAAGTAATGATGGTGTCATCCGTCATGTGGCTGCTGTGGGATTGACACAGCAGCAGATCGGTACCAGAAGCAGTGCCCAGAGAACGGGGGACACTGCCTCATACAGTGATTACTGATTACGTAGTAGTACGTTTTTAACAATCGAATGATTACACGATTTTAAAAAACTGTACTATTTCGCATCATCAGTTTCTGCGAGGTTGCAACAGAACTGACCCATGAAGGACACAGTGACTACCGATTTTAAAAACAGAATAACTGTATAATCTCCTGATCAGGGAATCTCATCTCATGAACTCTGTCGGGCTGATAACATGACATACCACCAACAATAAATAACACTAAATAACCATCTCAGAAAGCGGGGTACAGGACTTAATAGAGAACAGTCAATTGAGGAATCCAAAATGACTGAAAGAAACATAAGACACTGCTCAAAATCCTTAATCATCAGCCTAATGAAAATCTAAACAACTCTGAGAATCCATGGGATCAAGCTCCTCTAATGGTAAGAGGATGAAGAGGAGTTTATTTTATTTTCAATAAAGAGAAAAGGATTATGGTAGAGGCGATTAACTGTATTGTTTCCATTCTAGAAATTAGCAAATTGAAGAATTGAAAACAAGAGTAAAATATAAATCATTGTACTTGAATGGCACACTGATTCTTTCGTTTTCATGCTTATGTCACTATAGGCATGTTGTAGCTTGAGAGACGGGTAAATATGTAGAACTCAAAAGAAAGAGCCCTGCTTTGTTTTTGTGAGAAACTCAGTGAGGCTGTAGGGTTAGTTCACCGGTGGGTATACTCCTTTCAGCCTGTGGGAGGGGCACTAGAATGTGACAGAATGTTGGCTCATAAATGTTGCCTGGCAACCCTCCTTGCAATCTGTATCCTGGTGTCGTGGGCCAAGGACGAGAGAGCAGCTTCGAGAAAGTGTTATCATGGCACATTACAGTCTGCCAAGATAAATATCTCCTAAACCTTTCCATGACAGCATTTGATTCGCCTAACCAAGTCATAGCCACACCTCTGGAAGTGTGCCTACAGCTTTTCCTGGTTACCAAATTCAAGATTACCTAATCATCAGAGAACACAGTCTGTGCATAAACAGTTCAGAGTCTTCTGTTTATGAATACTCTCTCTCCTCAGAAGTAAAACTATGGAGCAAAAGATAATAAGACTACGATTATTCATCAAAAAGGTGAGTTTGACATTGTTGTCTTCCTTCAGGAAGGTGATAATCTGTTTGTTAGAGTAGACTTAGAGATTATTAGATTTCAGTTCATCTCTTTTGAGGCAGCCTTCCAACATTAAATAAAACCCTGCATACACAATGACAGTTCAGCATGTGAACATGTTACTACTGTGCTCTGCGATTAAATAAGGGATGAACCTGGGAGTTTCCCACAATCATGTGGGAGGCAACTGGGAGAAAATTGTGTGGAGAATGGCAGACCATTTCATCCTCTGATTATGTTTTTATTTGATTATTAAAATAGGACATTAGATAATCCATGATCAGTGGATTGTGGTTATGCGATGTGGGAGGCAAGTATCATAGACCATCTTAATATCAATTATATAGATAAAATATTTAAATTAATCACGACAGCATCGTTCATGTGCCTGGTTTGGAGCCACCTTAGGGAAGTGGATGATGTTACATGAACTCATTATTTGATTATTTAATTATACAAAACAATGATTATATCGTCCATGACACCTGGAATCTGGTGCCACAGATCATCTAATTACATAATTAATGTATTTAAAATGACAATCTGTGTTAATCCCCAAGATAATGGAAATCTGTGTGTAATTATGTAAAACTAAAATTGTCCACTCCATGAAGAGACCCGTCAAGCTCCCTCTTGTGGCGTTAATGAGCAATATCATCACAGTTTATGATTCATGGTTTCAATGGATGATGATGACATTCTTCATGACAGGAGTCTGGCCATACTTCCCAGCCAATTAAATGCTACATCACCTCTTTATTGGTACAGTTAGCTCTCAGTGAATTATTTAATTCTTTAAATTACTTAAACGACAGACAATGCCAACACCGATTATTATTAGGTTGCAGATATCTGTCAGCGACAAATTAGGAAACTTGTAGACATGGGCAGAGCATTTTCTGAATGTCTATGCGTCTTCCAGACCACTAGGAATGCTGGACAATAGAGTCCAGAAGATTGCATGGTGCCCTCCGAGAAGTACAAGAACTTTTCCAAAGTCTGCATGGCGGTCTGGGTGTTGACTACTTGCTCTTCCTCCACATCTTCACATCGGTTGTGGTCTACATCTAGAAGATGTAGAGGCACTAGGAAGTCGGCACCATCACCGAGACCTGGCAAAAGGATGACGACTCAGAACACGGAAGAACATCTCACTCTCAGCTATGCTGTTGATGCCCCTGCTGCAGCCACCTCTTCAGCTGATATCAACATTTTGGCTACTACTGGTATGCCAGGAATGGGCCAATTACCTCAGGTCCTGCCGCAACACAACAGAGATTCAGGCACCGGTGAGGATGTCAGGCCAACAGAATTCACCACGCAAGAAAGTATGATTATCTGACGATTAACTTATGGAATATTAAAAATCCGTGATGACAGCATCCGTTTTCATATCTGGCAAGTCTGCCCTGGAATTGATGATATGAAAAAGTTCAACGACTTAGATATGTAAAGATGTAATTATTAAATTGTTTCATTATATAATCTGTGAACCCTGAAGTGTGGTGCCACCTTGTATGACTCAAGTATGACAGACGATCTAACAATCTGATGCATTCATTATTTAAATCTGTCTTTTTCTACTACAGGAAGAGTGGAATCTGGAGCCCCCTTGTTGGTGTTAAAATGTATCTTGTGATTTCATTATTTATTTATTAAAATCAATGTTGATATTATTTTGTTATCTCTCTACGGGTGAATTATGAGAAATTATCCCTTCATTCATTCATTTTATTGTTAAAATGTATGATTACGAACTCAATAACTCTTCAGTATTGATCAATCTTTAGGATTCGTGCATATAACACCATCCACTAGTTTAATATTTATTCATTGAATTAGGAAAATCTGCCATTATGTATTCAGTGACCACTAAAATTTTTAGCCTCCTTAGGGGAGTCAATCGTGCAAGAACATAGCATCATCTATTAGTACACTTCCTTATTTACCGGTTAAACTAGGAAATTAAATAATAATTCATTACTTAATTAACGTGTTTGAAATACAGGTAATGTTATGGACCCTAAGTCCCTTTTGGAGTCAGATTTTGTGAGTAGACGAAGTAACATCATCTCATTACTTCATCATTTAGCTCTGTAAATAGGTCATTACATCAGCGATAGTTTTAGGACTTTGGTGCCATCTCGTCAGTGATAGTATCAAACGCCAGCTAATTAATTATCAATTTAATTTTATAAATAAATCATTATTCCAGGAAGAGACCAGTCTGACTACTCCATGTGGGATTTAAATATGCACCACCATGACATTACTCAATCATTTTTCATTATATATTCATTATGTGAATCGATGAAGATGTTGTTTTCTTGACTGGGGTAGGGCCATTCCTCCATGGGAGTTAATCACGTGGCAGTATTTAATCATCTAAGTACTCCTTCCTGGACAATCACTGGAGTTTGGTTCCATCTTATGAAAGTTAAGTATGGAGGACCATCCCATTATTAACTTACTTGAGTGCGTAAGTAATGATGGTGTCATCCGTCATGTGGCTGCTGTGGGATTGACACAGCAGCAGATCGGTACCAGAAGCAGTGCCCAGAGAACGGGTGACACTGCCTCATACAGTGATTACTGATTACGTAGTAGTACGTTTTTAACAATCGAATGATTACAAGATTTTAAAAAACTGTACTGTTTCGCATCATCAGTTTCTGCGAGGTTGCAACGGAACTGACCCATGAAAGACACAGTGACCACCGATTTTAAAAATGGAATAACTGAATAATCTCCTGATCAGGGAATCTCATCTCATGAACTCTGTCGGGCTGATAACATGACACACCACCAACAATAAATAACTCTAAATAACCATCTCAGAAAGCGGGGTACAGGACTTAATAGAGAACAGTCAATTGAGGAATCCAAAATTACTGAAAGAAACATAAGACACTGCTCAAAATCCTTAATCATCAGCCTAATGCAAATCTAAACAACTCTGAGAAACCATGGGTTGAAGCTCCTCTAATGGTAAGAGGATGAAGAGGAGTTTATTTTATTTTCAATAAAGAGAAAAGGATTATGGTAGAGGCGATTAACTGTATTGTTTCCATTCTAGAAATTAGCAAATTGAAGAATTGAAAACAAGAGTAAAATTCTCATCATTGTACTTGAATGGCACAATGATTCTTTCGTTTTCATGCTTATGTCACTATAGGCATGTTGTAGCTTGAAAGAATGGTAAATCTGGAGAACTCAAAAGGAAGAGTCCTGCTTTGTTTTTGTGAGAAAATCAGTGAGGCTGTAAGTTTGGTTCATCAGTGGGTATACTCCTTTTAGCATGTGGGAGGGGCACTAGAATGTGACAGAATGTCGGTTCATAAATGTTGCCTGGCAACCTTCCTTACATTCTGTATCCTGGTATCGTGGGCCAAGGACCAGTGAGGAGCTTCGAGAAAGTGTAATCATGGGATATTACAGTCTCCCAAGATAACTATCTCCTAAAACTTTTAATGACAGCATTTGATTCGCCTAAACAACACATACCCACACCTCTGGAAGTGTGCCTACAGCTTTTACTGGTTACCAAATTCAAGATTACCTAATCATCAGAAAACATAGTCTGTGGAGAACCAGTTCCAAGTCTTCTGTTTATGAATACTCTCTCTCCTAAGAAGTAAAACAATGGAACAATAGATAAAAAGACACAATTATTCATCAAAAGGTGAGTTTGCCATTGTTGACCTCCTTCAGGAAGGTGAAAATCCATTTGTTAAAGTAGACTAGTGATTATTTTATTTCAGTCCATCTCTTTTTAAGCAGCCGTACAACATTAAATATGTGATATCTTCTAAAAACCCTGCATACAAAATGACAGTTCAGCATTTAAACGTGTTACTACTCTGCTCTGCTATTAAATAAGGGATGAACCTGGGAGTTTTCCACAATCATGTGGGAGTCAACAGATAGTCAATTGTGTGGAGTATGGCAGACCACTCATCCTCTGATTATGTTGTTATTTGATTATTAAAATAGGACATTAGATAATCCATGATCAGTGGATCGTGGTGACGCGATGTGGGAGGCATTTATTATAGACCATCTTAATATCAAATGTGAAGTTAAAATATTTAAATTAATCAAGACAGCATCGTTCATGAGCCTGGTTTGGGGCCACCTTAGGGAAGTGGATGATGTCACATGAACTCATTATTTGATTAATTAATTATATAAAACAATGATTATATCGTCTATGAAAACCTGGAATCTGGTGCCACAGATCATCTAATTACATAATTAAAGTATTTGAATTGAAAATCTGTTTCAATCCCCAAGATAATGTAAATATGTGTATAGTTATGTAAACAACAATCCTCCATTCCATGAAGAGACCTGTAAAGCTCCCTCTTGTGGAGTTAATGTGCAATATCATCACATTTTATGATTCATTGCCTCAATTGAAAATGATGACATCCTTAATGCAGGAGTCTGGCCATGCTTCCCTGCCAGTAGAATGCTACATCCCCTATTTATTGTGACAGTTAGCTATTAGTGACTTATTTAATTCTTTAAATTATGTAAACGACAGACAGTGCCATCACCGATTACGTTAGGGTGCAAATATCTGTCAGGGACAAGGTTAGGAAAGTTGTAGACATGGGCAGAGCATTTCTGAATGATCTATGCATCTCCCAGTGTACGAGGGATGCTGGGTGATTGAGTCCAGAAGGTGGCACGGTGCCCTCCGATAAGTAAAAGGACTTCACCAAGGCCAGAATGGTGGTCTGGGTGTTGACTAATTAGTCTTCCTCCATATCTTCACATCGGTTGTGATCTACCATGAGAAGAAGGAGTGGCACTAGGAGGTCGGCACCATCACCGTGACCCGGCAAAAGGATGACGACTCAGAACATGGAAGAACATCTCTCTCTCAGCTATGCTGGTGATGCCCCTGCTGTAGCCATCTTTTCAGCTGTTACCAACATTGTGGCTACTACTGCTACGCCAGGATTGGGCCCATTATCTCACGTCCGGCTGCACCAAAACAGAAAATCAGATGCATGTGATGATGTCAGGCCAACAGAATTCATCAGGCAAGACAGTGTGATTAACTGATAGCATTTTAAAAATGCGTGATGACACCATACATTTTCATGTCTGGCAATTCTTCCGAAGGAATTGATGATATAAAAAGAGGTCAACGGCTTACATATTTAAAGATTTAATTACTAAATTCTTTCATTATAAAATCTGTGATCCCTGAAGATTGACGCCACCTTGTGTGACACTCAAGTGTGACAGACGATCTAACTATCTGATTATTTCATTATTCAAATCCGTCTTATTCTACTCCAGGAAGAGTGGAGTCTGGGAACCACCTTGTTGGTGTTAAATTGTATCTTGTGAATTCTTTCTATCTTTCTTTCTTTCTTCCATCCTTTCTTTCTTTCTTTCTTTCTTTCTTTCTTCTACTTCCTTCCTTTATTTAAATCTATGTTGATATCATTTTGTTATCTCTCTAGGGGTGAATTATGAGAAAGTATCTCTTCATTCATTCATTTTTTGTTCAAATCTATGAAGAACTCAATGTCTCTTCAGTATTGAGCAATCTTTTAGGCTTCACGCATAAAACACCATCCAATTGTTTAATGTGTATTCATTTAATTATGAAAATCTGTCATTATATATTCAGTGATCACTGGAGTTTTGAGCCTCCTTTGGGGAGACCGTTGTACCAGACCATCACGTCATCTAATACTACACTTACTTCTTTGTTAAACTAGGAAAATAAGTAATAATTCATCATTTAATTTACGTATTTAAAATACAGGTAATGTTATGGACCATAAGTCCCGTTTATAGTCAGATTTTGGGAGTTGATGATATAATGTCATCTCATTGCTTCAGCACTTAGCTATGTAAATAGATCTTTACATCAGCGATAGGTTTACGACTTTGGTGCCACTTCATCAGTGTTAATATAAAAGGCCCACTAGTTAATTTTCAATTTAATTTTTTAAAAATATCATTATTCCAGTAAGAGATCAGTCTGACTACTCCATGTGGGATTTAAGTATGCACCACCATGTCATTTTTTAATAATTTTTCATTATATATTAATTATTAAAATCGATGAAGATGTTGTTCTTCTTGACTGGAGTCAGGCCAAACCTCCATGGGAGTTAATCACGTGGCTTTATTGAATTTTCTAAGTACTACTTTCATGACAATCACTGGAGTTTGGTTCCATCTTTTGAAAGTTAAATATGGAGGAATATCCAATTATTATCTTATTTCATTGCATAAGTAATGATGGTGTCATCCGTCATTTGGTTGCTGTGGCATTGACACAGCAGGAGATCGGCACCAGAAGCAGTGGCCAGAGAATGGGAGACACTGCCTTATATAGTGATTACTGATTACGCAATAGTAGATTATTAACAAACGAATGATTACACGATTTAAAAAAAAAAACTGTACTGTTCCGCATCATCAGTTCCTGAGAGGTTGCAAAAGAACTGACCCATGAAGGACACAGTGACCACCGATTTTAAAAATGGAATAACTGAATAATCTCCTGATCAGGGAATCTCATCTAATGAACTCTGTCGGGCTGTTAACATGACACACCACCAACAAAAAATGTCTCTAAATAATAATATTTGAAAGCAGGGTACAGGACTTAATACAGTACAGTCAATTGAGGAATCCAAAATGACTGAAAGAAACAGAAGACACTGCTCAAAATCCTTAATCATCAGCCTAATGCAAATCTAAACAACTCTGAGAAACCAAGGGATCAAGCTCTTCTAATTGTAAGAGGATGCAGAGGAGTTAATTTTATTTTCAATGAAGGGAACAGGATTATCGTACAGGCGATTAATTGTTTTGTTTCCGTTCTAGAAATGAGAAAACTGAAGCATAGAAAACAGGTTTAAAATACTCATCATTGTACTTGAATGGCACAATGATGCTTTCGTTTTCATGCTTATGTCACTATAGGCAAGTTGTAGCTTCAGAGACTGGTAAATAGGTATAACCCAAAAGAAAGAGCCCTGCTTTGTTTTTGTGAGAAACTCAGTGAGGCTGTAAGGTTAGTTCATCGGTGGGTATACTCCTTTAAGCCTGTGGGAGGGGCACTAGAATGTGACAGAATGTTGGTTTATAAATGTTGCCTGGTAACACTGTTGCATTCTGTATCCTGGTATCATGGGCCAAGGACCAGAGAGCAGCTACGAGAAAGTGTTACCATGGGACAATACAGTCTCCCAAGGTAACTATCTCCTAAAACTTTTCATGACAACATTTAATTCGCCTAAACAAGTCATGGCCACCCCTCTGGAGGTGTGCCTACAGCTTTTACTGGTTGCCAAATTCAAGATTACCTAATCATTAGAGAACGTAGTCTGTGGAGAAACAGTTCAAAGTCTTCTGTTTATGAATACTCTCTCTCCTAAGAAGTCACACTATGGAACAAAAGACAAATAAGACTCACAATTATTCATCAAAAGGTGAGTTTGCCATTGATGACTTCCTTCAGGAAGGTGATAATCCATTTGTTAGAGTGGACTTTGTGATTATTGGATTTCAGTCCATCTCTTTTGAGGCAGCCGCCCAACATTAATTATGTGATATCATCTAAAAACCCTGCATCCACAATGACAGTTCAGCATTTCAACATGTTACTACTCTGTTCTGCGATTAAATAACTGATGAACCTGGGAGTTTCCCACAATCATGTGGGAGGCAACAGAGAGTCAATTGTGTGGAGTATGGCAGACCATTTCATCCTCTTATTATGTTGTTATTTGATTATTAAAATAGGACATTAGATATTCCATGATCATTGGATTGTGGTGAAGCGATGTGGGAGGCAATTATTATAGACCATCTTAATGTAAATTATGTAGTTAAAATATTTAAATTAATCACGACAGCATCGTTCATGAGCCTGGTTTGGAGCCACCTTAGGGAAGTGGATGATGTTACATGAACTCATTATTTGATTATTTAATTATATAAAACAATGATTATATCGTCCATGACACCAGGAATCTGGTGCCACAGATCATCTAATTACATAATTAATGTATGTAAGTTGACAATCTGTGTTAATCCCCAAGATAATGTAAATATTTGTATAGTTCTGTAAACAACAATCCTCCATTCCATGAAGAGACCTGTAAAGCTACCCTTTGTGGAGTTAATGTGCAATATCATCACATTTTATGATTCATTGACTCAATTGATGATGATGACATCCTTCATGCCTGGAGTCTGGCTATGCTTCCCTGCCAGTAAAATACTACATCCCCTATTTATTGTGACATTTACCCATTACTGACTTATTTAATTCTTTAAATTGTGTAAACGACAGACAGTGCCATCACCGAATACGGTTAGGGTGCAAATATCTGTCAGGGACAAGGTTAGGAAAGTTGTAGAAATGGCCAGAGCATCACCCAGAGTACGAGGGATGCTGGATGATTGAGTCCAGAAGGTTGCACGGTGCCCTCCCAGAAGTACAAGTACTTCACCAAGGCCGGCATCGTGGTCTGGTGTTGACTACCTGCTCTTCCTCCACATCTTCACATCGGTTGTGATCTAACATGAGAAGGAGTGGCACTAGGAGGTCGGCACCATCACCGAGACCTGGCAAAAGGATGATGACTCAGAACACAGAAGAATATCTCTCTCTCAGCTATGCTGGTGATACACCTGCTGCAGCCCACTTTTCAGCTGCTATCATCATTGTGGCTACTACGGGTATGCCAGGATTGGGCCCATTATCTCACGTCCCGCCGCACCACAACAGAGATTCAGGTGCTATTGATGATGTCAGGCCAACAGAATTCATCAGCCAAGACAGTATGATTATCTGACGAATAACTGATGGCATTTAAATATGCGTGATGACAGCATACAGTTTCATACCTGGCAAGTCTGCCCAGGAATTGATGATACAAAAAAAGGTCAACGGCTTACATATTTAAAGATGTAATTATTAAATTCTTTCATTATAAAATCTGTGATCCCTGAAGTTTGGCGCAACCTTGTGTGACTCAAGTGTGACAGACGATCTAACTATCTGATTATTTCATTATTCAAATCTGTCTTTTTCTACTCCAGGAATGAGTGGAGTCTGGATCCAACTTGTAGGTGTTAAATTGTATCTTGTGAGTTCTTTCTCTCAATCTATCTATCTTTCTTTCTATCTTTCTTCATTTCTTTATTTAAATCAATGTTGATATCATTTTGTTATCTCTCTAGGGGTGAACTATGAGAAATTATGTCTTCATTCATTTTTTGTTCAAATCTATGGTTAAGAATTAAATGTCTCTTCACTATTGAGCAATCATTTAGGCTTCACGCATAAAACACCATCCACTTGTTTAAGGTTTATTCATTTAATTATTAAAATCTGTCAGTATGTATTCAGTGATCACTGGAGTTTTGAGCCTCCTTAGGGGAGACCGTTGTACCAGACCATCACATCATCTCATACTACACTTACTTCTTTAAATGTTAAACTAGGAAATTAAGTAAAAATTCACCATTTAATTTATGTATTTAAAATACAGGTAATGTTATGGACCAGAAGTCCCTTTTGGAGTCAGATTTTGGGAGTTGATAATGTAATATCATCTCATTACTTCACCATTTAGCTATGTAAATAGATCTTTACATCAGCGATAGGTTTAGGACTTTGGTGCCATCTCGTCAGTGTTACTATATAAGGCCCTCTAAATAATTATCAATTTAATTTTTTTAAAAACATCATTATTCCAGGATGATATCAGTCTGACTACTCCATGTGGGATTTAAGAATGCAACACCATGGCATCATTCAATCATATTTCATTATATATTAATTATTTAAATCGATGAAGATATTGTTCTTTTGACTAGAGTCGGGCCATTCCTCCATGGAAGTTACTCATGTGCAATTATTTAGTTATGTAAGTACTACTTCCTTGACAATCACTGGAGTTTGGTTCCATCTTATGAAAGTGAAGTATGGAGGACTATCCAATTATTAACTTATTAGATTGCGTAAGTCATGATGGTGTCATCTGTCATTTGGCTGCTGAGTGATTGACACAGCAGATGATCGGTACCAGAAGCAGTGCCCAGAAAATGGGGGACACTGCCTTATATGGTGATTACTGATTATGTAATAGTAGATTTTTAACAATCGAATGATTACACGATTTAAAAAAAAAAACTGTACTGTTTCCCATCATCAGTTTCTGAGAGGTTGCAACAGAACTGACACATGAAGGACACAGTGACCACCGATTTTAAAAATGGAATAACTGAATAATCTCCTGATCAGGGAATCTCATCTATTGAACTCTGTCGGGCTCGTAACATGACACCCCACCAACAATAAATCACTCTAAATAGGCATATTAGAAAGCGGGGTACAGGACTTATTAGAGAACAGTCAATTGAGGAATCCAAAATAACTGAAAGAGACTTAAGACACTGCTCAAATCCTTAATCATCAGCCTAATGCAAATCTAAACAACTCTGAGAAACCATGGGATTAAGCTCTTCTAAAGGTAAGAGAATGAAGAGGAGTTAATTTTATTTTCAATGAAGGGAACAGGATTATGGTACAGGCGATTAATTATATTGTTTCCGTTCTAGAAATTAGAAAACTGAAGCATAGAAAACAGTTTTAAAATACTCATCATTGTACTTGAATGGCACAATGATGCTTTCGTTTTCATGCTTATGTCACTATAGGCAAGTGGTAGCTTGAGAGATTGGTAAATATGTAGAACTCAAAAGAAAGAGCCCTGCTTTTCTTTTGTGAGAAACTCAGTGAGGCTGTAAGGTTAGTTCATCGGTGGGTATACCTCCTTCAAGCATGTGGGAGGGGCACTAGAATGTGACAGAATGTTGGTTCATAAATGTTGCCTGGCAACCCTCTTGCATTCTGTATCCTGGTATCATGGGCCAGAGAGCAGCTTCGAGAAAGTGTTATCATGGGACATTACAGTCTCCCAAGATAACTATCTCCTAAAATTTTAATGACAACATTTGATTCGCCTAAACAAGTCATAGCCACAACTCTGGAAGTGTGCCTACAGCTTTCACTCGTTACCAAATTAAAGATTACCTAATCATCAGAGAATGTAGTCTGTGGAGAAACATTTCAGAGTCTTCTGTTTATGAATACTCTCTCTCCTCAGAAGTAAAACTATGGAGCAAAAGATAATAAGACTACGATTATTCATCAAAAAGGTGAGTTTGACATTGTTGACTTCCTTCAGGAAGGTGATAATCCGTTTGTTAGAGTAGACTTAGCGATTATTAGATTTCAGTCCATCACTTTTGAGGCAGCCGGCCAACATTAAATATGTGATATCTTCGAAAAACCCTGCATCCACAATGACAGTTCAGCATTTAAACATGTTAGTACTGTGCTCTGCGATTAAATAAGGGATGAACCTGGGAGTTTCCCACAATCATGTGGGAGGCAACTGAGAGAAAATTGTGTGGAGAATGGCAGACCATTTCATCCTCTGATTATGTTGTTATTTGATTATTACTATAGGACATTAGATAATCCATGATCAGTGGATTGTGGTTAAGCGATGTGGGAGGCAATTATCATAGACCATCTTAATATCAATTATATAGTTAAAATATTTAAATTAATAACGACAGCATCGTTCATGTGCCTGGTTTGGAGCCACCTTAGGGAAGAGGATGATGTTACATGAACTCATTATTTGATTATTTAATTATAAAACAATGATTATATTGTCCATGTTACCTGATCTGGTGCCACAGATCATCTAATTACATAATTAATGTATTTAAATTGACAATCCTTGTTAATCCCCAAAATAATGTAAATATGTGTGTAATTATGTAAACCAGAAATTGTCCATTCCATGAAGAGACCCGTAAAGCTCTCTCTTGTGGCGTTAATGTGCAATATCATCACCGTTTATGATTCATGGTTTCAATGGATGATGATGACATTCTTCATGACTGGAGTCTGGCCATACCTCGCTGCCAGTTAAATGCTACATCACCTCTTTATTGGGACGGTTAGCTATCACTGACTTATTTAGTTATTTAAATTACTTAAACGACAGACAATGCCAACACCGATTATTTTTAGGTTGCAAATATCTGTCAGCGACAAATTAGGAAACTTGTACACATGGGCAGAGCATTTTCTGAATGTCTTTCCGTCTTCCAGACCACTAGGAATGCTGGAGAATAGAGTCCAGAAGATTGCATGGTGCCCTCCGAGAAGAACAAGAACATTACCAAGGTCTGCATGGTGGTCTGGGTGTTGACTACTTGCTCTTCCTCCACATCTTCACATCTGTTGGGGTCTACGTCTAGAAGATGTAGTGGCACTAGGAGGTCGGCGCCATCACCGAGACCTGGCAAAAGGATGATGACTCAGAACACAGAAGAACGTCTGTCTCTCAGCTATGCTGTTGATGCCCCTGCTGCAGCCACCTTTTCAGCTGATACCAACATTTTGGCTACTACTGGTATGCCAGGAATGGGCCAATTACCTCAGGTCCTGCAGCAACAAAACAGAGATTCAGGCACCGGTGAGGATGTCAGACCTACAGAATTCACCAGGCAAGAAAGTATGATTATCTGACGAATAACTGATGGAATATTAAAAATCCGTTATGACAGCCTCTGTTTTCATATCTGGCATGTCTGCCCTGGAATTGATGATATGAAAAAGTTCAACGACTTAGATATGTAAAGATGTAATTATTAAATTGTTTAATTATATAATCTGTGAACCCTGAAGTGTGGTGCCACCTTGTGTGACTCAAATGTGACAGACGATCTAACAATCTGATGCTTTCATGATTTAAATCTGTCTTTTCTACACCAGGAAGAGTGGAGTCTGGAGCTCCCTTGTTGGTGTTAAAATGTCTGTTGTGATTTCATTATTTATTTATTGAAATAAATGTTGATATCATTTTGTTATCTCCCTAAGGGGTAAATTATGAGAAATTATCTCTTCATTCATTCATTTTATTGTTCAAATCTATGATTAAGGACTCAATGACTCTTCAGTATTGATCAATCTTTAGGTTTCTCGCATAAAACACCATCCACTATTTTAATGTTTATTCATTGAATTATGAAAATCTGTCTTTACGTATTCAGTGACCAGTGAAGATTTTAGCCTCCTTAGGGGAGTCCATCGTGCCAGAACATAGCATCATCTAATAGTACACTTACTTATTTACCTGTTAAACTAGGAAATTAAATAATAATTCATCATTTAATTAACGTATTTGAAATACAGGTAGTGTTGTGGACCCTAAGTCCCTTTTGGAGTCAGATTTTGTGAGTAGACGATGTAACATCATCTCATTACTTCATCATTTAGCTCTGTAAGTAGGTCATTACGTCAGTGATAGTTTTAGGACTTTGGAGCCATCTCTTCAGTGTTAATTTAAAACTCCAGCTAATTAATTGTCAATTTAATTTTATAAATAAATCATTATTCCAGGAAGAGGTCAGTCTGACTACTCCAGTGGGATTTAAGTATGCACCACTATGACATTATTCAATTATTTTTCATTACATATTAATTATTTGAATCCATGAAGATGTTGTTCTTCTTGACTGGAGTAGGGCCATTCCTGCATGGGAGTTAATCACGTGGCAGTATTTAATCATCTAAGTACTCCTTCTTTGACAATCACTGGGGTTTGGTTCCATCTTATGAATGTTGAGTATGGAGGACTATTTAATTATTAACTTACTTGATTGCGTAAGTAATGATGGTGTCATCCGTCATGTGGCTGCTGTGGGATTGACACAGGAGGAGATCGGTACCAGAAGCAGTGCCCAGAGAATGGGGGACATGGCCTCATACAGTGATTACTGATTATGCACTTGTACATTTTTAACAATCGAATGATTACACGATTTTAAAAAACTGTACTGTTTCGCATCATCAGTTTCTGCGAGGTTGCAACAGAACTGACCCTTGAAGGACACAGTGACCACCGATTTTAAAAATGGAATAACTGTATAATCTCCTGATCAGGGAATCTCATCTAATGAAATGTCGGGCTGATAACATGACACACCACCAACAATAAATAATTCTAAATAACTATCTTAGAAAGCGGGGTACAGGAATTAATAGAGAACAGTCAAATGAGGATTCCAAATGACTGAAAGAAACATAAGTCAGTGCTCAAAATCCTTAATCATCAGCCTAATGCAAATCTACACAACTCTGAGAAACCATGGGATCAAGCTCCTCTAATGGTAAGAGGATGAAGAGGAGTTTATTTTATTTTCAATACAGAGAAAAGGATTATGATAGAGGCGATTAACTGTATTGTTTCCATTCTAGAAATTACCAAATTGAAGCATAGAAAACAGGTTTAAAATACTCATCATTGTACTTGAATGGCACAATGATGCTTTCGTTTTCATGCTTATGTATCTATAGGCATGTTGTAGCTTGAGAGACGGGTAAATATGTAGAACTCAAAAGAAAGAGCCCTGCTTTGTTTTTGTGAGAAACTCAGTGAGGCTGTAGGGTTACTTCATCGGTGGGTATACTCCTTTAAGCCTGTGGGAGGGGCACTAGAATGTGACAGAATGTTGGTTCATAAATGTTGCCTGGCAACCCTCCTTGCATTCTGTATCCTGGTATCATGGGCCAAGGACGAGAGCGCAGCTTCGAGAAAGTGTTATCATGGGACATTACAGTCTGCCAAGATCTATCTCCTAAAACTATTCATGATAGCATTTGATTCGCCTAACCAAGTCATAGCCATACCTCTGGAAGTGTGCCTACAGCATTTACTGGTTTACAAATGCAAGATTACCTAATCATCAGAGGACAGAGTCTGTGGAGAAACAGTTCAGAGTCTTCTGTTTATGAATACTCTCTCTCCTCAGAAGTAAAACTATGGAACAAAAGATAATAAGACTCAGGATTATTCATCAAAAAGGTGAGTTTGACATTGTTGACTTCCTTCACGAAGGTGATAATCCGTTTGTTAGAGTAGACTTAGCGATTATTAGATTTCAGTCCATCTCTTTTGAGGCAGCCGTCCAACATTAAATATGTGATATCTTCTAAAAACCCTGCATACACCATTACAGTTCAGCATTTAAACATGTTCCTTCTGTGCTCTGAGATTAAATCAGGGATGGATCTGGGAGTTTCCCACAATCATGTGGGAGTCAACTGAGACTCAATAGTGTGGAGCATGGCAGACCATTTCATCCTCTCATTATGTGGTTATTTCATTGTTAAAATAGGACATTAGATAATCCATGATCAGTGGATTGCGGTGACACGATGTGGGAGGCAATTATTATAGACCATCTTAATATCAATTATGTACTTAAAATATTTAAATTAATCACGACAGCATCATTAATGAGCCTGGTTTGGAGCCACCTAGGAAAGTGGATGATGTTACATGAACTCATTATTTTATTATTTAATTAGATAAAACAATGATTATATCGTCCATGATACCTGATCTGGTGCCACAGGTCATCTAATTACATAATTAATGAATTTAAATTGACAATCTGTGTTAATCCCCAAGATAATATAAACATTTGTATACTTATGTAGACAACAATCCTCCATTCCATGAAGAGACCTGTAAAGCTCCCTCTTGTGGACTTAATGTGCAATATCTACACATTTTATGATTCATTGACTCCATGATGATGACATCCTTCATGACTGGAGTCTGGCCATACCTCCCTGCCAGTTAAATACTACATCACCTCTTCATTGGGACAGTTAGCTATCACTGACTTATTTAATTCTTTAAATTACTTAAACGACAGACAAGGCCAACCCCGATTATTTTTAGGTTGCAAATATCTGTGAGCGACAATTTAGGAAACTTGTAGACATGGGCAGAGCATGTTCTGAATGTCTATGCGTCTTCCAGACCACTAGGAATGCTGGAGAATAGAGTCCCGAAGATTGCTTGGTGCCCTCCGAGAAGTAAAAGAACTTTACCAAGGTCTGCATGGTGGTCTCGGTGTTGACTACTTGGTCTTCCTCCACATCTTCACATCGGTTGTGGTCTATGTCTAGAAGATGTAGTGGCACTATGAGTTCGGCACCATCACCGAGACCTGGCAAAAGGATGATGACTCAGAACACGGAAGAACATCTCTCTCTCTCTCAGCTATGCTGTTGATGCCCCTGCTGCAGCCAACTTTTCAGCTGATATCAACATTTTGGCTACTACTGGTATGCCAGGAATGGGCCAATTACCTCAGGTCCTGCCGCAACAAAACAGAGATTCAGGCACCAGCGAGGATGTCAGGCCTATAGAATTAAAAAGGCAAGAAAGTATGATTATCTGACGATTAACTGATGGAATATTAAAAATCCGGGATGACAGCATCCGTTTTCATATGTGGCAAGTCTGCCCAGGTATTGATGATACGAAAAAGTTCAAAGACTTAGATATGTAAAGATGTAATCATTAAATTGTTTCATTATATAATCTGTGAACCCTGAAATGTGGTGCCACCTTGTGTGACTCAAGTGTGACAGACGATCTAACAATCTGATGCTTTCATTATTTAAATCTGTCTTTTTCTACTCCAGGAAGAGTGGAGTCTGGAGCCCCCTTGTTGGTGTTAAAATGTCTCTTGTGGTTTCATTATTTATTTATTTAAATCAATGTTGATATCATTTTGTTATCTCTCTAGGGGTGAATTATGAGAAATTATCTTTTCATTCATTCATTTTATTGTTCAAATGTATGATTAAGAACTCAATGACTCTTTAGTATTGATCAATCTTTAGGTTTCACACATAAAACACCATCCACTAGTTTAATGTTTATTCATTGAATTATGAAAATCTGTCCTTATGTATTCAGTTACCAGTGAAGATTTAAGCCTCCTTACTGGAGTCCATCGTGCCAGAACATAGCATCATCTAATAGTACACTTACTTATTTACCTGTTAAACTAGGAAATTAAATAATAATTCATCATTTAGTTAACGTATTTGAAAAACAGGTAATGTTATGGACCCTAAGTCCCTTTTGGAGTCAGATTTTGTGAGTAGACGATGTAACATCATCTCATTACTTCATCATTTAGCTCTGTAAGTAGGTCATTACATCAGCGATAGTTTTAGGACTTTGGTGCCATCTCGTCAGTGTTAATGTAAAACTCCAGCTAATTAATTATCAATTTAATTTTATAAATAAATCATTATTCCAGGAAGAGATCAGTCTGACTACTCCATGTGGGATTTAAGTATGCACCACCATGACATTATTTAATTATTTTTCATTATATATTAATTATTTGAATCGATGTAGATGTTCTTCTTGACTGGGTAGGGCCAATCCTCCATGAGAGCTAATCACGTGGCATGATTTAATTATCTAAGTTGTACTTCTTTGACAATCACTGGAGTTTGGTTCCATCTTCTGAAAGATAAGGGTGGAGCACTATCCAATTATTAACTTATTTAATTGCATAAGTAATGATGGTGTCATCCGTCATGTGGCTGCTGTGAGATTGACACAGCAGGAGATCGGTACCAGAAGCAGTGCCCATAGAATGGGGGACACTGACTTATACAGTGATTACTGATTACGTAATAGTAGATTTTTAACAATCGAATGATTACACGATTTTAAAAAACAATACTGTTTTGCATCTTCAGTTTCTGAGAGGTTGCAACAGAACTGACCCATGAAGGACACAGTGACCACCGATTTTAAAAATGGAATAACTGAATAATCTCCTGATCAGGGAATCTCATTTAATGAACTCTGTCGGGCTGTTAACATGACACACCACCAACAATAAATAACTCTAAATAACCATATTGGAAAGCAGGGTACAGGACTGAATAGAGAACTGTCAATTGAGGAATCCAAAATGACTGAAAGAAACAGAAGACACTGCTCAAAATCCTTAATCATCAGCCTAATGCAAATCTAAACAACTCTGAGAAACCATGGGATCAAGCTCCGCTAAAGGAAACAGGATGCAGAGGAGTTACTTTTATTTTCATTGAAGGGAAACGTATTACGGTAGAGGCGATTAATTGTATTGTTTCCGTTCTAGAAATTAGAAAACTGAAGCATAGAAAACAGGTTTAAAATACTCATCATTGTACTTGAATGGCACAATGATGCTTTCGTTTTCATGCTTATGTCACTATAGGCAAGTTGTAGCTTGATAGACTGGTAAATATGAAGAACTGAAAAGAAAGGGCCCTGCTTTGGTTTGTGAGAAACTCAGTGAGGCTGTAAGGTAAGTTCATCGGTGGATATACTACTTTAAGCATGTGGGAGGGTCACTAGAATGTGACAGATTGTTGGTTCATAAATGTTGCCTGGCAACCCTGTTGCATTCTGTCTCCTGGTATCATGGGCCAAGGACCAGAGAGCAGCTTCGAGAAAGTGTTATCATGGGACATTACAGTCTCCGAAGGTAACTCTCTCCTAAAACTTTTAATGACAACATTTGATTCGCCTAAACAAGTCATAGCCACACCTCTGGAAATGTGCCTACTGCTTTCACTCCTTACCAAATTCAAGATTACCTAATCATCAGAGAATGTAGTCTGTGGAGAAACATTTCAGAGTCTTCTGTTTATGAATACTCTCTCTCCTAAGAAGTCACACTATGGAACAAAAGACAAATATGACTCACAATTATTCATCAAAAGGTGAGTTTGCCATTTATGACTTCCTTCAGGAAGGTGATAATCCATTTGTTAGAGTGGACTTTGTGATTATTGGATTTCAGTCCATCTCTTTTGAGGCAGCCGCCCAACATTAAATATGTGATATCTTCTAAAAACCCTGCATACACAATGACAGTTCAGCATTTATACATGTTACTACTCTGCTCTGCGACTAAATAACTGATGAACCTGGGAGTTTCCCCCACAATCATGTGGGAGTCAACAGAGAGTCAATTGTGTGGAGTATGGCAGATCATTTCATCCACTGATTATGTTGTTATTTGATTATTAAAATAGGACATTAGATAATCCATGATCTGTGGATTGTGGTGATGCGTTGTGGGAGGGAATTATTATAGACCATCCTAATATCAATTATGTAGTTAAAATATTTAAATTTATTACCACAGTATCGTTCATGAGCCTGTTTGGAGCCACCTTAGGGAAGTGGATGATGTTACATGAACTCATTATTTGATTATTTAATTATATAAAACAATGATCATATCATCCATCACACCTGGAATCTGGTGCCACAGATCATCTAATTACATAATTAATGAATTTAAATTGACAATCTGTGTTAATCCCCAAGATAATGTAAATATTTGTATAGTTATGTAAACAAGAATCCTCCATTCCATGAAGAGACCTGTAAAGCTCCCTCTTGTGGAGATAACGTGCAGTATCTTCACATTGTATGATTCATTGACTCAATTGATGATGATGACATCCTTCATGACTGGAGTCTGGCCATGATTCCCTGCCAGTAGAAGGCTACATCACCTATTTATTGTGAGAGTTAGCTATTAGTGACTTATTTAATTCTTTAAATTATGTAAATGACAGAGAGTGCCATCACCGATTACGGTTAGGGTGCAAAAATCTGTCAGGGACAAGGTTAGGAATGTTGTAGACATGGGCAGAGCATTTTCTGAATGATCTATGCATCTCCCAGAGTATGAGGGTTGCTGGGTGATTGAGTCCAGAAGGTTGCACGGTGCCAACCGAGAAGTACAAGGACTTCACCAAGGCCGGCACGGTGGTCTGGGTGTTGACTACCTGTTCTTCCTCCACATCTTCACATCGGTTGTGATCTACCATGAGAAGAGGGCGTGGCACTAGGAGGTCGGCACCATCACTGAGACCTGGCAAAAGGATGACTACTCAGAACACAGAAGAACATCTATCTCTCAGCTATGTTATTGATGCCCCTGCTGCAGCAATCTTTTCAACTGTTATCAACATTGTGCTACTACTGCTACGCCAGGATTGGGCCCACTATCTCTCGTCCTGCCGCTCCACAACAGAGATTCAGGTGCTTGTGATGAGGGCAGGCCAAAAGAATTCACCAGGCAAGACAGTAGGATTTTCTGATGATTAACTGATGGCATTTTAAAAATGCGTGATGACAGCATACATTTTCATATCTGACAAGTCTGCCCAGGGATTGATGATACAAAAAAGTTCAATGGCTTACATATTTAAAGATGTAATTATTAAATTCTTTCATTGCATAATCTGTGATCCCTGAAGTTTGGCGCTACCTTGTGTGACTCAAGTGTGACAGACGATCTAACTTATCTGATTATTTCATTATTCAAATCTGTCTTTTTCTACTCCAGGAAGAGTGGTGTTTGGATCAACCTTGTTGGTGTTAAATTGTATCATGTGAATTCTTTTTTTCTTTCTTTTTCTTTCTTTCTTTCTTTCTTCCTTTGTTTTCTTTCTTTCTTTCTTCCTTTCTTCATTTCTTTATTTAAATCAATGTTGACATAATTTTCTTATCTCTCTATGGGTGAATAAAGAGAAACTATCTCTGTATTCACTCATTTTTGGTTCAAATATATGAATAAGAACTCAATGTCTCTTCAGTAATGAGCAATCATTTAGGCTTCACCCATAAAACACCATTCACTGGTTTAAAGTTTATTCATTTAATTATGAAAATCTGTCATTATGTATTCAGTGATCACTGGAGTTTTGCGCCTCCTTAGGGGAGTCCATCGTGCCAGACCATCACATCATCGAATACTACACTTACTTCCTTAACTGTTAAACTAGGAAATACAATGATAATTCATCACTTAATTAATGAATTTAAAATACAGGTAAAGTTATGGACCATAGGGCCCTTTTGGAGACAGATTTTGGGTGTTGATGTAACATCATCTCATTACTTCATCATTTAGCTATATAAAGAGATCTTAACATCAGCAATATGTTTAGGACTTTGGTGCCATTTGGTCAGTGTTTATATAAAATGCCTGCTAATTTATTTTCAATTTAATTTATTATGAATTTAATTTATTATCAATTTAAATTATTATCAATTTAATTTTGGCCCTGGTCCTGGCCCTGGCCCTGGCCCTGGCCCTTGCCCTGGCAGTGGCCCTGGCCCTGGCTCTGGCCCTGGCCCTGGTCCTGGCCCTAACCCTGCCCTGGCCCTGGCTGTTCTGGACCAATTAAAATCTATACAATGCCGAGAAACCATGGGATCAAGCTCCTCTAAAGGAAAGAGAATGAAGAGGTTTTATTTTATTTTCAAAAAAGAGAAAAGGTTTGTGTTAGAGGCGATTAATTGTATTGTATCCACTCTAGGAATTAGAAAATTGAGGCATAGAAAACAGGTTTAAAATTCTCTTCATTATACTTGAAGTGAAAAATGATGCTTTCGTTTTCGTGCTTATGTCAGTATAGGCATGTTATAGTTGGACTGACTGGTAAATATGTAGAACTCAAAAGAAAGAGCCCTGCTTTGTTTTTATGAGAAACTCGGTGAGGGTGTAAGGGTAGTTCATTGGTGGGTATACTCCTTTTAGCATGTAAGAGGGGCACTAGAATGTGACAGAATGTTGGTTCATAAATGTTGCCTGGCAACCCTCCTTGCATTCTGTATCCTGGTAACATTGGCCAAGGACCAGAGAGCAGCTTCGAGAAAGTGTTATCATGGGACATTACAGTCTCCCAAGATAACTTTCTCCTAAAACTTTTCATGACAGCATTTGATTCGCTTAAACAAATCATAGCCACACATCTGGAAGTGTGCCTACAGCTTTTACTGGTTACCAAATTCAAGATTACCTAAACATCAGAGAACATAGTCTGTGGAGAAAAAGTACAAAGTCTTCCGTTTATGAATACTCTCTCTCCTAAGAAGTGAAACTATGGAACGAAAGATAATAAAACTCACAATTATTCATCAAAAGGTGAGTTTGCCTTTGTTGACTTCCTTCAGGAAGGTGATAATCCATTTGTTAGAGTAGAATAGGGATTTTTGTATTTCAGTCCATCTCTTTTGAGGGAGCCATCCTACATTAAATATGTGATATCTTCTAAAAATGCTGCATACACAATGACAGTTCAGCATTTAAACATGTTACTACCCAACTCTGAGATTAAATAAGGGATGAACTTGGGAGTTTCCCACAATCATGTGGGAGTCAACTGAGACTCAATTGTGTGGAGTATGGCAGACCATTTCATCCTCAGAATTCATTGTTATTTGATTATTAAAAAAGGACATTAGATAATCCATGATCAGTGGTTTGAGGTGACAAGATGTGGGAGGCAATTATTATAGACCATCTTATTGTCATTATGCAGTTAAAATATTTAAATTAATCACAACAGCATCGTTCATGTGCCTGGTTTGAAGCCACCTTAGGGAAGTGGATGATGTTACATGAACTCATTATTTGATTAATTAATTATATAAAACAATGATTATATCGTCCATGACACCTGGAATCTGGTGTCACAGATCATCTAATTACATAATTAATGTATTTAATTGACAATCTGTGTTCATCCCCAAGATAATGTAAATATTTGTATAGTAATGTAAACCACAATCCACCATTCCATGAAGAGGCCTGTAAAGCTCCCTCTTGTGGAGTTAATGTGCAATATCATCACATTTTAGGATTCATTTTTTCAATTGATGATGATGACATCCTTCATGCCTGGATTCTGACCATGCATCCCTGCCAGTAAATGCTACATCACCTATTTATTGTGACAGGTATTACTGACTTATTAAATTCATTAAGTTATGTAAACGAGATTCAATGACATCACCCTTTACGGTTAGGGTGCAAATATCTGTCAGGGACAAGGTTAGGAAAGATATAGACATGGGCAGAGCATTTTCTGAATGATCTATGCATCTCGCAGAGTACTAGGGATGGTGGATGATTGAGTCCAGATGGTTGCACGGTGCCACCCGAGAAGTACAAGGACTTCAACAAGGCCAGCACGGTGGTCTGGGTGTTGACTACCTGCTCTTCCTCCACATCTTCACATCGGTTTTGTTCTACCATGAGAAGAAGGAGTGGCACTAGCAGATCGGCACCATCTGTAAGGTGTACGGTTTTTCTGCCTGCCGCTTGGTCTTGTCCTGCTGCTGCGCCACCAGCCCCAAATAATACGCAGAGACTCTGTATTTGATACAATACTGTTGGCCTGGTTACTTGTTTCTTATCGGCTAGCTCTGCCTCAATTATTAACCCATTTCTGCTGATCTATGTATTTCTCTTACCAGGGAGCCGGCGGCATACTGCTTTCTCCAGACTCTCCATCTTGACTCCTCCTTACTACTTCCTATTTCCTCCTTGTCTCCTAGTCCCTCCTATCTTCCTTTCCTATTGGTCAACAGTGCTTTATTATTAACCAGTATGAGAAACATACAGAATGACCTCTCCCATTAACCATCACCGAGACCTGGCAAAAGCATGACGACTCAGAACAGGGAAGAACATCTCTCTCTCAGCTATGCTGGTGATGCCCCTGCTGCAGCCATCTTTTCAGCTGTTATCAACATCGTGGCTACTACTGCTACACCAGGATTGGGCCCATTATCTCACGTCCTGCCGCACCACAACAGAGATTCAGGTGCTTGTGATGATGATGTCAGGCCAACAGAATTCATCAGGCAAGACACTATGATTATCTGGCGATTAACTGATGGCATTTTAAAAATGCGTGATGACAGCATACAGTTTCTTACCTGGCAAGTCTGCCCAGGAATTGATGATATGAAAAAAGGTCAGTGGCTTACTTATTTAAAGATGTAATTATTAAATTCTTTCATTATATAATCTGTGATCCCTGAAGTTTGGCTCCACCTTGTATCACACTCAACTGTGACAGACTACCTAACTATCTGATAATTTTATTATTCAAGTCTGTCTTTTTCTACTCCAGGAAGAGTGGAGTCTGGGATCCACCTTGTTGGTGTTAAATTGTATCTTGTGAATTCTTTCTTTCTTTCTTCCTTTCCTTCTTTCTTTCTTCATTCCTTCCTTCCTTTCTTAATTCTTTCCTTTATTTAAATCTATGTTGATATCATTTTGTTATCTCTCTAGGGGTGAATTATGAGAAACTATCTCTTAATTCATTCATTTTTTGTTCAAATCTATGATTAAGTACTCAATTCCTCTTCAGTATTGAGCAGTCATTTAGGCTTCACGCATAAAACACCATCCACTTGTTTAATGTTTATTCATTTAATTATGAAAATCTGTCATTATGTATTCAGTGATCACTGGAGTTTTGAGCCTCCTTAGAGAAGACCTTTGTACCAGACAGTCACGTCATCTAATACTACACTTAGTTCTTTAACTGTTAAACTAGGAAATTAATTAATAATTCATCATTTAAATTACATATTTAAAATACAGGTAATGTTATGGACCATAAGTCCTTTTGGAGTCAGATTTTAGTAGTTGATGTGGTAATGTCATCGCATTACTTCACCATTTAGCTCTGTATATAGATGGTTACATCAGCGATAGTTTTAGGACTTTGGTGCCATCTCATCAATGTTAATATAAAAGGCCCACTAATTAATTATCAATTAAATTTTTCAAATTGCTCAATATTCCAGGAAGAGATCAGTCTGACTACTCTATGTGAGATTTAAGTATGCACCACCATGACATTATTCAATCATTTTTCATTATATATTCATTATTTAAATCGATGAAGGTGTTGTTCTTCTTGACTGGACTCGGGCCATTCCTCCATGGGAGTTAATCACGTGGCATTATTTAATTATCTAAGAACTACTTCCTTGGCAATCACTGGAGTAGGGTCCATCTTATGAAAGTTAAGTATGGAGGACTATCCAATTATTAACTCATTTGATTGCGTAAGTCATGATGGTGTCATCCGTCATTTGGCTTATGTGGGATAGACACAGCAGGAGATCGGTACCAGAAGCAGTGCCCAGAGAATGAGGGGCACTGCCTTATACGGGGATTACTGAGTACGTAATAGTATATTCTTAATAATCGAATGATTACATGATTTAAAAAAAAAACTGTACTGTTTTGCATCATCAGTTTCTGAGAGGTCTCAAGAGAACTGACCCATGAAGGACACAGTGACCACCGATTTTAAAAATGGAATAACTGAATGATCTCCTGATCAGGGAATCTCATCTAATGAACACTGTCGTGCTGATAACATGACACACCAACAACAATAAATCACTCTAAATAACCATATTAGAAAGCGGGTTACAGGACTTAATAGAGGACAGTCAATTGTGGAATCCAAAATGACTGAAAGAAACATAAGACACTGCTCAAAATTCTTAATCATCAGCCTAATGCAAATCTAAACAACTCTGTTAAACCATGGCATCAAGCTCCTCTAAAGGTAAGAGAATGAAGAGGAGTTTATTTTATTTTCAATAAAGAGAAAAGGATTATGATAGAGGCGATTAACTGTATTGTTTCCATTCTAGAAATTACCAAATTGAAGCATAGAAAACAGGTTTAAAATACTCATCATTGTACTTGAATGGCACAATGATGCTTTCGTTTTCATACTTATGTCACTATAGGCTAGTTGTAGCTTGAGAGACAGGTAAATATGTAGAACTCAAAAGAAAGAGCCCTGCTTTGTTTTTGTGAGAAACTCAGTGAGGCTGTAGGGTTACTTCATCGGTGGGTATACTCCTTTAAGCCTGTGGGAAGGGCACTAGAATGTGACAGAATGTTGGTTCATAAATGTTGCCTGGCAACCCTCCTTGCATTCTGTATCCTGGTATCATGGGCCAAGGACGAGAGAGCAGCTTCGAGAAAGTGTTATCATGGGACATTACAGTTTCCCAAGATAACTATCTCCTAAAACTTTTCATGACAGCATTTGATTCGCCTAAACAAGTCATATCCACACTTCTGGAAGTGTGCCTACAGATTTACTGGTTACCAAATCCAAGAATACCTAAACATCAGAGAACGTAGTCTGTGGAGAAACAGTTCAAAGTCTTCTGTTTATGAATACTCTCTCTCCTAAGAAGTGAAACTATGGAACAAAAGACTCACAATTATTCATCAGAAGGTGAGTTTGCCATTGTTGACTTCCTTCAGGAAGGTGATAATCCATTTGTTAGAGTAGACTTAGGGTTTGTTGGATTTCAGTCCATCTCTTTTGAGGCAGCCGTCCAACATTAAATATGTGATATCTTCTAAAAACGCTGCATACACAATGACAGTCCAGCATTTAAACATGATACTACCCAACTCTGCGATTAAATAAGGGATAAACCTGGGAGTTTCCCACAATCATGTGGGAGTCAACTGAGAGTCAATTGTGTGGAGTATGGCAGACCATTTCATCCTCTGATTATATTGTTATTTGATTATTAAAATAGGACATTGGATAATCCATGATCAGTGGATTGCGGTGATGTGATGTGGGAGGCAATTATTATAGAACATCTTATTGTCAATTATGTAGTTAAAATACATAAAATACATAAAATGAGCCTGGTTTGGAGCCACCTTAGGGAAGTGGATGGTATTACATGAACTAATTATTTGAATATTTAATTATATAAAACAATGATTATATTGTCCATGCCACCTGGAATTTGGTGCCACAGATCATCTAATTACATAAATAATGTATTGAAATTGACAATCTGTGTTAATCCCCAAGATAATGTAAATATTTTTATAGTAATGGAAACAACAATCCACCATTCCTTGAAGAGACCTGTAAAGCTCCCTCTTGTCGAGTTAATGTGCAATATCATCACATCTTAAGATTCATTTTTTCAATTAATAATGATGACGTCCTTCATGCCTGGATTCTGACCATGCTTCCCTGCCAGTAAAATGCTACATCACCTATTTATTGTGACAGTTAGCTATTACTGACTTATTAAAATCTTTAAATTATGTAAACGACCGACAATTACATCACCGTTTACGGTTAGCGTGCAAATATTTGTCAGTGACAAGGTTACGAATGATGTAGACATGGACAGAGCATTTTCTGAATGATCTATGCATCTCCCAGAGTACGAGGGATGCTGGATGATTGAGTCCAGAAGGTTGCACGGTGCCACCCGAGAAGTACAAGGACTTCACCAAGGCCGGCACGGTAGTCTGGGTGTTGTCTACCTGTTCTTCCTCCACATCTTCACATCGGTTGTGATCTACCATGAGAAGAAGGAGTGACACTAGGAGGTCGGCACCATTAAGGAGACCTGGCAAAAGGATGACGACTCAGAACACAGAAGAACATCTCTCTCTCAGCTATGCTGGTGATGCCCCTGTTGCAGCCATCTTTTCAGCTGATATTAACACTGGGGCTACTACTGCTACACCAGGATTGGGCACATTATCTCACGTCCTGCCACACCACAACAGAGATTCAGGTGCTTGTGATGATGTCAGGCCAACAGAATTCATCAGGCAAGACAGTATGATTATCTGGCGATTAACTGATGGCATTTTAAAAATGCGTGATGACAGCATACAGTTTCATACATGGCAAGTCTGCCCAGGAATTGTTGATACAAAAAAAGGTCAATGGCTTACATATTTAAAGACGTAATTATTAAATTCTTTCATTATATAATCTGTGATCCCTGAAGTTTTGTGCCACCTTGTGTCACACTCAATTTTGACAGACGATCTATCTATCTGATTATTCCATTATTCAAATCTGTCTTTTTCTTACTCCAGGAAGAGTGGTGTCTTGATCCACCTTGTTGTTGTTAAATTGTATCTTGTGAAATCTTTCTTTCTTAATTCCTTCCTTCCTTCCTTTCTTTCTTTCTTTCTTCCTTCCTTCCTTTATTTAAATCTATGTTGATGTCTCTTTGTTATCTCTCTAGGGGTGACTTATGAGAAAATATCTCTGTATTCATTCATTTTTTTTGTTCAATTCTATGATTAAGAAGTCAAAGTCTCTTCAGTATTGAGCAATCATTTAGGCTTCACGCATAAAACACCATCCACTTGTTTAATGTTTGTTCATTTAATTATGAAAATCTGTCATTATGTATTCAGTGATCACTGGAGTTTTGAGCCTCCTTAGCGGAGACCGTTGTACCTGACCGTCACCTCATCTAATACTACACTTACTTCTTTAACTGTTAAACTAGGAAATTAAGTAATAATTCATCATTAAATATATGTATTTAAAATACAGGTAATGTTATGGACCATAAGTCCGTTTTGGAGTCAGAATTTGGTAGTTGATGATGTAATATCATCTCATTACTTCACCATTTAGCGATGTAAATAGATCTTTACATCAGCGATAGGTTTAGGACTTTGGTGGCATCTCCTCAGTGTTAATATAAAAGGCCCACTAATTAATTATAAATTTAATTTTTTAAATTCCTCATTATTCCAGGAAGAGATCAGTCTGACTACTACATATGGGATTTAAGTATCCACCACCATGACATTATTGAATCATTTTTCATTATATATTCATTAGTAAATCGATGAAGTTGTTGTTCTTCTTGAGTGGAGTTGGTCCATTCCTCCATGGGAGTTTATCACGTGGCATTATTTGATGATCAAAGTACGACTTCCTTGGCAATCTCTGGGGTTGGTTTCCATTTTATGATTGTTAAGTATGGAGGACTATCCAATTATTAACTCATTTGATTGCGTAAGTAATGATGGTGTCATCCTTCATTTGGCTTCTGTGGGATTGACACAGCAGGAGATCGATACCAGAAGCAGTGCCCAGAGACTGGGGAACACTGCCTTATAGAGTGAGTACTGATTATGTAATAATAGATTTTTAAAAATCGAATGATTACACGATTTTAAAAAACTGTACTGTTTCGCATCATCGGTTTCTGAGAGTTTGCAACAGAACTGACCCATAAAGACACAGTGAACACCGATTTTAAAAATGGAATAACTGAATAATCTCCTGATCAGGGAATCTCATCTAATGAAAGCTGTCGGGCTGATAACATGACACACCACCAGCAATAAATCACTCTATATAACCATATTAGAAAACGGGGTACAAGACTTAATGGAGAACAGTCAATTGAGTAATCCAAATGACTGAAAGAAACATAAGACACTGCTCAAAATCCGTAATCATCAGCCTAATGCATATCTAAACATCTCTGAGAAAGCATGGGATCAAGCTCCTCTAAAGGTCAGAGAATGAAGAGGAGTTTACTTTATTTTCAATAAAGAGAAAAGGATTATGTTAGAGGCGATTAATCCTATTGTTTCCATTCTATAAATTAGAAAATTGAAGCATAGAAAACAGGTTTAAAATACTCATCATTGTACTTGAATGGCACAATGATGCTTTCGTGTTCGTGCTTATGTCACTATAGGCATGTTGTAGGTTGAGAGACTGGTAAATATGTACGACTCAAAAGAAAGAGCCCTGCTTTGTTTTTGTGATAAACTCGGTGAGGATGTAAGGTTAGTTCATTGGTGGGTATACTCCTTTTAGCATGCGGGAAGGGCACTAGAATGTGACAGTATGTTGGTTCATAAATGTTGCCTGGCAACCCTGCTTGCATTCTGTATCCTGGTAACATGGGCCAAGGACCAGAGAGCAGCATCGAGAAAGTGTTATCATGGGACATTACAGTCTCCCAAGGGAACTATCTCCTAAAACTTTTCATGACAGCATTTGATTCGCCTAAACAAGTCATATCCACACTTCTGGAAGTGTGCCTACAGATTTACTGGTTACCAAATCCAAGATTACCTAATCATCACAGAACGTAGTCTGTGGAGAAACAGTTCAAAGTCTTCTGTTCAGGAATACTCTCTCTCCTAAGAAGTGAAACTATGGAACAAAAGATAATAAGACTCACAATTATTCATCAGAAGGTGAGTTTGCCATTGTTGACTTCCTTCAGGAAGGTGATAATCCATTTGTTAGAGTAGACTTAGGGATTGTTGGATTTCCGTCCATCTCTTTTGAGGCAGCCGTCCAACATTAAATATGTGATATCTTCTAAAAAGGCTGCATACACAATGACAGTCCAGCATTTAAACATGTTACTACCCAACTCTGCGATTAAATAAGGGATAAACCTGAAAGTTTCCCACAATCATATGGGAGTCAACTGAGAGTCAATTGTGTGGAGTATGGCAGACCATTTCATCCTCTGATTATATTGTTATTTGATTATTAAAATAGGACATTGGATAATCCATGATCAGTGGATTGTGGTGATTTGATGTGGGAGGCAATTAATATAGACCATCTTATTGTCAATTATGTAGTTAAAGTATTTAAATTAATCACGACAGCATCGTTCATGAGCCTGTTTTGGAGCCACCTTAGGGAAGTGGATGGTATTACATGAACTCATTATTTGAATATTTAATTATATAAAACAATGATTATATCGTCCATGCCACCTGGAGTTTGGTGCTACAGATCATCTAATTACATAATTAATGTATTGAAATTGACAATCTGTGTTAATCCCCAAGATAATGTAAATATTTTTATAGTGATGGAAACAACAATCCACCATTCCATGACACAAGGTGGCGCCAAACTTCAGGGATCACAGATTATATAATGAAAGAATTTAATAATTACATGTTTACATATAAGTCTTTGACCTTTCTTTGTATCATCAATTCCTGGGCAGACTTGCCAGGTATGAAACTGTATGCTGTCATCACGCATTTTTAAAATGCCATCAGTTAATCTTCAGATAATCATACTGTCCTGCCTGATGAATTCTGTTGGCCTGACATCATAACAAGCACCTGAATCTCTGTTGTGGTGTGGCAGGACGTGAGATAATGTGCCCAATCCTGGTGTAGCACTAGTAGCCCCAGTGTTATTATCAGCTTAAAAGATGGCTACAGCAGGGGCATCACCAGCATAGCTGAGAGAGAGATGTTCTTCCATGTTCTGAGTCGTCATCCTTTTGCCAAGTCTCGGTGATGGTGCCGACCTCCTAGTGCCACTCTTTCTTCTCATGGTAGATCACAACCGATGTGAAGATGTGGAGGAAGAACAGGTAGACAACACCCAGACTACCGTGCCGTCCTTGGTGAAGTCCTTGTACTTCTCGGTTGGCACCGTGCAACCTTCTGGACTCAATCAATCAGCATCCCTTGTACTCTGGGAGATGCATAGATCATTCAGAAAATGCTCTGCCCATGTCTACATCTTTCCTAACCTTTTCCGTGACAGATATTTGCACGCTAACTGTAAACGGTGATGTCATTGTCGGTCGTTTACATAATTTAAAGAATTTAATAAGTCAGTAATAGCTAACTGTCACAATAAATAGGTGATGTAGCATTTTACTGGCAGGGAAGCCTGGTCAGAATCCAGGCATGAAGGACGTCATCATCATTAATTGAAAAAATGAATCTTAAGATGTGATGATATTGCACATTAACTCCACAAGAGGGAGCTTTACAGGTCTCTTCATGGAATGGTGGATTGTTGTTTCCATTACTATAAAAATATTTACATATTCTTGGTGATTAACACAGATTGTCAATTTAAATTCATTAATTATGTAATTAGATGATGTGTGGCACCAGATTCTAGGTGTCATGGACGGTATAATCATTGTTTTATGTAATTAAATAATCAAATAATGAGTTCATGTAACATCATCCTCTTCCCTAAGGTGGCTCCAAACCAGGCTCATGAACGATGCTGTCGTGATAGATTTAAATATTTTAACTACATAATTGATATTAAGATGGTCTATATTAATTGCCTCCCACATTGCCTCACCACAATCCAATGATCATGGATTATCTAATGTTCTATTTTAATAATAAAGTAACAACATAATCAGAGGATGAAATGGTCTGCCATACTCCACACAATTGACTCTCTGTTGACTCCCACATGATTGTGGGAAACTCCCAGGTTCATCAGTTATTTAATCGCAGAGCAGAGTAGTGACATGTTTAAATGCTGAACTATCATTGTGCATGCAGAGATTTTAGAAGATATCACATATTTAATGTTGGTCCGCTGGCTCAAAGAGATGTACGGGAATCCAATAATCACAAAGTCTACTCTAACAAATGGATTATCACCTTCCTGAAGGATGTCATCAATGGCAAACTCACCTTTTGCTGAATAATTGTGAGTCTTATTTGTCTTTTGTTCCATATTGTGACTTCTCAGTAGAGAGAGTATTCATAAACAGAAGAGTTTGAACTGTTTCTCCATAGACTACGTTCTCTGATGATTAGGTAATCTTGAATTTGTTAAGCAGTAAATGCTGTAGGCACACATCCTGAGGTGTGGCCACGACTACTTTAGGCGAATCAAATGTTGTCATTAAAAGTTTTAGGAGATAGTTCCCTTGGGAGACTGTAATATCCCATGATAACACTTTCTCGAAGCTGCTCTCTGGTCCTTGGACCATGACACCAGAAACAGTATGCAACAGCGTTGCCAGGCAACATTTATGAACCAACATTCTGTCACATTCTAGTGCCCCTCCCGCATGCTTAAAGGAGTATACCCACCGATGAACTAACCTTACAGCCTCACTGAGTTTATCACAAAAACAAAGCTGGGCTCTTTCTTTTGAGTTCTACATATTTACCAGTCTCTCAACCTACAACATGCCTATAGTGACATAAGCATGAAAACGAAAGCATCATTGTGCCGTTCAAGTACAATGATGAGTATTTTAAACCTGTTTTCTATACTTCAATTTTCTAATTTCTACAACGGAAATAATGCAATTAATCGCCTGTACAATAATCCTTTTCCCTTTATTGAAATAAAATTAACTCCTCTGCATTCTCTTACCTTTAGAGGAGCTTGATCCCATGGTTTCTCAGAGTTGTTTAGATTTGCCTTAGGCTGATGATTAAGGATTTTGAGCAGTGTCTTCTGTTTCTTTCAGTCATTTTGGATTCCTCAATTGACTGTACTGTATTAAGTCCTGTACCCTGCTTTCAAATATTATTATTTAGAGACATTTTTTGTTGGTGGTGTGTCATGTTAACAGCCCGACAGAGTTCATTAGATGATATTCCCTGATCAGGAGATTATTCATTTATTCCATTTTTAAAATCGGTGGTCACTGTGTCCTTCATGGGTCAGTTCTGTTGCAACTTCTAGGAAACTGATGATGCAAAACAGTACAGTTTTTTTTTTTTTTTTTTTAAATCGTGTAATCATTCGATTGTTAAAAATCTACTATTGCGTAATCAGTAATCACTGTATAAGGCAGTGTCTCTCATTCTCTGGCCACTGCTTCTGGTACCGACCTCCTGCTGTGTCAATGCCACAGCAGCCAAATGACGGATGACACCATCATTACTTATGCAATCAAATGAGTTAATAATTGGATAGTCCTCCATATTTAACTTTCAAAAGTTGGAACCAAACTCCAGTGATTGTCAAGGAAGTAGTAGTTAGATAATTAAATAATGCCACGTGATTAACTCCCATGGAGGTTTGGCCCGAGTCCAGTCAAGAAGAACAACATCTTCATCGATTTTAATAATTAACATATAATGAATAATGATTGAAAAATGACATGGTGGTGCATACTTAAATCCCACATGGAGTAGTCAGACTGGTCTCTTACTGGAATAATGATGTTTTTGGAAAAATAAATTGAAAATTAATTAGTGGGGAGTCTCTCCATGTGTCTGCAAGTTCCTTTTTTTGCACTACAATACATCCTGGTTCTACTCTCTGAAGTCCCCAAGACTGCGCAGTCCTTCTGGCTGAGACTCATATTCAGAGACACCTGAGTCAGTCCCATTCTGGATGCCAAGTTATCAGTGTAGATGCCTGTTATCTATTCCTTGTTAAGGTCAGCTGTCTGTATGTTTCTACAACCTGGTCTTTTCCTCTCCCTTTGCATCTACATGCTAGTTCGACTCAGTGTTTAGGTATGGGTATTTGCTTCTGTTTCCAACAGTGCTAGAGGAGGGTTCCCTGATGGTGAATAAGGTAGTTGTTGATCTCAGTACTCATTAAGGGAATTTATGGTAGCCTTTCCATGGTTGCTCAAATTGTTAGTTGGCAACAGGTTTGTAGGACTCTAGACCTTTCTTTAGATTCAGTTTTCTCTTTAAACCACTAATGGCTCCCTCTTTTATGCTGTTTCTCTCTCTCACTCTCTCACTCTCATTCTCTCTATCTTCTGTCTTCTATTCCTACCCTGACTCAATCTTCATAGGATCACCTGCTGTCCTCCTCCCACTCTCTTTCTCCTAATTCTCTCTACATTCTGTGACCCCCCCCCCAACCTCGCATGTGCTCTGGGGGACTTCTCCTTTCAAACTTCTGTGAGGGACTTTATATGAGTTTCTTAGTATACACCTTGTATCCTAGTTCCACTGGTGGTGTGAATTATAGGCTGGTGATCCATTGATCTAGCTCTAGAATCCATATATGAGTGAATATACTATGTGTTCATGTTTTTGTGATTGGGTTACCTCATTTAGAATGGTTACTTCAAGAGCCATCTATTTGCCTGTGAATTTCAAGATTCCATTATTTTTTTTTTCTGCAGAGTAGTATTCCATTGTGAAGATGTGCCACATCTTCTTTATCCATTCTTCAATTGAGAGGCATCTAGGTTGCTTCCAGGTTCTTGCTATTACAAAAGATGCTGCTATCAACATAGCTGAGCAGATGTCTTTGTTGCATGGATGTGGATCATTTGGGAATATGTCTAAGAAGGTGATGGTAAACTAATTCCCATTTTCCTGAGGAACTGCTATACTGATCTCCAAAATGGGTGTACGAGTTTGTACTCCCACCAGCAGTAGAGGAGTGTTCCCATTTCTCCATGTCTTCTCTGGTATAAGTTGTCATTGGTGTTTCTAATATTAGCCATTGTGACAGGAATAAGATGGTATCACAAAGTTGTTTTGATTTGCATTTCCCTGATAGCTAAGGATGTTGACCACTTTCTTAAGTTTTTTTTTTTTTTTAAGGTTTTTTGATTTCATCTATTGAGAATTATTTCTTCAGTTCTGTACCACATTATTTAATATGGTTGTTTGGTGTTTTGTTGATTAGTGTATTGCTTTCTTTGTATATTTTGCAGATCAGCCCTTTGTCTGATATAGTATGGATGAAAATCTTTTCCTAGTCTGTAGGCTGGCATTTGGTCTTGTCCACTGTGTCCTTTTCCTTACAGAAGTTTCTAAGTTTGAAGAGGTCCCATTCTTTAATTGTTGCTCTCAGTGTCTGTGCTCCTGGAGTTATGTTCAGGAACCGGTCTCCTATACTAATTTGTTCAAGGGTACCTCCTACTTTCTCTTCTAAGAGGTTCAGAGTCGCTGCATTGATGTTGAGGGTCTTTGATCCCTTTGGACTTGAGTTTTCTTTATGGTGACAGACTTCGGTCTATGTTCAGTCTTATAAACACCATCATCCAATTGTACCAAAACCATCTCTTGAAGATGCTTTCCTCATTCCATTATATACTTTTAGCTGTTTTGTTGAAAATCAGGTGCGCATACGAGTGTGGGTCTATATCAGAATTTTTAATTCTATTCCACTGGACTAACTTTTTGTTTTCTTTCTTTTTTTGTGGCAATTCAAGGCAGTTTTCAGGATTATAGCTGTGTATTAGAGCGTACACTCGGCGATGGTCATGTCTCCTGATCACTTCTCCCATTGTATAGTTTTAGCTGTTTTGTAAAAAATCAGGTGTTCGAAGGTGTGTGCGTTATTATCATGTTTTCTATTCAATTCCACTGGTCTACTGCTCTATTTTGTTGCCAATACAAGGCCCTTTTCAGGAGTATTGCACTGTAGTAGATCATAAAGTTGGGAATGGTGATGCCTCCTGAACTCCCTTTATTGTACAGGATTTTTTTTTTTTTTGCCTATCCTGGTTCTCTGTTTTTCCCATATAAAGTCCATTATTATTATACTTTCAAGGTTCGTGAAGAACTGTGCTGGGATTTTAATGGGCATGGCACAGTATCTATGGATTGATTTCGACAAGATTGCCATTTTTACAATGTTCATCCTACCAAGAGCATGGAAGATCTTTCCATTTTCTGCTATCTTCTTGAATTTCTTTCTTTAAAGCCACAAAGTTCTTATTATTAGGTCATTTGCTTATTTGGTAAGCATTACCCCAAGATATTCTATGTTGTTTGTGGTTATTGTAGGTGATGATATTTCTCAGATTTCTTTCTCAGCCCCTTTGTTGTCTGAATAAAGAAGGGCAACTCATTATTTTGGGAATATCTTGTATCCTGCTAGTTTGCTGGAGGTGTTTGTAAGCCTCAGGTGTTCCCTGGTAGAAGATGGTTTTTTGTTTTTTGTTTTTTGTTTTTTGTTTTTGTTTTGTTTTTTTTTTTTTTTTTTTGTTTTTTTTGGTGGGGGGTTCAATTTTGTAAACTATCATATCATCTGCAAATAGAGAAAGTTTGATTTCTTCATTTTCATTTTGTGTCTCCATGATCTACCTTTGTTTTCTTATTGCTTTAGCTAGTACTTCAAGTACAATATTGGAGATATGGAATGAGATGACAGCCTTGTCTTGTTCTTGATTTTAGAGAAATCCCCTTAAACTTCCCTCCATTCAATTTGATATTGTCTGTTGGTCTATGAATAGTGCTCTTTTGATGTTAAGATATGTTCCTGTTACCCCTGATCGCTCCAAGGCCTTTTTCTTGCAAGGGTGTTGATTTTTGCTGAAGGCTTTTTCAGAATCTAAGGAGATTATCGGGTGGTTATCTTTTTCAGTTTTTTTGTAAGGTGGATCACCTTGATAGGTTTTAGAATGTTAAACAACCCCTGCATACCAGTGATGAAGCCTACTTGGTCATGGTGGGTGATTTCTGTGATGTATGCTTGGATTCGGTTTGCCAGTATTTTATTGAGTATTTTTGCATCAATATTCATTAGGGATATTGGTCTGTAGTTTTTTTTCCTAGTTGTGTCTTTGTGTGTCCTGAATACCAAGGTGATTGTGGCCTCCAAAAAAAAAGGGTTTGGCAATGAACTTTCTGTTTCTATTATGTGGAACAATTTGGGGAGTACGAAATTTAGATCTTCCTTGATTTTCCAGTAGAAATCTGGACTGAAGCCATCTGGCCCTGGTCTTTTTTGTCTCTCTCTCTCTCTCTCTCTCTCTTTTCTCTCTCTCTCTCTCTCTCTCTCTCTCTCCCTGGTGTGTGTGTGTGTGTGTGTGGTGGAAGGCTTTTGATGACTGCTTCTACTTCGTTAGGGGTTTATAGGTCTATTTAAGTTGTTTGTCTGTTATTGATTTTATTTTGGTGATAATTTTCAAGAAATTTGTTCATTTCCTTTGCATTCTCAAGTTTTGTGGAGTACAGGTTTTCAAGGTATGACCTGAATATTGTCTGGAGCTCACAGAGGTCACACCTTTAATCCCAGCCCTAGAGAGGTATAAAAGGTAGAAGCAGGGGATTGAGGAGTCAGTCTCAGAATTCTCCAGCCCCTCCAAGGAGAGGAAGGTGTCTGAAACTTGGTGAGAGTTTGTGGAGACAGGAATAGCGCTTTCTTCCTGACATAAAGGTAAGAGGTAGTGGCTTGGCTTTCTCTGGGTCTGCTATGTATCTTGCTGCACTCAACATTATTGGCAGCACATGGGAGTTAGAGGAAGTCAGATCTCTGTGAGTTGTAGGGTAGCATAGCACGGTCTTAGAGCTAGTACCAGGAATGTAGGGTGTGACCACTGAAAAACACTGTCTCAAAAAAATACAATTGATTTTGTAATTTTCAACACGATCAAACTCAGTTCAATCTCTGTCCTGAAAGTAGATGTAATTAACACGAACATGTCTTGTTTCATTATTCTTCCACTAAGATTGGAAGGTTACTGAAGCCGTGGTTAGATTCCAGTGGTCATGGCAATGATTACATAAAATGGAAAGCTGATTAAAGACTATAAAACTAATTATTTAACAATACAGAGACAGATGCTTAGAGTTTGAGATGACTTGGAGAATGGGTTTTTACTGTTACCATAGACTCAGTTCAATCTGTTTCCTGATGGGAGATACAATCAAACTGGTCACATACAAGCTATACCACTAAGCTCAGGTAGGAGGATTAATGAGATTTCCATGTCAGCTCAGAATGAATAAAGAGTTTAGATAGGGCTGAGCTTCATTGATCCAATGAATATGGAAATCTTACAACTGTCTACATGTCATCATGAGAGTAAATCCCAGAATTGAAAATTGGGGGAGAAGTTTTGTTTGCTTGTTTGTTTTGTTTTGTTAATTTTTTGTTTTTTTTTCAAGACACGGTTTCTGTGTATTGCATTGCAGTCTGTACTGGAATTCAATCTGCAGAACAGGCTTCTCTTGAACTCACAGAGATCTGCCTGCCTCTGTGCCCCAAGTGCCGGGACTAAAGGTGTGAGAAACCAATGCCTGTGCATGGACTAGTGTTAGAGTTAACCTGAGTCTTTGGTACAATCTGGTCTCCCCCCCACACACACCTTTCCCACATCTGATTCTCTCAAGCCACAGCTGTGAAAGCTCAAGTATGATTGGGTGGGGATATGCTCAATTATCCAATCAGATGGCAGAATATGGCTAATGGTGGCGATTTGAATGGAACGTGTAAGAGGATATGGGCATATAAGGGTTATCCTGGCCAGGTTAAACAGAGTTGTTTGGATCCTCAAGTCACTAACACAACTGCTGGGATTGGAACACCTCTTATGTGTGTGCTGATCAGGTTAGCCATTCAAGCCCTTCAGGACATACAACCTTACCAAGGATCTCCAGTCCCTCGGGCCATCTTAGTAACCTTGGATTTGTTATTATGTTTGGTTTTGCTATTTGAAGCTGAAAATCTCATTTAGCCCTGGTTAGCCTAGAACCCCACATGCAGCTTAGTGTTATGAGAGTATTATGAGATTTGCTGATTCAGCAGAAGGGTCGACCTAGGTGAGTCAGAAAGTGTGACATGGAGGGGAAGAGTGTGGATGGAGAGAAGTGACTACAGAGTTCAGAATGTGGGTCGAGTTGAATCAGAGCTGTCTTGGAGAAGTGAATAAATGAAAAGAGACAGTGGTGCATGGAGCACAGGTGCTAACCTGCTGTGCCCTTTAAGAGAATGATGAGGTTGCGATATTCAGGGGTTAAGACACACTGAGCAAGTACCAACCAACAACTCCAATCTGGCTTAAAAGGATTTAATTCAATGTGATTATGGACTTGTTAACTGAAGATGAAGAAAATTCTGTAGAAGCCCACAGATGGCCATGAGTCTCAGCGAAGCATCAAGTTGACAAATTGTCAGTACTCAAACTCCTAAAGAGTGGTCTGGGGCTCATCTTGGCTGCAGGTCTAAAATATTAGAAATGACAGTGACTGTCTCCATTTCACATATTCTCCCAACAACCCCCACTGATTGAATGCAAAGTAAACTTGGCTGTGGGATTTTTAACTTTGATCTTGTGGATCAAGAAAGACATTTGAAGATGATTTCCCACAAAAGAGTCTAGCTCTTGTTTACTTTTCCACTCTCTCATTGCCCAGGGTTGTAGTATTCTGGGGAGCAGTGTTTTTGATTAGCAGAATAACGGGGAGATTTGTTGCCATGGTGGCTCATGTCCATGAGCATGAGGCCTTTGAGGGACCTATGCCTATGAGAAGTCAGACAGTGTGTAATAGGAAATATGGGTTTTCCAACATTTCTAGACTAGTGACCAAAGCCCGGCAGGGTTTACGCCATGAAGGGGCAGAGAGTCCTGCTGAAAGTGACTTGTCTGAAAGGATTAATTCCTCTGAATATTCCCGTAGCACCTGTCTGTGTGAAGGTCAAGATGAGTTCGCCATTGACACTCCAGATGCTGGCAAGAAGTAGTCTGCTCAAAAATGAAGCCTTGGCTATCTCTGCTCTGAATAAACTACCCATGGAGCTCTTCCCACCGCTATTCAAAGATGCCTTTAAGGGGAAACAAACCAAGATCCTAAGTGCTATGGTGGCAGCCTGGCCTTTCAGATGCCTTCCCTTGGGAGCACTGATGAAGTTTCCTGACCTGGAGATCTTGAAGTCTGTGCTGGCTGGCCTTGATTTGCTGATTCAGCAGAAGGATCGACCTAGGTGAGTCAGAAAGTGTGACATGGAGGGGAAGAGTGTGGATGGAGAGAAGTGACTACAGAGTTCAGAATGTGGGTCGAGTTGAATCAGAGCTGTCTTAGAGAAGTGAATAAATGAAAAGAGACAGTGGTGCATGGAGCCCACTGCTAAGAGATGTAGTCAACACACAATGTGTCTACCTCGGCCTCTGTAGCCAGGCCCTAGAAAGGAAACTTTTGAGTCTTGGTTTCCAGGATGCATTCAAGGGAAGTGGATGTGTGAGGTGAACGTCGATTATACATTGGCAGTCCTGCCATTTGAATCCCCTTCTTGTTTGACCAACAGGAATTGCAAATTAGAGGTGCTTGATTTTCGGGATGCCCATCCTAACTTCTGGAACGTGTGGGCTGGAACAGAGGATGGTGTCTGCTCTCCAGATGTCGTCGTAGAGACCCAACCAGTGGTGCACCATCCCGAAAGACAGGGAAAAGAGGTTGTGACTGTGATGATGAACCTTTCCCTCCATTCCAGACATCTCTGTGAATACCTGGAATGTTTCCACTGCTGGGCCCAGCAGAGAAAAGATGTGCTGCAGGTGATCTGTGAAAAGCTGGAGTTTGGGGCCCGCCCTGTCTATAACCCCCTAGAGCTGCTGGAGGTATTTGCGCCATGCAGTATACGGGAACTGGAAGTGAATGCTCGCTGGGACCTGAGGACCCTTGCAAAGTTTGCCCCTGGCCTGGGCCAGATGAAAAACCTTCAGAAACTCCTTCTTCATGAAGTCTTCACACCCTTGCCTTGGTTGTGGAACCAAGAGATGAAACGACGGTGTTTTCGACAGATCGTTTCTCAGTTCTCCCCAACTCAACAAGCTCCAGCATCTCTGTTTGAATCGTGTCTTCCTCCTGAATGCAAGACTGGACCAAGTGCTCAGGTAAGGAAGGATAGAGAGCTTGTTTCACAGGCCAGAGAAGAGCCTTTCCGTGTTACATGAAACATCAGTGTACACCTGGGGCTTGCCAGCCACTGGTGACTACACACGGATATGACCTCTGAATGATTGCTCTAGTAGTCTTTCTGCTATTCTCGCCACCATCACCGAGAAACGGTCTTTGAAACCTGACCTACAGTGTTTTAAGTCACATGTTGCCCCATGTCAGCACTGTCCTCAGAACTGTATGCACAGTTTACATCGCTCTCTGATTTTCCAAGGGACAGGGGCTCTCTGAGCACAGGTAGTGTCTAAGTCAATGGAAAATTACTGAGAGTGAAGTGATTAGGGTGGGTCAAAGGGAAGACCTCTCAGTAGTACAGAGGCTGTGCTAGGAGGTGGGACTCATGAGGACCAATGTTAGCACACACAGAGAAGGCTCTGAGTTGCCACCAGGTCTTCTTTCTTGGCTTCCTGCTGGCCCCATTTGTCATCTGATGAGGCTTTGAGTTTGACAGCGCAGGGGAACCAGGGTTGGGGACCTAAGCAGTCACATGATTTTGCCTGTGCTATTACTTCTCCATCTGAGAGCATTCTGGAATTGACCTCCACCACGATCTCAGAACGACATTAGGACACACTAACCACTGCTCACTTGAAGTTGGTGCCCTTTGTCTACCACTATGAAACTTACTGAGATAACCTGCCTTGTCTTTCTGTAGGAACTTGGAGAGTCCCTTAGAGACCCTAGCAATCACTCGCTGCTCACTATCAGAATCAGACATGAGTTACCTGTCCCAGTGCCCAAGCGTCCATCGGCTCACACATCTGGACCTGAGTGGTGTCACCTTTTAAATTTAAGTCATCCACTTCTGGGAAGACTGCTAGAGAGATTGACAGCTACCCTGCAGACATTAAAATTGAAGGGTTGTATGCTCATGGACTTCCAAATGGATGTCATCCTCCCTGCCCTGAGCCAGTGTTCCCAGCTGGTGGAGGTGAATTTGATGAAGAACTTCCTGTCTTTGACCAGCCTTAAGAAGCTGCTTCAGCACACTGCCCACCTGACACAGCTCACCTTGGAGATGTATCCTGCCCCTGATGAAGTGTATGATGACTTTGGTGATGTTCTGCCAGACAGATTTGTCCAATGTTGTTCTGAGCTCTTGGACACTCTTAGAGCAATAAGACAGCCAAAGGAGGTCTACTTTGTGAGTAAGAAGTGTCTAGATTGCAGGCGATTCTGTGTCTATCACCAAGAGGCCTCCCTATGTTCATGTTGGGAATAAAGGATGAGAGATTACTGCTGGCCTGAGAAAGGAAATCAAGGACTCCAGTGACTCTTTAGAGAGACACAGAGCTTGTCTATTCAAGGTGTTTTGGATATACTTGGAGACAATGTCATACCAAGGAATCAGAGGAGAGAGAGAGAGAAAGCTTTGACATGGACAATCAGGGCCTGCTCATCTGCTCAGGGCCAACGGTGAAGACCCAACCTCAGATAGGAAAAGGGATTTGAGAACACTGTGGACTGACCCCACCACAGTCAGTGTGTGAGAGTTCAGATACACAGGGGGAGGGGATAAAGACAGAGCATAGTACAAAGAGCACCATGGACTGGATGAAATGTGTTCCATGTCTCTGCCTCCACCTTTTCTTTGCCTGACTTACAAAAAGATTTGTAATATGTGCACATATATTTCCTTTTGAAGAGTAACATTGACTGTAGAATGAACTGTTGTTGAGAGCACGGTCCTCTCCCTTTTCAACTGAGATCTGTCTTTCTGTGTTTATGAGAGGCATTTAAGCTGGATATTACTTGCCTCGCCCACCATCCTTAACGTTACAGTTTCCAATAAGCTCAATAAAAAATGCTTTTGCATGAGAGAGTGTGTTGCACACTTTTAATTTACTATGGTTTTCCCTTGACAATCCCAGACTTGTGCACTGTGCTCACTGTGTTTGCATACTCTTGTGTCTCTTTGTCTCTACACCTTCTGCGTCTTAGAACTTTCAGGCAGATGCTAACCTACCATGCCACACTCTTGGGATTTTTATACCTCAGCTTCATGTAATCTCATCATAAAGTCCGAGATAAACTCTTGGAATGATGGATGACTCAGCGAATGAGGGTGCTTCATAACTTCTCTGGGGACCAGTGTTTGATCTTAGCGGGCAGAAACACGTGGACCTCTTTCCGGATATCTGACATTCATTTCTGGTTTCTGGAAGCGCTTGCTGTTACCTCCATATACATACACACATACCACACACATGCCCTTCAAAAGACATTTTCTTAAAGATAAGTAAAGTTAAAGTATGGAAAAACACAAATGAATTTATAGTATTAAACAGGAATCCAGTCTAGAGGTCGATATCCCCACAGGGTTTAACCCATCAAAGTATGAAAAAGATAATAGCAAGTAGACTGATGATGCCCATGTGGGAATCAGATTCCCACATAGACAGTTGCGGTAAATGGTCCCTATGTGTTTCTGCAGCCTGGCCTTGTCCTCCCTGCCTGCATCTTGATTCCAGTCAGCTCAGTGTTTAGTTGTGGGTGTTTGCTTATGCTTCCATCAGGTACTAGATGAGGGCTCCATGGTGTTGGATAAATTAGTTGTTGATCTCATGATCAGGGAAGGGCATTTATGGTAGCCTTTGCAATGTTGCACAAATTTTTAACTGGGGTCATTCTCGCAGGTACTTGGACATTTCTTTAGGTTCAGTTTTCTCTTCAATCCTATAATGGCTCCCCTTTTTATGGTCTCTCTCTTTCTCTTTCTCTCTCTTTTCTCTCTTCTATTCCTCTGCTGACTCAGTCTTCCTAATCCCACGTGGTTTCCCCTCCTCCCCTTCTATTTCTCCTAGTCCCCACCACACTAACGGCTCCCCAATCCACTTGTGCTCTGGAGAATTTTTTGTTTCCACCTTCATTGAGGGACCTTATATGAATATCTTAGATCTTCCTTGTGTATCAGTTTCGCTGGTGTTGTCAATTATATGCTGGTGAGCCTTTGCTCTATGTCTAAAATACACATGTGAGCAAGTACATAGCATGTCCTTCTTTTTGTGACTGTGTTACTTCTTTCAGGATGGTTTCCTCAAGTTCCATCCTCTTGCCTGAGAATTTCAAGATTCCATTGTTTTTTTCTTTCCCCCCACAGAGTAGTAATCCATTGCATAGAAGTGCCATCATATCTTCTTTATCCATTATTCAGTTGAGGGTCATCTAGGTTGCATCCACGTTCTTGCTGTTACAAATAATGCACCACGAACACAGTTGAGCATATGTCTTTGTGGCATGGATGTGCATCCTTTGGGTATATGACTAAGAGAGGGATCAGCGGGTCCTGTAGTAGACTGATTCCCAATTTCCTGAGGAACCGCCACACTGACCTCCAAATTGGCTGTGTAAGTTTGCACTCTCAGCAGCAGAGAAGGAGTGTTCTCCTTTCTCCACATCCTCTCCAGGATAAGATGTCATTGGTGTTCCGAATTTTAGCCATTCTGGCAGGAGTAAGATGGTATCTCAAAGTTCTTTTGATTTGCATTTCCCTGATAGTTAAGGATGTTGATCACTTCATTTCGTGTCTTTCGGTCATTTTGAATTCCTCCATTGAGAATACTTTTCATTTCTGTACCCCGTTTTTTAATAGGGGTATTTGGTGTTTTGATGGCTATATTCTTGCTTTTTTTTTTGGTATATTTTGGAGATCAGCCTTGTGTCAGATGTAGGAGTGGTGAAAAACTTCCCAGTCTGTGGGCTGCCATTTGGTCTTGTCAACTGTGTCCTTTGCTTTATAGAAGCTTCTAAGTTTGAGGAGGTCCCATTTACTAATTGTCAATCTCACTGTCTGGAATTAAGTTTTTGAAGGGGTCTTCTATACCAATTTGTTCAAGGGTACCTCCCACTTTCTCTTCTAAGAGGTTCAGTGTGGCAGGATTTATCACGATGTGTTTGATCCGTTTGACTTGAGGTTTGTGCATGGCGATAGACATGGTTCTATCTGCAGTTCTACACACCATCATCCAGTTGTGCCAGCATCATTTGTTGAAGATGATTTACTCCTACCATTGTATAGTTTTAACCGTTTTGTCACAAATCAGGTGTTCGAAGGTGTGTGCGTTATTATCATGTTTTCTATTCAATTCCATTGGTCTACTGCTCTATTTCTTGGCAATACCAGGCCCTTTTCAGGAGGATTGCTCTGTAGTAGAGCTTAAAGTTGGGAATGGTGATGACCTCTGAACTTCCTTTATTGTACAGGATATTTTGCCTATCCTGGTTCTCTTGTTTTCCAATATAAAGTCCATTATTATTATCCTTTCAAGGTTCGTGAAGAATTGTGCTGGGATTTTAATGGGCATTGCACAGTATCTATGGATTGATTTCGACAAGATTGCCATTTTTACAATGTTCATCCTACCAAGAGCATGGAAGATCTTTCCATTTTCTGCTATCTTCTTGAATTTCTTTCTTTAAAGCCACAAAGTTCTTATTATTAGGTCATTTGCTTATTTGGTAAGCATTACCCCAAGATATTCTATGTTGTTTGTGGTTATTGTAGGTGATGATATTTCTCAGATTTCTTTCTCAGCCCCTTTGTTGTCTGAATAAAGAAGGGCAACTCATTATTTTGGGAATATCTTGTATCCTGCTAGTTTGCTGAAGGTGTTTGTAAGCCTCAGGTGTTCCCTGGTAGAAGATGGTTTTTTGTTTTTTTGTTTTTTGTTTTTTTTTTTTTTTTTTTTTGTTTTTTTTTTTTTTTTTGGTGGGGGTTCAATTTTGTAAACTATCATATCATCTGCAAATAGAGAAAATTTGATTTCTTCATTTCCATTTTGTGTCTCCATGATCTACCTTTGTTTTCTTATTGCTTTAGCTAGTACTTCAAGTACAATATTGGAGATATGGAATGAGATGACAGCCTTGTCTTGTTCTTGATTTTAGAGAAATCCCCTTAAACTTCCCTCCATTCAATTTGATATTGTCTGTTGGTCTACTGAATAGTGCTCTTTTTATGTTTAGATATGTTCCTGTTACCCCTGATCGCTCCAAGGCCTTTTTCTTGAAAGGGTGTTGATTTTTGCTGAAGGCTTTTTCAGAATGTAAGGAGATTATTGGGTGGTTATCTTTTTCAGTTTTTTTTGTAAGGTGGATCACCTTGATAGATTTTAGTATGTTAAACAACCCCTGCATACCAGTGATGAAGCCTACTTGGTCATGGTGGGTGATTTCTGTGATGTATGCTTGGATTCGGTTTGCCAGTATTTTATCGAGTATTTTTGCATCAATATTCATTAGGGATATTGGTCTGTAGTTTTTATTCCTAGTTGTGTCTTTGTGTGGCCTGAATACCAACGTGATTGTGGCCTCCAAAAAAAAAAAAAGTGTTTGGCAATGAACTTTCTGTTTCTATTATGTGGTACAATTTGGGGAGTACGAAATTTAGATCTTCCTTGATTTTCCAGTAGAATTCTGGACTGAAACCATCTGGCCCTGGTCTTTTTTGTGTGTCTGTGTCTCTCTCTCTCTCTGTCTCTCTCTCTCTCTCTCTCTCTCTCTCTCTCTCTGTGTGTGTGTGTGTGTGTGGTGGAAGGCTTTTGATGACTGCTTCTACTTCGTATGGGGTATATAGGTCTATTTAAGTTGTTTGTCTGTTATTGATTTTATTTGGTGATAATTTTCAAGAAATTTGTTCATTTCCTTTGCATTCTCAAGTTTTGTGGAGTACAGGTTTTCAAGGTATGACCTGAATATTGTCTGGAGCTCACAGAGGTCACACCTTTAATCCCAGCCCTAGAGAGGTATAAAAGGTAGAAGCAGGGGATTGAGGAGTCAGTCTCAGAATTCTCCAGCCCCTCCAAGGAGAGGAAGGTGTCTGAAACTTGGTGAGAGTTTGTGGAGACAGGAATAGCGCTTTCTTCCTGACATAAAGGTAAGAGGTAGTGGCTTGGCTTTCTCTGGGTCTGCTATGTATCTTGCTGCACTCAACATTATTGGCAGCACATGGGAGTTAGAGGAAGTCAGATCTCTGTGAGTTGTAGGGTAGCATAGCACGGTCTTAGAGCTAGTACCAGGAATGTAGGGTGTGACCACTGACAAACACTGTCTCAAAAAAATACAATTGATTTTGTAATTTTCAACACGATCAAACTCAGTTCAATCTCTGTCCTGAAAGTAGATGTAATTAACACGAACATGTCTTGTTTCATTATTCTTCCACTAAGATTGGAAGGTTACTGAAGCCCTGGTTAGATTCCAGTGGTCATGGCAATGATTACATAAAATGGAAAGCTGATTAAAGACTATAAAACTAATTATTTAACAATATAGAGACAGATGCTTAGAGTTTGAGATGACTTGGAGAATGGGTTTTTACTGTTACCATAGACTCAGTTCAATCTGTTTCCTGATGGGAGATACAATCAAACTGGTCACATACAAGCTATACCACTAAGCTCAGGTAGGAGGATTAATGAGATTTCCATGTCAGCTCAGAATGAATAAAGAGTTTAGATAGGGCTGAGCTTCATTGATCCAATGAATATGGAAATCTTACAACTGTCTACATGTCATCATGAGAGTAAATCCCAGAATTGAAAATTGGGGGAGAAGTTTTGTTTGCTTGTTTGTTTTGTTTTGTTAATTTTTTGTTTTTTTTTTCAAGACACGGTTTCTGTGTATTGCATTGCAGTCTGTACTGGAATTCAATCTGCAGAACAGGCTTCTCTTGAACTCACAGAGATCTGCCTGCCTCTGTGCCCCAAGTGCCGGGACTAAAGGTGTGAGAAACCAATGCCTGTGCATGGACTAGTGTTAGAGTTAACCTGAGTCTTTGGTACAATCTGGTCTCCCCCCACACACACCTTTCCCACATCTGATTCTCTCAAGCCACAGCTGTGAAAGCTCAAGTATGATTGGGTGGGGATATGCTCAATTATCCAATCAGATGGCAGAATATGGCTAATGGTGGCGATTTGAATGGAACGTGTAAGAGGATATGGGCATATAAGGGTTATCCTGGCCAGGTTAAACAGAGTTGTTTGGATCCTCAAGTCACTAACACAACTGCTGGGATTGGAACACCTCTTATGTGTGTGCTGATCAGGTTAGCCATTCAATCCCTTCAGGACATACAACCTTACCAAGGATCTCCAGTCCCTCGGGCCATCTTAGTAACCTTGGATTTGTTATTATGTTTGGTTTTGCTATTTGAAGCTGTAAATCTCATTTAGCCCTGGTTAGCCTAGAACCCCACATGCAGCTTAGTGTTATGAGAGTATTATGAGATTTGCTGATTCAGCAGAAGGGTCGACCTAGGTGAGTCAGAAAGTGTGACATGGAGGGGAAGAGTGTGGATGGAGAGAAGTGACTACAGAGTTCAGAATGTGGGTCGAGTTGAATCAGAGCTGTCTTGGAGAAGTGAATAAATGAAAAGAGACAGTGGTGCATGGAGCACAGGTGCTAACCTGCTGTGCCCTTTAAGAGAATGATGAGGTTGCGATATTCAGGGGTTAAGACACACTGAGCAAGTACCAACCAACAACTCCAATCTGGCTTAAAAGGATTTAATTCAATGTGATTATGGACTTGTTAACTGAAGATGAAGAAAATTCTGTAGAAGCCCACAGATGGCCATGAGTCTCAGCGAAGCATCAAGTTGACAAATTGTCAGTACTCAAACTCCTAAAGAGTGGTCTGGGGCTCATCTTGGCTGCAGGTCTAAAATATTAGAAATGACAGTGACTGTCTCCATTTCACATATTCTCCCAACAACCCCCACTGATTGAATGCAAAGTAAACTTGGCTGTGGGATTTTTAACTTTGATCTTGTGGATCAAGAAAGACATTTGAAGATGATTTCCCACAAAAGAGTCTAGCTCTTGTTTACTTTTCCACTCTCTCATTGCCCAGGGTTGTAGTATTCTGGGGAGCAGTGTTTTTGATTAGCAGAATAACGGGGAGATTTGTTGCCATGGTGGCTCATGTCCATGAGCATGAGGCCTTTGAGGGACCTATGCCTATGAGAAGTCAGACAGTGTGTAATAGGAAATATGGGTTTTCCAACATTTCTAGACTAGTGACCAAAGCCCGGCAGGGTTTACGCCATGAAGGGGCAGAGAGTCCTGCTGAAAGTGACTTGTCTGAAAGGATTAATTCCTCTGAATATTCCCGTAGCACCTGTCTGTGTGAAGGTCAAGATGAGTTCGCCATTGACACTCCAGATGCTGGCAAGAAGTAGTCTGCTCAAAAATGAAGCCTTGGCTATCTCTGCTCTGAATAAACTACCCATGGAGCTCTTCCCACCGCTATTCAAAGATGCCTTTAAGGGGAAACAAACCAAGATCCTAAGTGCTATGGTGGCAGCCTGGCCTTTCAGATGCCTTCCCTTGGGAGCACTGATGAAGTTTCCTGACCTGGAGATCTTGAAGTCTGTGCTGGCTGGCCTTGATTTGCTGATTCAGCAGAAGGATCGACCTAGGTGAGTCAGAAAGTGTGACATGGAGGGGAAGAGTGTGGATGGAGAGAAGTGACTACAGAGTTCAGAATGTGGGTCGAGTTGAATCAGAGCTGTCTTAGAGAAGTGAATAAATGAAAAGAGACAGTGGTGCATGGAGCCCACTGCTAAGAGATGTAGTCAACACACAATGTGTCTACCTCGGCCTCTGTAGCCAGGCCCTAGAAAGGAAACTTTTGAGTCTTGGTTTCCAGGATGCATTCAAGGGAAGTGGATGTGTGAGGTGAACGTCGATTATACATTGGCAGTCCTGCCATTTGAATCCCCTTCTTGTTTGACCAACAGGAATTGCAAATTAGAGGTGCTTGATTTTCGGGATGCCCATCCTAACTTCTGGAACGTGTGGGCTGGAACAGAGGATGGTGTCTGCTCTCCAGATGTCGTCGTAGAGACCCAACCAGTGGTGCACCATCCCGAAAGACAGGGAAAAGAGGTTGTGACTGTGATGATGAACCTTTCCCTCCATTCCAGACATCTCTGTGAATACCTGGAATGTTTCCACTGCTGGGCCCAGCAGAGAAAAGATGTGCTGCAGGTGATCTGTGAAAAGCTGGAGTTTGGGGCCCGCCCTGTCTATAACCCCCTAGAGCTGCTGGAGGTATTTGCGCCATGCAGTATACGGGAACTGGAAGTGAATGCTCACTGGGACCTGAGGACCCTTGCAAAGTTTGCCCCTGGCCTGGGCCAGATGAAAAACCTTCAGAAACTCCTTCTTCATGAAGTCTTCACACCCTTGCCTTGGTTGTGGAACCAAGAGATGAAACGACGGTGTTTTCGACAGATCGTTTCTCAGTTCTCCCAACTCAACAAGCTCCAGCATCTCTGTTTGAATCGTGTCTTCCTCCTGAATGCAAGACTGGACCAAGTGCTCAGGTAAGGAAGGATAGAGAGCTTGTTTCACAGGCCAGAGAAGAGCCTTTCCGTGTTACATGAAACATCAGTGTACACCTGGGGCTTGCCAGCCACTGGTGACTACACACGGATATGACCTCTGAATGATTGCTCTAGTAGTCTTTCTGCTATTCTCGCCACCATCACCGAGAAACGGTCTTTGAAACCTGACCTACAGTGTTTTAAGTCACATGTTGCCCCATGTCAGCACTGTCCTCAGAACTGTATGCACAGTTTACATCGCTCTCTGATTTTCCAAGGGACAGGGGCTCTCTGAGCACAGGTAGTGTCTAAGTCAATGGAAAATTACTGAGAGTGAAGTGATTAGGGTGGGTCAAAGGGAAGACCTCTCAGTAGTACAGAGGCTGTGCTAGGAGGTGGGACTCATGAGGACCAATGTTAGCACACACAGAGAAGGCTCTGAGTTGCCACCAGGTCTTCTTTCTTGGCTTCCTGCTGGCCCCATTTGTCATCTGATGAGGCTTTGAGTTTGACAGCGCAGGGGAACCAGGGTTGGGGACCTAAGCAGTCACATGATTTTGCCTGTGCTATTACTTCTCCATCTGAGAGCATTCTGGAATTGACCTCCACCACGATCTCAGAACGACATTAGGACACACTAACCACTGCTCACTTGAAGTTGGTGCCCTTTGTCTACCACTATGAAACTTACTGAGATAACCTGCCTTGTCTTTCTGTAGGAACTTGGAGAGTCCCTTAGAGACCCTAGCAATCACTCGCTGCTCACTATCAGAATCAGACATGAGTTACCTGTCCCAGTGCCCAAGCGTCCATCGGCTCACACATCTGGACCTGAGTGGTGTCACCTTTTTAAATTTAAGTCATCCACTTCTGGGAAGACTGCTAGAGAGATTGACAGCTACCCTGCAGACATTAAAATTGAAGGGTTGTATGCTCATGGACTTCCAAATGGATGTCATCCTCCCTGCCCTGAGCCAGTGTTCCCAGCTGGTGGAGGTGAATTTGATGAAGAACTTCCTGTCTTTGACCAGCCTTAAGAAGCTGCTTCAGCACACTGCCCACCTGACACAGCTCACCTTGGAGATGTATCCTGCCCCTGATGAAGTGTATGATGACTTTGGTGATGTTCTGCCAGACAGATTTGTCCAATGTTGTTCTGAGCTCTTGGACACTCTTAGAGCAATAAGACAGCCAAAGGAGGTCTACTTTGTGAGTAAGAAGTGTCTAGATTGCAGGCGATTCTGTGTCTATCACCAAGAGGCCTCCCTATGTTCATGTTGGGAATAAAGGATGAGAGATTACTGCTGGCCTGAGAAAGGAAATCAAGGACTCCAGTGACTCTTTAGAGAGACACAGAGCTTGTCTATTCAAGGTGTTTTGGATATACTTGGAGACAATGTCATACCAAGGAATCAGAGGAGAGAGAGAGAGAGAAGCTTTGACATGGACAATCAGGGCCTGCTCATCTGCTCAGGGCCAACGGTGAAGACCCAACCTCAGATAGGAAAAGGGATTTGAGAACACTGTGTACTGACCCCACCACAGTCAGTGTGTGAGAGTTCAGATACACAGGGGAGGGGATAAAGACAGAGCATAGTACAAAGAGCACCATGGACTGGATGAAATGTGTTCCATGTCTCTGCCTCCACCTTTTCTTTGCCTGACTTACAAAAAGATTTGTAATATGTGCACATATATTTCCTTTTTGAAGAGTAACATTGACTGTAGAATGAACTGTTGTTGAGAGCACGGTCCTCTCCCTTTTCAACTGAGATCTGTCTTTCTGTGTTTATGAGAGGCATTTAAGCTGGATATTACTTGCCTCGCCCACCATCCTTAACGTTACAGTTTCCAATAAGCTCAATAAAAAATGCTTTTGCATGAGAGAGTGTGTTGCACACTTTTAATTTACTATGGTTTTCCCTTGACAATCCCAGACTTGTGCACTGTGCTCACTGTGTTTGCATACTCTTGTGTCTCTTTGTCTCTACACCTTCTGCGTCTTAGAACTTTCAGGCAGATGCTAACCTACCATGCCACACTCTTGGGATTTTTATACCTCAGCTTCATGTAATCTCATCATAAAGTCCGAGATAAACTCTTGGAATGATGGATGACTCAGCGAATGAGGGTGCTTCATAACTTCTCTGGGGACCAGTGTTTGATCTTAGCGGGCAGAAACACGTGGACCTCTTTCCGGATATCTGACATTCATTTCTGGTTTCTGGAAGCGCTTGCTGTTACCTCCATATACATACACACATACCACACACATGCCCTTCAAAAGACATTTTCTTAAAGATAAGTAAAGTTAAAGTATGGAAAAACACAAATGAATTTATAGTATTAAACAGGAATCCAGTCTAGAGGTCGATATCCCCACAGGGTTTAACCCATCAAAGTATGAAAAAGATAATAGCAAGTAGACTGATGACGCCCATGTGGGAATCTCCATAGATTCCCACATAGACAGTTGCGGTAAACGGTCCCTATGTGTTTCTGCAGCCTGGCCTTGTCCTCCCTGCCTGCATCTTGATTCGAGTCGGCTCAGTGTTTAGTTGTGGGTGTTTGCTTATGCTTCCATCAGGTACTAGATGAGGGCTCCATGGTGTTTGATAAATTAGTTGTTGATCTCATGATCAGGGAAGGGCATTTATGGTAGCCTTTGCTACAAATTTTTAACTGGGGTCATTCTCGTAGGTATTTGGACATTTCTTTAGGTTCAGTTTTCTCTTCAATCCTATAATGGCTCCCCTTTTTATGGTCTCTCTCTTTCTCTTTCTCTTTCTTTTCTCTCTTCTATTCCTCTGTTGGCTCAGTCTTCCTAATCCCACGTGGTTTCCCCTCCTCCCCTTCTATTTCTCCTAGTCCCCACCACACTAACGTCTCCAAAATCCCCTTGTGCTCTGGAGAATTTTTTGTTTCCACCTTCATTGAGGGACCTTATATGAATATCTTAGATCTTCCTTGTCTATCAGTTTCTCTGGTGTTGTCAATTATATGCTGGTGAGCCTTTGCTCTATGTCTAAAATACATATGTGAGCAAGTACATAGCATGTCCTTCTTTTTGTGATTGTGTTACTTCATTCAGGATGGTTTCTTCAAGTTCCATCCTCTTGCCTGAGAATTTCAAGATCCCATTGTTTTTTTCTTTCCCCCCACAGAGTAGTATTCCATTGTGTAGAAGTGCCATCATATCTTCTTTATCCATTCTTCAGTTGAGGGGCATCTAGGTTGCATCCACGTTCTTGCTGTTACAAATAATGCACCACGAACACAGTTGAGCATATGTCTTTGTGGCATGGATGTGCATCCTTTGGGTATATGACTAAGAGAGGGATCAACGGGTCCTGTGGTAGACTGATTCCCAATTTCCTGAGGAACCGCCACACTGACCTCCAAATTGGCTGTGTAAGTTTGCACTCTCAGCAGCAGAGAAGGAGTGTTCTCCTTTCTCCACATCCTCTCCTGCATAAGACGTCATTGGTGTTCCGAATTTTAGCCATTCTGGCAGGAATAAGATGGTATCTCAAAGTACTTTTGATTTGCATTTCCCTGATAGTTAAGGATGTTGATCACTTCATTTCGTGTCTTTCGGCCATTTTGAATTCCTCCATTGAGAATACTTTTCATTTCTGTACCCCGTTTTTTAATAGGGTTATTTGGTGTTTTGATGGCTAGTTTCTTGCTTTTTTTTTTTTTTTGGTATATTTTGGAGATCAGCCCTGTGTCAGATGTAGGAGTGCTGAAAAACTTCCCAGTCTGTGGGCTGCCATTTGGTCTTGTCAACTGTGTCCTTTGCTTTATAGAAGCTTCTGAGTTTGAGGAGGTCCCATTTACTAATTGTCAATCTCACTGTCTGGAATTAAGTTTCGAAGGGGTCTTCTATACCAATTTGTTCAAGGGAACTTCCCACTTTCTCTTCTAAGAGGTTCAGTGTGGCAGGATTTATCACGATGTGTTTGATCCGTTTGACTTGAGGTTTGTGCATGGCGATAGACATGGTTCTATCTGCAGTTCTACACACCATCATCCAGTTGTGCCAGCATCATTTGTTGAAGATGATTTACTCCTACCATTGTATAGTTTTAACCGTTTTGTCAAAAATCAGGTGTTCGAAGGTGTGTGTGTTATTATCATGTTTTCTATTCAATTCCATTGGTCTACTGCTCTATTTCCTGGCAATACCAGGCCCTTTTCAGGAGGATTGCTCTTTAGTAGAGCTTAAAGTTGGGAATGGTGATGACCTCTGAACTTCCTTTATTGTACAGGATATTTTGGCTATCCTGGTTCTCTTGTTTTCCAATATAAAGTCCATTATTATTATCCTTTCAAGGTTCGTGAAGAATTGTGCTGGGATTTTAATGGGCATGGCACAGTATCTATGGATTGATTTCGACAAGATTGCCATTTTTACAATGTTCATCCTACCAAGAGCATGGGAGATCTTTCCATTTTCTGCTATCTTCTTGAATTTCTTTCTTTAAAGCCACAAAGTTCTTATTATTAGGTCATTTGCTTATTTGGTAAGCATTACCCCAAGGTATTCTATGTTGTATGTGGCTATTGTAAATGATGATGTTTCTCAGATTTCTTTCTCAGCCCCTTTGTTGTCTGAATAAAGTAGGATTACTCATCTTTTTTGAGAATATCTTGTATCCTGCTAGTTTGCTGGAGGTGTTTGTAAGCCTCAGGTGTTCCCTGGTAGAAGATTTTTTTTTTTTTTTGTTTTGTTTTGTTTTGTTTTTTTTTGTTTTTTTTTTTTTTTGTTTTTGTTTTGTTTTTTTTTTTTTTTTTTTTTGGTGGGGTTCAATTTTGTAAACTATCATATCATCTGCAAATAGAGAAAATTTGATTTCTTCATTTCCATTTTGTGTCTCCATGATCTACCTTTGTTTTCTTATTGCTTTAGCTAGTACTTCAAGTACAATATTGGAGATATGGAATGAGATGACAGCCTTGTCTGGTTCTTGATTTTAGAGAAATCCCCTTAAACTTCCCTCCATTCAATTTGATATTATCTGTTGGTCTACTGAATAGTGCTCTTTTTATGTTTAGATATGTTCCTGTTACCCCTGATCGCTCCAAGGCATTTTTCGTGAAAGGGTGTTGATTTTTGCTGAAGGCTTTTTCAGAATCTAAGGAGATTATCGGGTGGTTATCTTTTTCAGTTTTTTTGTAAGGTGGATCACCTTGATAGGTTTTAGAATGTTAAACAACCCCTGCATACCAGTGATGAAGCCTACTTGGTCATGGTGGGTGATTTCTGTGATGTATGCTTGGATTCGGTTTGCCAGTATTTTATTGAGTATTTTTGCATCAATATTCATTAGGGATATTGGTCTGTAGTTTTTATTCCTAGTTGTGTCTTTGTGTGTCCTGAATACCAAGGTGATTGTGGCCTCCAAAAAAAAAAGTGTTTGGCAATGAACTTTCTGTTTCTATTATGTGGAACAATTTGGGGAGTACGAAATTTAGATCTTCCTTGATTTTCCAGTAGAATTCTGGACTGAAACCATCTGGCCCTGGTCTTTTTTGTGTCTCTCTCTCTCTCTCTCTCTCTCTCTCTCTCTCTGTCTCTCTCTCTCTCTCTCTCTGTGTGTGTGTGTGTGGTGTGTGTGTGTGTGTGGTGGAAGGCTTTTGATGACTGCTTCTACTTCGTTAGGGGTTTATAGGTCTATTTAGGATTTTGTCTGTTATTGATTTTATTTTGGTGATAATTTTCAAGAAATTTGTTCATTTCCTTTGCATTCTCAAATATTGTGGAGTACAGGTTTTCAAGGTATGGCCTGAATATTGTCTGGAGCTCACAGAGGTCACACCTTTAATCCCAGCCCTAGAGAGGTATAAAAGGTAGAAGCAGGGGATTGAGGAGTCAGTCTCAGAGTTCTCCAGCCCCTCCTAGGAGAGGAAGGTGTCTGAAACTTGGTGTGAGCTTGTGGAGACAGGAATAGCGCTTTCTTCCTGACATAAAGGTAAGAGGTAGTGGTTTGGCTTTCTCTGGGTCTGCTATGTATCTTGCTGCACTCAACATTATTGGCAGCACATGGGAGTTAGAGGAAGTCAGATCTCTGAGAGTTGTAGTGTAGCATAGCACGGTCTTAGAGCTAGTACCAGGAATGTAGGGTGTGACCACTGACAAACACTGTCTCAAAAAAATACAATTGATTTTGTAATTTTCAACACGATCAAACTCAGTTCAATCTCTGTCCTGAAAGTAGATGTAATTAACACGAACATGTCTTGTTTCGTTATTCTTCCACTAAGATTGGAAGGTTACTGAAGCCCTGGTTAGATTCCAGTGGTCATGGCAATGGTTACATAAAATGGAAAGCTGATTATAGACTATAAATCTAATTGTTTAACAATACAGAGACAGATGCTTAGAATTTGAGATGACTTGGAGAATGGGTTTTTACTGTTACCAGAGAGTCAGTTCAATCTGTTTCCTGATGGGAGATCCAATCAAACTGGTCACATACAAGCTATACCACTAAGCTCAGGTAGGAGGATTATTGAGATTTCCATGTCAGCTCAGAATGAAAAAAGAGTTTAGATAGGGCTGAGCTTCATTGATCCAATGAATATGGAAATCTTACAACTGTCTACATGTCATCATGAGAGTAAATCCCAGAATTGAAAATTGGGGGAGAAGTTTTGTTTGCTTGTTTGTTTTGTTTTGTTAATTTTTTGTTTTTTTCAAGACACTGTTTCTGTGTATTGCATTGCAGTCTGTACTGGAATTCAATCTGTAGAACAGGCTTCTCTTGAACTCACAGAGATCTGCCTGCCTCTGTGCCCCAAGTGCCGGGACTAAAGGTGTGAGAAACCAATGCCTGTGCATGGACTAGTGTTATTGTTAACCTGAGTCTTTGGTACAATCTGGTCTCCCCCCACACTCACCTTTCCCACATCTGATTCTCTCAAGGCACAGCTGTGAAAGCTCAAGTATGATTGGGTGGGGATATGCTCAATTATCCAATCAGATGACAGAATATGGCTGATGGTGGCGATTTGAATGGAAGGTGTAAGAGGATATGGGCATATAAGTGTTATCCTGGCCAGGTTAAACAGAGTTGTTTGGATCCTCAAGTCACTAACACAACTGCTGGGATTGGAACACCTCTTATGTGTGTGCTGATCAGGTTAGCCATTCAAGCCCATCAGGACATACAACCTTACCAAGGATCTCCAGTCCCTCGGGCCATCTTAGTAACCTTGGTTTTGTTATTATGTTTGGTTTTGCTATTTGAAGCTGAAAATCTCATTTAGCCCTGGTTAGCCTAGAACCCCACATGCAGCTTAGTGTTATGAGAGTATTATGAGATTTGCTGATTCATCAGAAGGGTCGACCTAGGTGAGTCAGAAAGTGTGACATGGAGGGGAAGAGTGTGGATGGAGAGAAGGGACTACAGAGTTCAGAATGTGGGTCGAGTTGAATCAAAGCTGTCTTGGAGAAGTGAATAAATGAAAAGAGACAGTGATGCATAGAGCACAGGTGCTAACCTGCTGTGCCCTTTAAGAGAATGATGAGGTTGCGATATTCAGGGGTTAAGACACACTGAGCAAGTACCAACCAACAACTCCAATCTGGCTTAAAAGGATTTAATTCAATGTGATTATGGACTTGTTAACTGAAGATGAAGAAAATTCTGTAGAAGCCCACAGATGGCCATGAGTCTCAGCGAAGCATCAAGTTGACAAATTGTCAGTACTCAAACTCCTAAAGAGTGGTCTGGGGCTCATCTTGGCTCCAGGTCTAAAATATTAGAAATGACAGTGACTGTCTCCATTTCACACATTCTCTCAACAACCCCCACTGATTGAATGCAAAGCAAACTTGGCTCTGGGATTTTTAACTTTGATGTTGAGGATCAAGAAAGTCATTTGAAGATGATTTCCCACAAAAGAGTCTAGCTCTTTTTTACTTTTCCACTCTCTCATTGCCCAGGGCTGTAGTATTCTGGGGAGCAGTGTTTTTGATTAGCAGAATAATGGGGAGATTTGTTGCCATGGTGGCTCATGTCCATGAGCATGAGGCCTTTTAAAGAACTGTGGCTCTGAGAAAGTCAGACAGTGTGTAATAGGAAATATGGGTTTTCCAACATTTCTAGACTAGTGACCAAGGCCCGGCAGGGTTTATGCCATGAAGGGGCAAAGAGACCTTCTAAAATTGACTTGTCTGGAAGGGTTAATTCCTCTGAATATTCCCTTAGCACCTGTCTGTGTGAAGGTCAAGATGAGTTCGCCATTGACACTCCAGATGCTGGCAAGAAGTAGTCTGCTCAAAAATGAAGCCTTGGCTATCTCTGCTCTGAATAAACTACCCAAGGAGCTCTTCCCACCGCTATTCAAATATGCCTTTAAGGGGAAACAAACCAAGATCCTAAGTGCTATGGTGGCAGCCTGGCCTTTCAGATGCCTTCCCTTGGGAGCCCTGATGAAGTTTCCTGACCTGGAGATCTTGAAGTCTGTGCTGGCTGGCCTTGATTTGCTGATTCAGCAGAAGGATCGACCTAGGTGAGTCAGAAAGTGTGACATGGAGGGGAAGAGTGTGGATGGAGAGAAGTGACTACAGAGTTCAGAATGTGGGTCGTGTTGAATCAGAGCTGTCTTAGAGAAGTGAATAAATGAAAAGAGACAGTGGTGCATGGAGTCCACTGCTAAGAGATGTAGTCAACACACAATGAGTCTACCTCAGCCTCTGTAGCCAGCCCCTAGAAAGCGAACTTTTGAGTCTTGGTTTCCAGGATGCATTCAAGGGAAGTGGATGTGTGAGGTGAAATCCGATTATACATTGGTAGTCCTACTATTTGAAGCCCCTTCTTAATTGACCAACAGGAATTGCAAATTAGAGGTGCTTGATTTTCGGGATTCCCATCATAACTTCTGGAACGTGTGTGCTGGAACATAGGATGGTGTCTGCTCTCCAGATGTCTTCAGAGAGACCCAACCAGTGGTGCATCATCCTGAAAGTCAAGTAAAAGAGGCTTTGACTGTGATGATGAAACTTTCCCTCCATTCTAGCCATCTCTGTGAATACCTGGAGTGTTTCCACTGCTGGGCCCAGCAGAGAAATATGCTGCAGGGGATGTGACATCATATCTTCTTTATCCATTCTTCAGAGAGCAGCATCTGGGTTGAGTCCAGGTTCTTAGTATTACAAATAATACAGCCATGAACACAGCTGAGCACATGTCTTAGTTGCATGGTTTTGGATTCTTCGGTTATATGACAAAGAGGGGGATCACCGGGTTGTTTGGTAGACTGATTCCCAATGTCCTGAGGAACCGCCACACTGACCTCCAACTTGGCTGTGCAAATTTGCACTCTGAACAGCAGAGCAAGAATGTTCCTCTTTCTACACATCCTTTCCTGCAATAAGTTATCATTGGTGTTCCTAATTTTAGCCATTCTAGCTGGAGTAAGATGGTATCTCAAAGTTCTCTTGATTTGCATTTCCCTGATAGCTAAGGATGTTGATCACTTCCTTTTGTGTCTTTCATCCTTTTTGAATTCCTCTTTTGAAAATCCTTTTCAGTTCTGTACCCCATATTTAAATAGGGTTATTTGGTGTTTTGATGTCTCTTTTCTTGTTTATTTTATCTAAAAAATATATATATATATAAATATATAAAAATAAAAAATATATATATATATATATATATATATTATGTTTATTTGTCAGATGTAGGATTGGTGAAATATTTTCACAGTCTGTGGGATGCCATTTGGTCTTGTCAACTGTGTCCTTTGCCTTCCATAATCTATCATTACATGGGTGATATATTGTTAGATGACTCTAAAGGAGAAATATCAGGAAAAATTTTTGAGAAAGTAAAGGAAGATTTACCTGGCTGGGGATTACAAATTGCACCTGAAAAAATACAAACAGGAGAGTCTATCAACTACTTAGGATATAAAATAGGTCTACAGAAAATTAGATCATAAAAAGTACATATCAGAAGAGATCACTACAAGACTCTTAATGATCTTCAAAATTTACTAAGAGAGATTTCTCAACTGCAAACCATTATTGGAGTAGAAGGGCATGATTTGAAAAACCTGAAAATGGCCCTAAAAGTAGATAAGGACTTGAATAGTCCAAGATTACTATCAGCTGAAGCTGAGAAGGAATTAGAATGAGTAGACAAGAGGATACTAGAGGCACATGTGGACCGTGTGGATCCAAACCTAGACTGTATTCTGGTTATATTACCATCTAGAGAATATCCTTCAGGGATTTGTTGCAGAGAGAAGATATCATATTAGAATGGATATTCCTACCACATAAACAGAATACAAAACTAAAAACATATATAGAAAAGATCTCTGACTTGATTATAAAAGATAAATTAAGACTTCGTCAGCTAATAGGAAGGGACCCAGCAGAAATTATAGTACCTTTAACTAATGAGGAAATTTCCTCCTTATGGAAAGATAACGAATATTGGCAAAGAGACTGCAGTAATTTTTATGGGGAATGATTAGCAACAACTATCTCAAAACTGAGAGAATAAAATTCATAACGAAAACTATTTGGATCCTTCCATGCATTGTAAGAAAAACACCTATTTCTGGAGTTCATACATTCTACACTGATGCAAACAAATCGGGTAAGGCAGGATATAATAAATCAGGAAAATATAGCAAAGTGGTTCAAAGCCCTTACAATTCTGTACAAAAGGCAGAATTGTATGCCATTCTCATGGTACTTATGGATTTTAAAGAATCTCTCAATATAGTTAGTGACTCTCAATACCCAGCGAGTGTCGTTTTACACATTGAGACTGCAGAATTTATTCCTGACAATACAGAATTAACTTCAATGTTTATACAGTTACAAGATACTATCATAAAGAAGACTCATCATATATATATCACACATCAGATCTCATACGGGTCTGCCCAGTCCTCTAGCACATGGGAAAGATGAAATTGATCGTTTATTGATAGAAAGTGTGCTAGAAGCCTCAGACTTTCAAAAGAAACACCACGTGAACAGCAAAGTTTTAAAAAGGGATTTTTCTATCACTTGGGAACAAGCCAAGGAAATCGTAAGGAAATGTCCTATTTGCTCATTCTATAACCAAACTCCTTTACCACCAGGCAGTAACCCTAAAGGTTTAAATAGGAATTAACTATGGCAAATGGATGTGTTTCATTTTGCAGAATTTGGAAAATTAAAATATGTACATCACACTATAGATACATTTTCAGGGTTTCAATGGGCTACTGCTCTGAGCTCTGAAAGGCTGATTCTGTTATCATACACCTATTAGAGGTAATGGCCATTATGGGCATACCTGCACAAATAAAACCTGACAATGCTGCAGCATATGTCTCCAGCAATTTGAAACAGTTTTTTGAGTATTATAACATAAAGCACAAAACTGGTATACCACACAATCCTACAGGAGAAGCAGTGTTTGAGAGATCCAATCATACTTTAAAAGAAATGATCCATAAACAGGCATGAGGAACCAAGACACCCAAACATAGATTACATGCTTTATTAACATTAAACTTTCTTAATGTTGATGAAAAAGGACAAACAGCTGCAGAAAGACACTGGACAATAGAAAAAAAAACGTCTGAACTAAATCAGCCAGTGTACTTCAAGGATGTACTTACCTCATAATGGAAAGCAGGATATGTGTTACGTTGGGGTAGGGGTTTTGCATTTGTATCTACAGGAGAAGCAAAACTATGGATACCATCTAAGTTAATCAAGATCTGAGTTGAACAAGAGAAATATCTTAATAAAGAGAAATAACAAGTCATCCAACAAATTAGGTCCCATGAGGTGTGCGGAGGCCTCTCAAAGGTAGGACAAGTGTTCTGTTGTTGTTCTCACAGGAAAACAGAGAAAACCTATCATCAAACAGCCAAAAGACACTGAATATGTAGGTACCTACAGAAGAGAAGACAGCTCTTCAGAAGCAATCACTTAAGGAAGCAGAATCTGATAGAAGATGAAAAAATATTTAATTGTAGTAAACTATTTCTATATAGAAATCGATTTCTCTTTACTATCTAGTATTCCTGAAGTCCCAATTCATGTAAACCAATGCTAGCTTTGGAGTTGGATTTGGCTTTTCTTCTCTAAATTCAAGCATGTTGTTAAGATTAAATTCATGGTTTCTGCCTTAAATCAAGAAGCCAATTGGTGTAAGCCAGAAGAAAACAAAATCTAGGGACTCATTTCTTACGCAATTTTCTCTCTGAAATCCTAATTTTCTCACATATGTTTTAATGCTTATTGTTGTCTTTCCTTAAAACTTGAAAATTTTATTTTAATATTGATGTGTAACTTTTCCACAAGGAATAATAATGATTCCTAACAGCAGTCTTTGAACTCTCCGGAAAGAAGATGGGGCCCCACATCGTTTCCACTTGACTCAACCTGATGCATCTGAACTACAAACATCACCTTAACACCTGTTTGAGACTGTTTTGCTCGAGATAACTCATGACTAGCTAGCTGTAATGGTGCACCTTCTTATTACACCCTGGCCAGAGTTTCAAACAGAACTACAGTCAAGCATTTTCTGTCACACAGTGACTAGCTACATATGTCACAACCAGTTCTTTTGAGAATTTCGGTTGCTAAAAATTTTCTTCCTACAGGATACATTGGAGCAATCATCGTCCCATTTTAGCCAGAAGTAACCTTAAGATAACGATGCCCCCTTTCCCTACCCTTGGAATTTTGGGATAATAGTCATTTTCTTTGGGTTGGTTTTAGTTATTTAGGGTTGGCTATGGAAGGTGATGCTTACACTCGGGTTTATCTTTTAGAGAGGAATAGGGAATGGTTGGGAAAGGTATGGTTTAGATGGGATATAGGTAGATTAGCCTATTTTCTTGAGAATTTGTGTAAGAATGAGATACTATTTTACAGATTACATTGTTATGTATTCTTATGTGTGGTAAGCTATGTAAAATTAAGTTTATATTTTGTTATATTGTGCGAAATCTTTCCACTTACGATGTTTTATGCACATTATTTTTTACCATATTCTATGTATGTATACTTTTCTTGTATTCAAGACATTTAATATATTGATACAATTTGGGATATTTATCATGCTGCCCTTTATAGTTCTACCTCTTGTCTTGACATTTCTACTCTACCTCTATTTTAGGGATTTATATGTATGTGTATGTATAGTTATATTGTTTAAATATGTGTTCCTGCTTTACTCTGGGAAGTTTTAATCAGTTTTTTAGCTAAGTTCCTGAGTATTACAGATTATCTTCACTCATGTTTCCTGTACCTATGAGATTAGTCAGATATAGATGCTTAATCTTCAATCACTTCATAGACATGCAGAACATGGCATTTAAATGTTTTAATATTAGTACCCCATTGACATGAGACACTGTTGCTCCTGACAGCACTGTGCACTTTCCTGAAAATATGTTGGACACTGTTGTTGCTCCTGCTGGAGTTCATTCTCACCTCAGCTAATGGCCTGTTGGGCAAAGAATTGCCCCCACCTTGACCACTGATTTGGACATGCAGTCCTATGTGCTTGCAGGAGACAAATATAGAAGACTGCTAGATCTTGCAAAGTCAGGGTAAGACAGCCATTCTACCTCCCTGCTGTTGCTGTGGTCTATCAAGTTCTCTTGGCCTCAGCCAAAACTGGGTGTACCAATGTAGCTGTGAGACCTAGGGTGACTGTCCAGGTGGCTTGCTATTTCTGTCCTTGCTGCACATTTTGGAAGTTGTCCACCCGGAATTCCTGTGTACTCTAGTATTGTTATTTTCCTTCTCAGGTCTTGATGAAGTTGAAGATTAAACTATCACAACTATTATTCTCTCTTCCTAGTTATATATATTAGGTACTAGACTTACGTCTTCTAGCTTAGGACAACTCTATTTTAAACTCCGTTATGCCTTCACCCTAGGACTAGATATGTAGGTCATTTTCTTCTCCATTTTCCTTTTCTTAGATCACAGTTGTTATTCACTGTTTTGTATATACTTTTGTATTAGGCCTAAATCTTTTCCTTAGACTAAAAGGGGAATTGTAGTGAGATAGTCCTTCTGTGGCACTGACCACACCCATTGGTGGGTAGAGCCGGAATGCAAAGTGCAGTGCAGAAGTGCGCAAAAAATGAGAAGCGGTGAGTCCCTTCTCAGGTCCGATTTGGGGGCAAAGATCTCCTTTGCCATAAGGAAGAATCAAATATCCCAAATCTGTGGTGAGTCCACCTGGTTAGGCAAGGAACCCTGCCCGTTGGGGAATGTATGGGAGGGGAGCAGCGTCTGCTGCCTCAGTGAAACCCAGGTCCCCTGAAAATCCTAATCCCGCTTCTGACACCAGATATTGTGGTTAAATAAGGATCAGGATAAACTAATAGGCCAAATACATGTTTATTCAGGGAGAAATAACTTACAACCTAGACAAATGAACACCAGGAAATTCCACTCAATGCTCACCTGTCCCAGTCACGCCAGCAAGAGAGGTATTCCCGGTGCTCCAACCTCCTTCAACAGGTCACTTCTGCCCATGATTCCACCCCCGCAATGGGCGAGGTCAGTGCCACAGAAGGACTATGTCACTACACTTCCCACATGCTAAAATTAGCATACCCTCCGATGGACTAACCTTTCAGCCTCACTGATTTTCTCACAAAAACAAAGCAGGGCTCTTTTTCTTTTATTTATTTATTTATTTATTTATTTATTTATTTATTTATTTATTTATTGAGTTAGACATATTTAACAGTCTCTCAAGCTACAACATGCCTATAGTGATATAAACTTGAAAATAAAAGCATCATTATGCCATTCAAGTACATTGATGTGTATTTAATCCTATTTTCTATGCTTCAATTTTCTCATTTCCAGAAAGGAAACAGTACCATTACATTAATTTCCTCTACCATAATCCTTTCCTATTCATTAAAATAAAATAAACTTCTCTACATTCTCTTACTTTTCGAGCAGCTTGATCTCATGTTTTCTCAGAGTTGTTTTGATTTGCATTTGGCTGATGACAAAGGATTTGAGCACTGTCTTATGTTTCTTTCAGCCATTTTTTATTCCTCAGATCTGAATAGAGAATTATAAATTATCAATAACTCAATCATGAAATCACAGGAGACAATTAACACCTACAAGGTGGATCCAGACTCCACTCTTCCAGGAGTAGAAAAAGCAAGACTCGAGTAATGAACTAATCAGATAGTTACATCGACTGTCACATTTGAGTCACACAAGGTGGCACTAAACTTCAGGGTTCACAGAATATATATTGAAACAATGTAATAATTACATCTTTTAATATGAAAGCAGTTGAACTTTTTTATATCATAAATTCCTAGTCAGTCATACTAGAAAGATAAATTGTGCTGTCATCGCTGACTTTTAAAAATTAATGAGTTAATAATCAGATAATCAAACTGTCCTACCTGATGAATTCTGCTGGCCTGACATCATCACCAGAGCCTGAATCGCTGTTGTGGTGCATCAGGACCTGAGATGATGGGCCCATACCTGGCATAGCAGTAGTAGCTAAAATAGCGGTATCAGCTGACAAAGATGACTGCAACAGGGGCATCACCAGTAGAGCTGAAAGAGAGCATTCCTTTTGTGTTCTGGGTCGTCATCCATTTTTGCCAGGTCTCAGTTATGTTGCCGACATCCTGGTGCCAATACTTCTTTTATTCGTAGATCACAACCAATGTGAAGATGCGGAGGAAGATCTGGGAGTCAAACACCCAGACCACCAGGCCTGCCTTTGTGAAGTCCTTGTACTTCTAGGAGGGCACCCTGAAATCTTCTGGACTTAATCATCCAGCATCCTTATTACCCTGGGTGAAGCACAGATCATTCAGCAACTGCTTTGTCCATATCTACAACCTTCCAAACCTTGTCCCTGACAGATATTTGTACCCTAATCGTAATTAATGATGTCATTGTCCATCGTTTAAATAATTTAAATAATTAAAAAGTCAATAATAGCTAACGGTCACAATGAAGAGGTGATGTAGCATTTTACTTGCAAGTCAGAATGGCCAGACTCCAGTCAGGAAGGATGTCATCATCATTAATTGAAACAATAATAAAATGTGATGATAGTGCATATTAACTCCCAAAGAGGGAGCTTTACAATACTCTTCATGGAATAGAGGATTATAGATTTACATAATTATACAAATCTTTACATTAACTTGGGTCTAAACAAGAACTGTCAATTTAAATAATTTAATCATGTAATGAGATGATCCTTGGCACCATTCTCCAGGTGTCATGGATGATATAATCATTGTTTTACCTAACTAAATAATCAAATAAAGAGTTGATGTAACATCATCCACTTCCTTAACGTGGCTCCAAACCAGACTCGTGAATACTGCTGTCATGATTAATTTAAACATTTTACTTACATAATTAACATGTAGATGGTCTAAAATACTTGACTTCCACATCGTGGAACCATAATCCACTGATCATGGATTATCTATAGTCCTATTTTAATAATTAAATTATGACAAGATCAGAGGATGAAATGCTCTGCCATACTCGACAAAATTTTTATCTCACTTGACTCCCACAGTATTGTGTGAAAGTTCCCGGTCCATCCCTTATGTGATCACAGAGTATAGTAGTAAAATGAGTAAATGTGGAAATGTCATTGTGTATGCAGGGTTTTAGAAGATATCACATATATAATGTTGGACAGTTGCATCAAAACAGACGAACTACATTCCAATTATCCCTCAGTCTACTCTAACAAATGGATTACCGCATTCCTGAAGGAAATAAACAATGGAAAACTCAACTTTTGATGAATAATTGTGAGTCTTATTATCTTTTAATCCATAGTTTTACTTCTTAGGAGAGAGAGAGCATTCATAAACAGAAGTCTTTGAACTGTTTCTCCACAGATTATGTTCTCTGATATTAGGTAATCTTGAATTTGGTAACCAGTAAAAGCTGTAGGCAAACTTCCAGAGATTTGGCTGTGACTTGGTGAGGTGAATCATATGCTGTGTTTAACATTTTAGGAGATAGTTGTCTTGGGAGATTGTAATGTCTCTTGCTTATACTTGATCGAACCTGCTCTCTGGTCTTTGGCCCATGATACCAGGATACAGAATGCAAGCAGGGTTGCCAAACAATATTTATGAACCAACATTCTGTCACATTCTAGTGCACCTCCCACATGCTAAAATTAGCATACACACAGATGGACTAACTTTACACCCTCACTGATTTTCTCAAAATCCAAGCAGGCCTCTTTTTCTGAGTTATACCTATTTACCAGTCTCTCAAGCTACATCATGACTATAGTGATTTAAGCATGAAAACGAAAGCATCATTAGGCAAATCAAGTACATTGATGAGTATTGAACCTATTTTTTATGCTTCAATTTTCTCATTTGCAAATGGAAATAATGCCATTTATTGCCTCTACCAAAAACCTTTTCTATTTACTGAAAAAAAAAAAACATAAATTCTCCTTACTCTCATACTTTAAGAGCAGCTTGATCATATGGTTTATCAGAGTTGTTTTGATTTGCATTTGGCTGATGACTAAGCCTTTTGAGCACTGTCTTATGTTTCTTTCAGTTACTTTTGATTTCTCAATTGATAATTCTCTATTAAGACTTGTATCCTACTTTCTAATATGATCATGTAGAGTAATTGCGAGTTGGTGTTGTGTCAGTCTATCAGCCTGACAGAGGTTATTAGATAAGATTCTCTGATCCTGAGATTGTTAAATTATTCAATTTGTAAAATCGTTGTTGACTGTGTCCTTCATGGGTCAGTTTTGTTGCAAAGTCTCAGAAACTGATGATGCAGAAATAATACAGTTTTATTTAAAATATTGTTTAATCATTTGATTGTTAAAAAATCTATTATTACATAATCAGTAATCACCCAGTGTCCCTCATTCTCTGGGCACTGCTTCTGGGACCAATCTCTTTCTTTGTCAATCGCACAGCAGCCAAAACCATAATGGATGACAAAATCATTAGTCACGTAATGAAATAAGGAAATAATTGGATAGTCCTGCATGCTTCACTTTCATAAGATAGAACCAAACTCCAGTGATTGTCAAAGAGGTAATATTTACATAATTAAATAATGCCAAAGGATTAACTCCCATGGAAGAATGGCCAGAGTCGAATCATGAAAGACAACATCTTTATCGATTTAATAATTAATATGTAATGAAAAGTAATTGACTAAAGACACAGATACAGAATACAAGGATACAGAATGCAAGCAGGGTTGCCAGGCAACATTTATGGACCAACATTCTGTCACGTTCTACTGTCCCTCCCGCATGCTAAAAGGAGTATACTCACCGATGAACTAAACTTACAGCCTCACTGAGATTCTCACAAAAACAAAGCAGAGCTCTTTCTTTGTAGTTCTACATATTTACCAGTATCTCAATGTACAACATGCCTATAGTGACATGAGCATGAAAATGAAAGCATCATTGAGCCATTCAAGTACAATGATGAGTATTTTAAACCTGTTTTCTATGCATCAATTTTCTAATTTCTAGAATGGAAACAATACAATTAATCACTTTTCTCTTTTTTGAAAAGAAAATAAACTCCTCTTCATCCTTTTACCTTTAGAGGAGCTTGATCCCATGGTTTCTCAGAGTTGTTTAGATTTGCATTAGGCTGATGATTAAGGATTTTGAGCAGTGTCTTATGTTTCTTTCATTCATTTTGGATTCCTCAATTGACTGTTCTATATTAAGTCCTGTACCCCCGCTTTCTAATATGGTTATTTAGAGTTATTTATTGTTGGTGGTGTGTCATGTTATCAGCCCGACAGAGTTCATTAGATGAGATTCCCTGATCAGGAGATTATTCAGTTATTCCATTTTGAAAATCGGTGGTCACTGTGTCCTCCATGGGCCAGTTCTGTTTCAACCTCTCAGAAACTGATGATGCGAAACAGTACAGTTTTATCAATCGTGTAATCATTCGTTTATTAAAAATCTACTATTTCAGTATATCAGTAATCACTGTATAAGGCAGTGTCCCCCATTCTCTGGACACTGCTTATGGTACTGATCTCCTGCTGTGTCAATCCCACAGCAGCTAAATGACGGATGACACCATCATTACTTACGCAATCAAATAAGTCAATAATTGTATAGTCCTCCATACTTAACTTTCATAAGATGGAACCAAGCTCCAGTGATTGTCAAGGAAGTAGTACTTAGATAATTAAATAATGCCACTTGATTAACTCCCATGCAGGAATGGCCCTACTCCAGCCAAGAAGAGCAACATCTTCATCGATTTAAATAATTAATATATAATGGAAAATGATTGAATAATGACATGGTGGTACATACTTAAATCCCACATGGAGTAGTAGTCAAACTGATCTCTTCCTGGAATACTGATGTTTTTAATAAATTAAATTGATAATTAATTAGTGGGCCTTTTATAGTAACACTGACGAGATGGCACCAAAGAACTAAACCTATCGCTGATGTAAAGATCTATTTACATAGCTAAATGATGAAGTAATGAGTTGATATTACATCATCAACTCCCAAAATGTGACTCCAAAAGGGACTTATGTTTCATAATATTACCTGTATTTCAAATATGTAAAGTAAATGATGAATTATTACTTAATTTCCAGTTTAACCTTTAAAGAAGTAAGTGTAGTATTAGATGATGTGATTGTCTGGTAAAATGGTCTCCCCAAAGGAGGCTCAAAACTCCAATGATCACTGAATACATAATGACAGATTTTCATAATTAAATGAATAAGCATTAAACAAGTGGATGGTGTTTTATGCGTGAAGCCTAAATGATTGCTAAATACTGAAGAGATATTGAGTTCTTAATCATAGATTTGAACTAAAAATGAATGAATAAAGAAATAATTTCTCATAATTCACCCCTAGAGAGATAACAAAATGATATCAACATTGATTTAAATAAAGGAAAGAGAAATAAAGAAAGAAAGATAGAAAGAAAGAATTCACAAGGTACATTTTAACACCAACAAGGTGGATCCAGACTCCACACTTCCTGAAGTAGAAAAAGACAGATTTGAATAATGAAATAATCAGATAGTTAGATTGTCTGTCACAGATGAGTCACACAAGGTGGCACCAAACTTCAGGGATCACAGATTATATGATGGAAGAATTTAATAATTACATCTTTAAATATGTAAGACGTTGAAATTTTTTTGTATCATCAATCACTGGGCAGACTTGCCGGATATGAAAATGTATGCTGTCATCATGCATATTTAAAAGCCATCAGTTAATCGTCAGATAATCATACTGTCTTCCCTGATGAATTCTGTTGGCCTGATATGATCACAAGCGCCTGAATCTCTGTTGTGGTGCGGCAGGATGTGAGATAATGGGCCCAATCCTGGCGTAGCAGTATGGCGTATTAGCCACAATGTTGATAACAGCTGAAAAGATGGCTGCAACAGGGGCATCAATAGCATAGCTGAGAGAGAGAGATGTTCTTCTGTGTTCTGAGTCCTCATCCTTTTGCCAGGTCTCGGTGATTGTGCCAACTTCCTAGTGCCACGACTTCTCATGGTAGATCACAACCGATGTGACGATGTGGAGGAAGAGCAGGTAGTCAACACCCAAACCACCATGCCTGCCTTGGTTTAGAAGTCCTTGTACTTCTCGCAGGGCACCATGCAACCTTCTGGACTCAATCATCCAGCAACCCTCATACTCTGGGAGATGCATAGATCATTCAGAAAATGCTCTGCCCATGTCTACAACGTTCCTAACCTTGTCCCTGACAGATATTTGCACCCTAACCATAATCAGTGATGGCACTGTCTGTCGTTTACATAATTTAAAGAATTAAATAAGTCAGTAATAGCTAACTGTCACAATAAATAGGGGATGTAGCATTTTACTGGCAGGGAAGTATGGCCAGACTCCAGTCATGAAGGATGTCATCATGATCAATTGATTCAATGAATCATAAATTGTGATGATATTGCACATTAACTCCACAAGAGGGAGCTTTACAGGTCTCTTCATGGAATGGAGGATTGTTGTTTACACAACTATACAAATATTTACATTATCTTGGGGATTGATACAGATTGTCAACTTAAATACATTAATTATGTAATTAGATGTTCTGTGGCACCAGATTCCAGGTGTCATGGACGATATAATCATTGTTTTATCTAATAAAATAATCAAATAATGAGTTCATGTAACATCATCCACTTCCCTAAGGTGGCTCCAAACCAGGCTCATGAACGATGCTGTCATGATTAATTTAAATATTTTAACTACATAATTGATATTGAGATCGTCTATAATAATTGGCTCCCACACAGCGAATGGAGAGAGAAGTAGGAGAAAATGAGGGGGAGGAGAGGAAGCCATGTGCGACCAGGATGATGGAGCCTGGTTAGGAATGGAAGATAGGAAGGAGAGAGAGAGACAGAGAAAGAGAGAGAGAACATAAAAGAGTGAGCCAATATTGGTTTGAAGATAAAGTTGAACACAAAGAAAGGTCGAGAGAACTACAAGACTGCTCCCAACTAACAATCTCAGCTTACGTGGAAAGGATATCATAAATTCCTTTCCCGGGGAGTGAGATCAACAACTAACTTCTCCATGGAGCCCTCAACTAATGCCTGTGGAAAATAGGAGCAAACACGCATACATAAACACTGAGTCAAACTAGAACCCAGAAGCAGATGGAGACCGTGCGGTTAGAAGCACATAGAGACAGCTTACCTGAACAAGGAGGAGCTAAGGGCCACTAGACTGATAGCTGGGAAGCCAGCAGGGGACTTACTCAGGCCCCATAGAATATGGTTCTCAGCCAGAAGGTCTGAGCAGTCTAAGAGACCTCATACAGTAGAGTCAGGATGTATTCCTGGTGCACAAAAGGACTTTGCAAACATATCCCCCATGGTAGGATAAGTGCCTTATTCAAGAGACAGGAGAGAAGCCCTAGTCCCTACTTCACAGGACCTGTCAGATCTACATGACCCCAACTGGATGGCATTCCCCTACATATGGTATTGTGGTGGGGGGTGGGAGGGGAGGGTGTTTAGAGTGCATGGGAGAGGGCAGAGAGGCAAAAGGGAGGGAAGGAAGGAGGGAGGGTTGGAAGGGAGGGAAGGAGGGAGGGAGAGGGAACTGTGATCGACATGTAAAATAATAAATTAAAAAAAAAATGCTTTGACTCCAAAATTTAAGTTGAAGAACAAGTTACTGGGGAAAAGTATTTCTATTTTTGTTTCCACAGAAAATGAAAAGATGTGGATTCCTTACAGACTAATGTGGTTTGGTCACACCAGACCGCCTGAAACAGAGTACAAGCTGATCCTACATTCCAAACAGCTGGACAAAACAGCCCTACAGACTACAGCTAGGATATCTGAATCTTCTTCGAATCCCCCAAGACAGCGCCCCTTACCAGCAGGAAGTAGTTTGGAAAGAACGACGTCCAAATTCCCAAATATTGTGTATAAATGTTTGTTTTCATTTAATTGGACTTTGTTATATAAAATTAAATAAAAAAAAAAAGACAAAAAAAAAAAAAAAAAAAAAAGCAGCTCTCCTGGCTTGCTAGTTTTATATCAACTTGACATGAGCTAGAAGCATCAGAGAGGGAGCTTCAAAAAAAAAAAAAAATAAGAATCCGCTCTGTCCATGTCTACGACTTTCCTAACCTTGTCCCGGACAGATATTTGCACAGTAATCGTAATCGATGATGTCAATGTCTGCCGTTTAAATAATTAAATATGTCAGTAATAGCTAACTGTCACAATAATGAGGTGATGTAGCAGTTAAGTGGCAGGGGGAGAATGGCCAGACTCCAGTCATGAAGGGTGTCATCATCGTCAATTGAAACAATTAATCGTAAAATGTGATGATATTGCATATTAACTCCATAAGAGGGAGCTATACAGGACGCTTCGTGGAATAAAGGATTACTGATTTATAAGATTATACATTAGTAGGTATTTTATATAAACACTGATGAAATGTACCAAAGTCCTAAACATATTGCTGATGTTAAGATCTCTTTATATAGCTAAATGATGAAGTAATGATATGATGTTACATCAATATCCAAAATCTGACTCCAAAAGGGCCTTATGGTCCATAACTTTAACTGTATTTTAAATTCATTAATTAAGTGATGAATTATCATTTATTTCCTAGTTTAACAATTAAGGAAGTAAGTGTAGTATTCGATGATGTGATGGTCTGGCACGATGGACTCCCCTAAGGAGGGTCAAAACTCCAGTGATCACTGAATACATAATGACAAATTTTCATAATTAAATGAATAAACTTTAAACCAGAGAATGGTGTTTTATGCGTGAAGCCTAAATGATTGATCAATACTGAAGGGTCATTGAGTTCTAAATCATAGATATCAACAAAAAATGAATGAATAAAGAGATTTCTCATAATTCACCCCTAGAGAGATAACAAATCGATATCAACTTTGATTTAAAGAAAAAAAGAAAGAAAGAGGAAAGAAAGGAAACAATAAAGAAAGAAAGAAATTACAAGAGACAATTTAAAACCAACAAGGTGGATCCAGACTCACTCTTCCTGGAGTAGAAAAGGACAGACTTGAATAATGAAATAATCTGATAGTTAGATCGTCTGTCACACGTGAGTCACACAAGGTGGCACCAAACTTCAGAGATCACAGATTATATAATGAAAGAATTTAATAATTACATCTTTAAGTATGTAAGTCGTTGACCTTTTTTTGTATCTTCAAATCCTGGGCAGACTTGACAGATATGGAAATGTATGCTGTCATCACACATTTTAAAAATGCCATCATCGTCAGATAATCATACTGTCTTGCCTGATGAATTCCGTTGGCCTGACCTCATCACAAGCACCTGAATCTCTGTTGTTAATAAATGATAAGTTAATAAGTTAATAATAATAATTATAATAAGTTAATAATTGGATAGTCCTCCATATTTAACATTCAAAAGATGGAACCAAACTCCAGTGATTGTCAAGGAAGTATTGTTAGATAATTAAATAATGCCAAGTGATTAACTCCCATGGAGTAATGGCCCAACTCCAGTCAAGAAGAACAACATCTTCATCGATTTAAATAATTAATATATAATGAAAAATGATTGAAAAATGACATGATGGTGCATACTTAAATCCCACATGGAGTAGTCAGAATGATCTCTTCCTAGAATAATGATGTTTTTAAAAAATTAAATTGATTATTAATTAGTGGGCCTTTTATATTAACACTGACAAGATGGCACCAAAGTCCTAAACCTCTCGCAGATTTAAAGAATTATTTACATAGCTAAATGATGAAGAAATGATATGATATTACATCATCAACTCCCAAAATCTTACTCCAAAATGGACTTATCGTCCATAACATTCCCTGTATTTTAAATACGTAAATGAAATGATGAGTTATTACTTAATTTTATAGTTTACCAGTTAAAGAAGTAAGTGTAGTATTAGATGACGTGATGGTCTGGTACAACGGACTCCCCTAAGGAAGCCCAAAACTCAAGTGATTTCTGAATACATAATGACATATTTTCATAGTTAAAAGAATAAACATTAAACAAGTGGATTGTGTTTTATGCGTGAAGCCTAAATAATTGCTCAATACTGAAGAGGCATTGAGTTCTTAATCATAGATTTGAACCAAAATTGAATGAATACAGAGATAGTTTCTCATAATTCACCCCTAGAGAGATAACAAAATTATATCAACATTGATTTAAATAAAGAAATGAAGAAAGGAAGAAAGAAAGAATCCACCAGATACAATTTAACACCAACAAGGTGGATCCAGACACCACTCTTCCTGGAGTAGAAAAAGACAGATTTGAATAATGAAATAATCAGATAAGTTAGATCATTTGTCACACTTGAGTTACACAAGGTGGCACCAAACTTCAGGGATCACAGATTATATAATGAAAGAATTTAATAATTGCATCTTTAAATATGTAAGCCGTTGACCTTTTTTGTATCATCAATCCCAGGGCAGAATTGCCAGATATGAAACTGTATGCTGTCATCACGCATTTTTAAAATGCCATCAGTTAATCGTCAGAAAATCATACTGTCTTGCCTGATGAATTCTGTTGGCCTGACCTCATCACAAGCACCTGAATCTCTGTTGTGGAGCGTCAGGACAAGACATAGTGGGCCCAATCCTGGCGTAGCAGTAGTAGCCATAATGTTCATAACAGTTGAAAAGATTGCTACAGCAGGGGCATCAATAGCATAGCAGAGAGAGAGATGTTCTTCCGTGTTCTGAGTCGTCATCCTTTAACCAGGTGTCGGTGATGGTGCCGACCTCCTAGTGCCACTCCTTCTTCTCATGGTAGATCACAACCGATGTGAAGATATGGAGGCAGAGCAGGTAGTCAACACCCAGACCACCGTGCCGGACTTGGTGAAGCCTTGTACTTCTTGGAGGGCACCGTGCAAGCTTCTGGACTCAATCACCCAGCATCCCTCATACTCTGAGAGATGCATAGATCATTCAGAAAATGCTCTGCCCATGTCTACAACGTTCCTAACCTTGTCCCTGATGGATTTTTGCACCCTAAACGTAATCAGTGTTGGCACTGTCTGACGTTTACATAATTTAAAGCATTAAATAAGTCAGTAATAGCTGACTGTCACAATAAATAGGGGATGTAGCATTTTATTGGCAGGGAAGCATGGCCAGACTCCAGTCATGAAGGATGTCATCATCATCAATTGAGTCAATGAATCATACAATGTGAAGATATTGCAAATTATCTCCACAAGTGGGAGCTTTACAGGTCTCTTCATGGAATGGAGGATTGTTGTTTACATAACTATACAAATATTTACATTATCTTGGGGATTAACACAGATTGTCAATTTAAATTCATTAATTATGTAATTAGATGATCTGTGGCACCAGATTCCAGGTGTCATGGACGATATAATAATTGTTTTATATAATTAAATAATCAAATAATGAGTTCATGTAACATTATACACTTCCCTAAGGTGGCTCCAAAACAGCCTCATGAACGATGATCTCTTGATTACTTTAAATATTTTACCTACATAATTGATATTAAGATGGTCTATAAAATTGCCTCCCACATCCCATCACCACAATCCACTGATCATGGATTATCTAATGTCCTATTTTAATATTCAAATAACAAAATAATCAGAGGAAGAAATGGTCTGCCATACTCCACACAATTGACTCTCAGTTGACTCCCACATGATTGTGGAAAACTCCCAGGTTCATCCCTTGTTTAATCGTAGAGCAGAGTAGGAACATGTTTAAATGCTGAAATGTCATTGTGTATGCAGAGTTTTTAGAAGATATCACCTACTTAATGTTGGGCAGCTGCCTCAAAAGAAATGGACTGAAAACCAATAATCACAAAGTCTACTCTAACAAATGGATTATCACCTTCCTGAAGGAAGTCTCCAATGGCAAACTCACCATTTGATGAATAATTGTGAGTCTTATTATCTTTTGTTCCATATTTTGACTTCTTAGGAGTGAGAGTTTTCAAAACAGAAGACATTGATCTGTTTCTCCACAGACTACGTTCTCTGATGATTAGGTAATCTTGAATTTGGTAACCAGTAAAAGCTGTAGGCACACTTCCAGAGGTGTGGTTATGATTTTTTAGGCCAATCAAATGATGTCATTGAAAGTTTTAGGAGATACTTATCTTGGGAGACTGTAATGTGCCATTGTAACACTTTATAGAAGCTGCTCTCTGGTCCTTGGCCCATGATATCAGGATTCAGAATGCAAGCAGGGTTGCCAGGCAACATTTATGAACCAACGTTCTGTCACATTCTAGTGACCCTCCCACATGCTAAAAGGAGTATACCCACTGATGAACTAACCTTAGAGCCTCACTGAGTTTCTACCAAAAACAAAGCAGGGCTCTCTCTTTTGAGTTCTACATATTTACCAGACTCTCAAGCCACAACTTGCCTATAGTGACATAAGTATGAAAACGAAAGCATCATTGCGCCATTGAAGTACAATGATGAGGATTTTAAACCTGTTTTCTATGCTTCAATTTTCTAATTTCTACAACGGGAACAATACAATTAATCGCCTGTACCATAATCCTTTTTCCTTTATTGAAAAGAAAATAACCTACTCTGCATCATCTTACCATTAGAGGAGCTTGATCCCATGGTATCTCAGAGTTGTTTAGATTTGCATTAGGCTGATGATTAAGGATTTTGAGCAGTGTCTTATGTTTCTTTCAGTCATTTTGGATTCCTCAATTGACTGTTCTCTATTAAGTCCTGTACCCCGTTTTCTAATATGGTTATTTAGAATTATTTATTGTTGGTGGTGTGTCAAGTTATCAGCCCAACAGAGTTCATTAGATGAGATTCCCTGATCAGGAGTTTTTAAAATCGGTGGTCACTGTGTACTTCAAGGGTCAGTTCTGTTGCCACCTGTCAGAAACTGATGATGCCAAACATTAGTTTTTTTAAAAATCGTGTAATCATTCGATTGTTAAAATCTACTATTTCGTAATCAGTAATCCCTGTATAAGGCAGTGTTCCTCCATTCTCTGGGCCCTGTTTCTGGTATCGATCTCCTGCTGTGTCAATCCCACAGCAGCCAAATGACGGATGAAACCATAATTACTTATGCAATCAAATAAGTTAATAATTGGATAGTTCTCCATATTTAACTTTCAAAAGATGGAACCAAACTCCAGTGATTGTCAAGGAAGTACTACTTAGATAATTAAATATTGCCATGTGATTAACTCCCATGGAGGAATGGCCCGACTCCAGTCAAGAAGAACAACATCTTCATCGATTTAAATAATTAATATACAATGAAAAATAATTGAAAAATGAAATGGTGGTGCATACTTAAATCCCACGTGGAGTAATCAGACTGATCTCTTCCTGGAATAATGATGTTTTTAAAAAATTAAATTGATAATTAATTAGTGGCCCTTTTATAATAACACTGATGAGAAGGCACCAAAGTCCTAAACCTATTGCTGATGTAAAGATCTATTTAAATAGATAAATGATGAAGTAATTAGATGATATTACATCATCAACTCCCAAAATCTGATCCAAAAGGGACTTATGGTCCATAACATTACCTGTATTTTAAATACATAAATTAAATGATGAGTTATTACTTAATTTATAGTTTACCAGTTAAAGAAGTAAGTGTAGTATTAGATGATGTGATTGTCTGGTAAAATGGTCTCCCCAATGGAGGCTCAAAAATCCAGTGATTACTGAATACATAATGATGTATTCATGATGAAATGAATAAACCTTTATCAAGTGGATGGTGTTTTATGCATGAAGCCTAAATGATTGCTCAATCCTGAAGATACATTGAGTTCTTAATCATAGATTTAAAAAAAATGAATGAATACTGAGATAATTTCTCATAGTTCACAAGGAGAGAGATAACAAAATGATATGAACTTTGATTTAAATAAAGAAAGGAAGACAGAAAGAAAGAAAGAATTCACAAGGTACATTTTAACACCAACAAGGTGGATCCAGACTCCACTCTTCCTGGAGTAGAAAAAGACAGACTAGAATAATGAAATAATCAGATAAGTTAGATCGTCTGTCACAGTTGAGTCACACAAGGTGGCGCCAAACTTCAGGGATCACAGATTATGAAATGAAAGAATTTAATAATTACATATTTAAATATGTAAGCTGTTGATCATTTTTGTATCATCAATTCCTGGGCAGACTTGCCAGTTATGAAACTGTATGCTGTCATCACGCATTTTTAAAATGCCATCAGTTAATCGTCAGATAATCATACTGTCTTGCCTGATGACTTCTGTTGGCCTGACCTCATCACAAGCACCTGAATCTCTGTTATGGTGTGGCAGGACGTGAGATAGTGGGCCCAATCCTGTCATAGCAGTAGTAGCCAAAATGTTGATAACAGCTGAAAAGATGGCTGCAGCAGGGGCATCAATAGCATAGCTGATAGTGTGATGTTCTTCCGTGTTCTTTGTCTTCATCCTTTTGCCAGGTGTGGGTGATGGTGCCGACCTCCTAGTGCTACTCCTTCTTCTCATGGTAGATCACAACCGATGTGAAGATGTGGAGGAAGAGCAGGTAGTCAACAGCCAGACCACCGTGCCGGCCTTGGTGAAGTCCTTGTACTTCTCGGAGGGCACCGTGCAACCTCCTGGACTCAATAACCCAGCATCCCTCGTACTCTGGGAGATGCATAGATCATTCAGAAAATGCTCTGCCTGTGTCTACAACTTTCCTAACCTTGTCCCTTACAGATTTTTGCACCCTATTGGTAATCGGTGATGGCACTGTCTGTCGGTTACATAATTTAAAGAATTAAATAAGTCAGTAATAGCTAACTGTCACAATAAATTGGGGATGTAGCATTATACTGGCAGGGACGCATGGCCAGACTCCAGTCATGAAGGATGTCATCATCATCAATTGAGTCAATGAATCATAAAATGTGAAGATATTGCAAATTATCTCCACAAGAGGGAGCCTTACATGTCTCTTCATGGAATGGAAGATTGTTGTTTACATAACTATACAAATATTTACATTATCTTGGGGATTAACACAGATTGTCAATTTAAATTCATTTATTATGTAATTAGATGATCTGTGGCAACAGATTCCAGGTGTCATGGATGATAAAATCATTGTTTTATGTAATTAAATAATCAAATAATGAGTTCATGTAACATCATCCACTTCCCTAAGGTGGCTCCAAATCAGGCTCATGAAGGATGCTGTCGTGATTAATTTAAATATTTTGACTACAAAATTGATATTTAGATGGTTCATAATAATCGCTTCCCACATGGTGGAATCCACTGATCATGGATTATCTAATGGCCTATTTTAATAATCAAATTACAACATAATCAAATGATGAAATGGTCTGCCTTACTCGACACAATTTACTCTCAATGACTCCCACATGATTGTCGGAAACTCCCTGTTTCATCCCTTTTTTAGTCTCAGAACAGAGTAGTAAAATGTTTAAATGCTGAAATGTCATTTTGTATGCAGGGTTTTAGAAGATACCACACATTTTTTTTGTTGGACGGCTGCCTCAAAAGAGATGGACACAGTACTCTTTCTTTTGAGTAGCTCCTCAGTGACCCAAAAGCTTTTGGTTATGTAATATTTCAGTTTCTTAATACGTTGGAGACTATGATGATACTTATGAGTTCCTTCTATTAGACTGATCCAAAATCATCCTTTTCTATTCAATAACACCAAGAGTGCCTTTGATAACCATGCAATATCATGTGCTATCTCTCTCCTGGGGTCTCTGAGGCTGTTCTTAAACCCTCTGCTAGTTTTTTACTTGCTTGTGCTTAATGTCTCATTCCCCTAGGCTGACGGCAAACTGTGGGGACAAGGGGTATGTCTTAGTTCCTCTGGATTCTCAATGCTCCAAAGAGATGTACAGAAGGTCAGAAGGTGCTTGGTCAACACCAACTGCTGTGGTGCTAACAACCCATAGGCTATGACCCTCTGAGAGTCAAATGACTGTTTTATAGCGGTCATATGTCAGATACCCCGCACAGCAGATATTTACATAAAGTTTCACAACAGTAGCAAATTGAGAGTTATGAAGTAGCAGCCAAGATAATTTTTTGGCTGGGTCAAAGGTGAAGACCTGTATTGAGTGGTCGTAGCATCGGAAGGTTGAGAGCCACTGCTGTGAAAGATGATACAAGCACACAGGATATTTATGGGGCTTAAATAAGCAAATAGAGACTGAGCTTCAGTAGACAGACAGCCCAGCACTTTTCTTCCCCTTAGCTGAAAAGAGGTCTGGATGAAAATGGTGTGATCTGTCAGTTCACCAGTTCCCAAGGCTTCTGGCAAGTACTTCTTATCTGAAGAATCCTTACAGCAGCTGAGCATGTTCTCACAGAGAGAATGCGAGAATGACAGCATTCATTTTACCATGTGAACAAGGTGATCCCAATTTGCCACATTAGGAGAAAAATGAAGCTGGAGGAAGCTACCAAGGAAACAGTGTTAGGAGAGTGGAACCTAAAAATGGGGTTTTTCTCTCTTGGGGAACCAGGGACACATTGTGAGGGTAACATACACACACTTTCCATACAGCATTTCAACGACTACCTGAAATACTCTTGCCTTTCCTGTTCCGGGTCACTGAAGGAAGTCTATAGCATACAGGAGTTGATGGGCTATTAGCTGCTTCTGAGGGTCAGTCCCTCTTCACAGAAACTACTGCAGGGCTTAGTGGAGAGGAATGGGGACGAGAGGCACATGGGCCTTATAGTCACGAGGAAGGACACATGTAACTGTATAAAAGAGCAGTCCACAGAGGAGAAAGTGTGAATGTTTCTGGAAAACAGCTGGCTTTACTGCTCATGTCTCAACTACATAAAGAGGGGAACAAGGAAGACAACTTTGACTAAAGATATTCTAAAGGCAGAGCAGGGTGGAGGCTTCCTCCATGAACTGTTCTTTGTTCAGGTGCTACGGCACATTCAGCACAGACTTTAATTAACACAGAGCATACTGCTGCCTACACTGCCTACATAATTACACCTGGAGTCTAATTAGGTCAGTCTCCACTACCCCTGGTCTAAATCAGCCATGCTACACATCTCTCAAAGTGTGGCTAGCACCTGTATTAGGGCAGTGACATGTGTGACTTCTAACACAGGAGAACCACCACCAACCTCAATAGGGTTCCTCCACGTGATTTGCATGCAGAAAGGGAAACCATGGGAGGGAGTGGCTCTTCCTGGGCTCCTCTGGATTGTTTCCTGGTGTTCCAGAGTCCAAAGCCACATGTCAGGTGGAGGAGGTCTTCACTGGCAACCCTTTCAAGCAATTACTCATTTATTTGGGTTTCTGATTTTAATAAGGCTATATGATGTTAACATTAGTAACCGAGTTGATCAGATTTGGGGGCAACTAAACTTGTTTTCTTGAGCTAAGAGATGACTCAGCAAGGAGGGACCCTTGCTGCCAAGTCTGCCATGGTGAGTTTGATTCCCCAGACTCATAGGATGGAAGGAGAGACCACATTCCTGCAAGTTGTCCTCTGACTGCCACATGATACATATGTCTCCAACTGAATAAATAAATAAAAGAAACATAAGATTAAAAAATGCTTTGCTTAACTCTTCTAGAATTTTTCAAGCTTTCTAAAATGAGAAAGTATCCTACACTAGTAACAAGACAAGAGCAAGAATGAAAGTTGGTAATAAACTCCTCAGGAAATGGTGTGATAGCTATGTGATATAATATGTCATCAATGTCATCCTCATTGTCATCATCATCATTGTCATAGGTGCTGGGGACTGAACCCAGGGCCTTGTACATCCCAGGCAAGGGTTTTAATCACTGAACTACATCCGCAATCCATAATATCTTATTTTAGGATTTTATATCAGAAACATAATATATAAAATATATGTGATTTATATGAATACATGTGTATTAGCTAGAGTATAGCTAAAGCTTTCATTTATCCAGGCAAACAGAACAAATGTAACAAATGATGCTATAAAGAACAAGAATGCTAGACTCAGTAACATGGGTTTCAGTAACACATGAAAGGAGTTGTAACCAGTAACATTTAACCATAACTTTCAACTCTCTTCTGTCTCTGTACACTGTTTGCCAGTGTCACAACAGATCCCCCTGAGGTCTATCTGTCACTTAGCTGGGTACAACTTTATTATCAGGTGAAAGAGACAAAAGGACACATGCTTCCCAATATGTGGATCACATGGTTTCACAAGAACTGATATTTCTACTTGACCAACTCTGGAGGGAGAGGGAGAGTGGAACAGAGGAGTAGACCTTATTCGCTGCAAGGCCCAGGCCCACTGCTACAGTCAATTCTGCTACCCAACTTCGGGGCCCAGCCAAAGCTATCAGAAGCAGGCAGACTATTGCCAAGTCTGCACTCTGCCCACAGCAACTGTCAACTAATGATAGATTAGAAGAATCAGATTGCTCTATCAAAACATTAATCTCAAATCTTGATTAGTAAGCCTATTGAATTATGATTAGTTCACAAGGGTGCAGCTGACAGATAAGATACTTTATCTGACAATGTGTTTTAGTTGCTCTGCCCAAAGCCAAAAATACCCCCAAACAAACAAAAAGGAACAAACACAAGAAAAAAAAAATTACAAAATATGAACTAGCAAAATAACAGTACCCAACACAGCACACTGAGGAGGAGGAGGAGGAGGCTACATAAATTTCTTAGTTTATTAAAGAGTTTGCATGTGAGAAGCCAGCTTTCCTATAAAAAGTGAGGAAGAGACTTAGAGAAATATATGGTAAACAATATGCTGTAACTAGGAGGCCACTAGGGCTCTCCCACCTTTTCAGTCACAAATGGGAACTTGAGATTGTTGCAGGGGGTGCTCTGCCTGGCATTGGTGACATCTTAGCTACAAAGGCAGGCCTTTCTTATTGGTGCTGCCCAGTACCCTGGCCTGTGGGATGATGGCATCTGTGCAAAGTCTACAGGGAGAAAAAGCATGGGGGAGGGAGTGAGGTTGTTCAGTCAGGCATTAAAACTAGTTTCCGATGTTTTTTTTAAGAGCTATAGACTAAACAGGCTAAGCATATCCCCAGCCTCCACTGAAAAAGTCCACAGGGGTTAAGAACACCACTGGGCTGTTCTTCCAGAGAACCTGAGTCTAGTTCCTAACACCCGCTTGGTGGCTCACAAACGTCTATATCTCATTTCCAAGGGATGTGACACTTTCTTCTGGACTCCAAGAGCACCATGCATGCATGCACCATGGTGCAGATATATGTGTAGGCAAACATTTACATACATAAACTAAAAACACATAAATCTTTTTAAAACATACTTTGTCTATATGAAATAAACATTCCATGTGATACAAGCTTATATTCTGAGTTCATACACACTCTGAAAAATTAAAATAGTATTACTTATTCCTTTATCACCCCCCTTGCCTATATACACTTAGGTCTCTTTCAGTCCCCTGAATTCAGCTGCTACAGGGGCTAAAGTGGCATAGTCTAAGGATGCCAGGCACTCACACTCCTATGGCACTTTGGATGGTATGGCCATCTTACCCTGACCTTATGATTTTACACAAAGCCTAATGTCCTATAATCGTGTTTCTCTTTAGCTGATATTAACCTTGCAGTGACTTCTCTCCTCCATCTCTTGGACACTCATAACTATACTGTGCTAATCAATTGCGCTCTGCAGATGGGGTCAAGGAAACTTACTTCCTCCTTTGATAGCCTCCAATGTTTCTACTCTTGGGGATAAAAGTGCTTTAAATTGAGTTATATTCTAGGAAAACCAATGTATGATTACTGCAAAGATCTGTATTGATTGTCCTGTTGCATTGCAAAAAGGCTGAAGAAAAATGGCAGGGCACATTTCTTTTCGATTCCTACTCCACAGAGTTTGTTGCAAATGTTTGGGCAGGAAAAAAATGGTGGAACTTCATTTAGTGACCTGAAGTTCTCATCATTCAGTCCTCTTTTTCTTTCTCTCCTCTGCAAAGCACTCATTACTCGCCTCAGGCCTTTAGTCTCCAACACTGGTCTGCAGCAGAAGCTCCAGGAGAGTTCACAGAGCAGAAGAAAGGAGGCTTCAGACAGGGAGGCTCTGCCAGCAGCTGCAGGGTGCCTTCCCTAATAGCTACCATGCTCATCTTCCTCCCTCCTAGAATCCAGCCTTTTTGGGACAGCAGCTCTGTACCCAGCTGCAGACTCTTCCTGGAGTTAGCAGCTGGAGCCAGGGTAAGTGGTAGCAAATGGAGTGATTTGGTGGGCGGGGACTTCTGGGGGAAGTGCCTTGAAGTATATAGATGGTGACTGACTAGTGTCATAAGCATTTCCCATTTTCTTCCTTTTCTTCCTCCCTACAAGGCAGATGAGACTCTGGCCAGGGAAACAGCAATTCTATGGTCAGAAGGTGCTGAAGCTAAAAAAAAAAAAAAAAAAAAAAAAAACATGTCCACACCAGTGCAGAGCCCAGCCCGAGAGAGCAGAAAGACTGCCTCACTTTTTGTGTATTCCTTTCTTACAAAAAAAAAAAAAAGTCCCTGTTGTATGGTCCTCATCTCTATACCAACTAATGAGATTCCTGGGCCACCCAAATTCGCCAAGTTGTCTATGAGCAGCACTCAGTTGTTTCTGCAAGCACTAGCATGGGAGTCACCTCAGTGCCAATAGGACTCTAAGTTTCTTTGGAGGAATTCTTCCCCCAGGAGAGTCTGAGTGGAGCTGCCCTCACAGCTCAGAACAGACACAAGTTCTAGGATTAGGCCCACCAGCCTTCAATTCAGGCTTCAAGGCCATTTGGGTGGTTCTGGAGTTGTAGCTATTGTATGTTGCTAATGCCAAAGTGGGTCATCGCAAAGCCTGTCCCTTATAGGTGCAACAGCCTTCACTGTCCAGGTCCTTAGATGATGACTCACTGAAAATGTACAAATGTACTGGCTCCTTAGCTTCAGTGTTCTACACAAGGTTTCCTCCAAAAGCTGTAACTTAATCGAGGGGGTATATGAAATGAAGAGAAAATGAATTTCAGTAATAATAAGCACTCATCTTCAGTGATTCCTATGTGGCAGGCATTTTTGCCCCAACTTTGAATATATAAACTGATGTAATACAATAGCTTAGGAGGTTAAATGCCATCACCAATCCCTCATTTGGATGGGGAAACTGAGGCAGAGAAGCTAGGTAGTTTGCACAATACAATCTAGTTTGTAAATGGAGGAATCAGGACCAACTCTAAAATGACTAGGGACAAACATTTATACTTCCACATTGCTTGTGGCCATGCAACTGGCTACAGGTATCTAGGAATATATTTTAGTGATATGGCAATTCCACAGAAAGACTCTAAATGGGTAAAGCTCAGATTTTGACTGCAGCATTCTTCATATTATCAAAATGAAACAGAACTACCTAACTTTTCAATAATGAGGAATAAGATAAAATGGGTATATTTACTTAGTAAATTATTCAGTAACTACAATGCATAATTAATGCACCATCAAATACAATGTGAAACATGTTGTCATTATATATAAAAGCTGAACACAAAATCATATGCATTCAATGGTCATCTCTAGGTTAAGTCATATATATTCACATAGCAGAGGCTGGAAAGTAACTTTCAAAACAAAAATAGCTATGTGGGATGTGGGATGTGAATGAGTCCTGTGCCTCCCATTTGTCCATTATTTTCAAAATTTCAAAGGGTGGAGAATATGCTCTTAAGAAGAGAAATGGACACTGCTGAGGATGCTCTGGACGATGGCTGGGAGAAGCTGCTGCTTGCCCTTCAGTACAGATGAGCTGAGGGCTGGAAGAAGGGGTGGCTTGGAACTCCTGGTTTTTTATCCAGACAAGGTAAAATGAAGTTCGGCCAGTCAGGAGAGTAAATAAGATTAGTTATGGGCTCCAGGTCATCCACTCACGAAGGTCAGAGAGTGTGAGATTATTATCCCTGGTAGAAGAACAGCAAAATAGCATTATGGAATAAATTAATGAAAAAGGTAGAAGATTATATGAACGAAAGCCCTAATCACTTTAGCGATTTCACTCAACTGCTCTGCTGGCTATCAGTCAAACTCACAAAACAAATACGCTTGTTCTTCTAAGTAATTCCAGGAGCTCTCCCCTTCGTGCTTCAAAGACATCCAATCTAAGGAAAGTCATGAATAAAGTTACCCCGGCTTGCTGTTCCGCCTCATGCAAACCCCCCTGAAGCACTGGGGTACACACTGTTCCAATGTATATACTCAGGATGCAGATGGCTCATTGAAGATGCATAATTGCCAGCCTGTTTGGCCTTTGATTCCAAATAAACCATCATTCCATACCCATTCAGAAACACGGAATTCACCAATGTGCAAACTGCATATTTTATTAAATAAACACAAACTCGGAGATAATGACATGCATTTGTTTTCATCACAAGTCCTAATGCAGCATTTCTCTAAGGCTTCCGGTATTAGCATTGCTTGCCGCATTTCAAATGCCTTTGAACTTTCTGAAAAGCTACATCTGTTAGCTCCTGTGTATACAGCAGAAAGTTACCAGGTGAATTAAGTTTTAATATAAACTGCTTTGTTAACTATTAAGATTGAAGTTGGAAACGCTGTACTGCGAGTTGCAAACTGCAATTACAATTCCTTGCAATTATCTTTGGTTGTTAATAGCACAAGATAGCATGTCACTTTCTACCAAGCGCATGATTTATCATTTGTGGTTTTTTTTCTTCCCCTGAACTCTTGTGGTATTCCAAATGTATAATCTTGTTGTATTTATTTCCCAGTGGCCCAACAAAATGCACAGCAAGTGCTGACTAGAACAAACTAAAAAGCACCACTATTGACAAGTCGTCACTTGAGCAGTAATGAACACTCTGCCTCCACTTTCACCTCAACAAGCAGCAGCTTTAATTTATGATAAAGCAAAGGAGAGGCACCCTCCAGGTTTATTATACCCTCAGTGCTGTTTCAAATAAAGTAATTAGAAGGTCAAGAGACGGGTCTGGAAAGCCAAATAGAAATGCAACCCTTCTGTACTGATATTAAAAAAAAAAAAAAAAAAAAAAAAAAAAAAAAAACAGACTAGTATGTTTAAAGAGTATTTTATCCATCTTCTCAAAGTCAGGGCAAGGCTGTCGTTGACTTTTTTTTTTTTTTTTTTAATACTACTGTACCCAATCAGAACCAGTGGCTGTCCTTCTCGCTTTCTCTTAATTTGCTCCATATGGACTATAAGTTGCTCTAAAGGGTCGCCGGACTCAGGGGAAGGCCAACTAACCCCCCCAACACACTCTGGGTCAGGTGATCAGGAAGCCAATGGGTTCTTATGGTGTCTTCTCTCTTTCTCTCTCTTTTTTAAATAATGATAACACAGAAGATGAAGCAACGGGAAGGATCTGGTGAGCTCCTATGGATAGCACAAGGAAATAACTAGAGTCCGCTTAAAGCATCCAAGGGGAGGCTGACTTTTCAGGATTATTTTGATTCTGGGGATGGGAACCCAGCTGCAATAAACTACCATGTTGTTTCTGAGGACTGTCTATAAATGCATTCCCCATTTGAAAGGCTCCTCCTTTTTCATACACCATGTTCTGTGTTTATTTACACCCTCTTTTTTCTCTAACATATCAATTTTAACACCTTATAGTTTTTATTAAAGGCCCAAAGACCTATTGGACCTTGACAATGTTCTAGGCCACTCTCTGAGGAGTCGGGCAATTTTAAGGAGTGCATGGACTCTTAAACCAGCAGCCCCTTACATTTGGATCCACAGATCCTTCAGTGGGCAATGCATCAACTCTTTTTCTTCCCATTACCTACTTTCTGAAATGAAAAAAAAAGGTAAGATGGGAAAGACAGACAGACAGTGGGAAGGTTAGGTCTCAAGGAGTATCTGCACAAGGGCCTGTGATATGCGTGTACCAGGAAGCATGTGCCTGGAATTAGATAGTAGCTTTCAAAAACGGATCTTGCACAATAAAAAAGGCATCCTTGCTTTGGCAAGCTGGCAGGTTATGGCTAGCTACTTGAACAATATTATAATCACCTCCTTGTGGGGGTCTGTGGTGCATTGATTCCAAAAGCCTTTCTGAAATAATGCTTCATAGTGTAATTTTTGCTTCAAGTAACATTTACCACTGTCTATTCTGGTAGTCTAATTGCACCTGATTATCTAAGTGGTGGAAATATATGTAATCTCATAATTAGAACATGCAATCATGTTGTAAAAGTTTTTGTGGAACTGTAAAACAGAAGGTTTGTCTGTACAGTAGGTAGCCTCCCTGCCTCCCACCCCCCAATCTCTACCTACAAAAAGCAATGACTTTCTGCAGTGTGAGAGGAAATGGGAACATTTGGGGCTGAGTTTTACAAGGTAAAGGAGTGGATCACTCTGGTCTAAGACTCCTTAGGAATTCTAGTGCCAAATCATATTGTAAGTCAGGAAGACACAGTTTCTCTACAAGTCATGAATGCAGAATGCAAACTAAGACATACAACATCTCTGATAGTTTTATCCAGGCAAGGAATAGGCCCTTCCTCCTCCTCCCTTTGTTGTTGTCTATGCAATTTACTCTAAAATGTAATACTAACTTGTACACATTGGTGGCAAATGTGTATGAAGATATATCCGAGAGTTTCCTAATATCTTTGAGGTGGCAATTTCAGCCATTTCTTCAATTAGATGAAGCAAGGACTTACTGTTCTGAGTTCTTCAACCGCTCCTTTTCCTGCTTTCCTGGCCTTTCACTGGAGGTGATAATGAGTGATACCAGGACCAAATCATGGGCTGTGCAAATGGAGTAAGATGCCTGGAGCCTGTGTGATCCAAACTGCAGAGCAAGACCTGTTCATGAGGCTGCAAAGTACTATCCAGTGGAAGCTGGACAGCTTTATGGTACCAGCAGTTAGAATCCTCCAAAGGGAAAGGTGGAGATCCAATCTGTTTCTCATATGAGATATGTGTGCTGAAACACCAAGGGAGGTTTTGGGAAGACATTAAAGCAATGTCTTTAAATTAAAGCATGTGCACGGCCACAAGAACCTTCTATGCAGGGCAAGGCCCAATTCTGCTGAGAGCCAGCTGCTTTTGCAAAGATTCCTTGAATTCATAATGTTTACTTAGGGATTTTAAAGTTGGCCTGATTATGGAAAAAATGGAAGGAAATACTCATGGTACCTGTGACAGGTACCCCCCCCACTCTCTCTGAATACTCAAGAGTATGTTGACTTCATTGTTGAATCCAGATGAACTTCTTGGTTAATAATAATCCAGATAAACTTCAGTGTTAATGGCACTACCATTTCCTGTGACAGTGTTTAGTGTAAGAGCTGACATAAGACTCAGACTTCATGGTGAGAGCAGAGGAAGTGCCAACTGGAACTTTGAGGAATAACTTCTTCACTTCTGAGGAGACACACTAGGAGGGGGTAGTCTCCTAATCTTGTGGTGTCTGCATTTGATATGATGCCTGAAGCTAGTGCAGCCTTTGGAAACACAAAGGAAGTCACCACCAGGGTGAAGTCCATAATGGCCAAACTTGAAGAGCACAGGTCTGCTGTGACATCACTGGGCCAACTGCTGTTCCACTACTGAATTTACTGTAATGCAAGATAATGACGGCCCATGTTTATGCCTAGTTGAGTCAGGGCACATTTTGATACCATGCCTATTTGTCCTCAGTGGAGGAGTAGTGGTCAGCAACTATGAGCAGGTCAACACAGCTGAATTTAAATCTCATTCACTAACATAAAGTTAGAGTCTGAATTCCAATTTAATTGGAATGGTGAATGAAGGCTTTAAGTGGGTATAATCCTTTTGATAAGCAGTTTTTCAATAGGTATTAAGGTAAAAAAGATATGAGTTTTGACCAGCTATTTCAGGTTAGACATTCAATCGCAGGGAAACATCCAAGCCATTGTAAATACATAGGTATAGATAGTTCTATAGACAGATATTCATGACACAGGGTGATGGGTTTTTATACTTTTTTTTCATTCATATTCAACCCATGCCATACTTTTTCTTTCCATCCCCCAGTCCCCTTTCATCTCCCACTTTCGTTTGTACTTTCATCACACACACACACACACACACACACACACACACACACACACACACACACCTGAAATCTAGGATCTACATATGAGAGAAAACATGGTAATGCCATTCTGAGTCTGGTATTCCATTTATGCAGTTGCCTCCGTTTCCATCCATTTTACTGCAAACTTGTCCTTCTTTATGGCTGAGTAGGACTCCACTGTGTATACCTATCACAGTGGAGTGTTTGTTAATCCATTACTCTGTTGGTGGGCACCTAGGATGATTCTGTAACATGTGAACAGTGCTGCAGTTCTAACTATGGCTCTGTAGGTATCCCTCTATAGGGTATGCTGATTTAGATCCTTTGTGTATAGTCCTGGATGGGTAAAGCTTGATCGTAGTTAGCATTCTTCCTTTGTCTTCCTTCATTCCTTCCTTCCTCCCTCCCTCCCTCCCTTCCTTTCTTCCTTCCTTCCTTCTCACTCCCATCCTCTTCTTCCTCCTCTCCTCCTTCTCCTTCCCTTTTGAGATAAGGTTTCTCTATGTAGCCCTAATTGTCCAGGAACTTAGAAATCTGCCTGCCTCTGCTTCCTGAGTGCTGGCACTAACAGTGTGCACCACCACTGCCTAGCCCCAGTTAGTTTTATTAAGTAACCCCTACATTGACGTCCATACCCATTTAACTGCCACTACTGGAAGTGTATGAGGCCAACACCAACATCTTTGTCAGCATTTGTTACTTTCTTTCCCTTTGTGCTGTATTTTTTGAGGTAGGTCTTACATATCTGAGGCTGGCCAGAACGCCCTATGTAGTCAAAGATGACCCTGAACTTCCAATACTCTGCCTTCATCTCTTGAGTGTTGGGGTTATAGGTGTGTACCACTGTGCTTGTTTTATGTGGTGCTGGGAACTGCACTCACAGTTTTGTGTGGGCTAAGCAAACATTCTACCTACTGAACTACATCCCTAGACACTGCCACTTCCTAATGACAGACAGAATCTCAATATTGTTATAATTTACATTTCCCTGATGGCTAAGGATATTAAACTTATTCTCATGTATACTGGCCACATGTATTTCATCTCTGAGAAGTATTTGCTCATTTTCTGACTGGATGGTTTGGTTTACTGACAATTAATATTTTTTTTTAGATCTTTATATATTCTCTGTGTAACTTCTCTGTCAGATGTACAGTTAGCAGAGTACTTTGCAGGCTGTCTCCTTACTTGGCTAGTTGTTCCCTCTGCTGTGTGGCAACTTTTTAATTTTATTAAAATTAATATTATTAAGCCCAATAATATATACCTGATAGAACACTATGCATTGATTAAAACTGTTACAGAAGTGAAAAATGCAATTCTGTAGTAACAACAGAAATAGACAGGATGTATATTTAAGAGTGTGAAGAGATAGCTTATAAAGTTTTCAGAGTGGTGCTGATGTTAGGAGACTAGAGGACATACTACTGTTTTATTTTCCTTCCAATTTCATAAATAAAAAAACCCCTTACATATGAAACATGCATTGTTGCATTAATCACCAACTTGGAACAACTTGTGGTCAAGGATGATTGGAAATGTGGGGACAGCAGGACTGGGCTAGCCTGGGGAAAAGACTTGAGGTAGATGTAGAAAACTCATTAGCATTAGGATTTCTTCACAATGAGTTGGATTCTTCTTTTAAAGCCTGGCGTTTTGATGATGATGATGATGATTTTGGTATGTATTTGCACCTTTCTCCAGCCCACCCCTGCCCTGTGTGCCCAGTGATTTTATTGCATGGTTTGGGGAAGGTGCAAATCAAAAGCAGTTAGTACACACAGCATGGCAAAGTAACATCCCATCCCTGAAAGAAATCCATGGGGAAGCTCCCTATTCCTAATCAAGAAAGAAAATGTCAAATGCCTTGATTCAAATGTTATGCTTTGGAATAAATAAATTTGCCTGGGAGCAGTGGAGGTTGTGGGGTGAGGGTTGGGAGGAATTAATGTGGTCTTTAAAATGAAGTCTGGGACAAAGGTAGTGTGTAATCTAAGCCAATGACGTCACTGTTGAGCCCTAAAGAAGCGCCTGTATGCCATATAATTAAGAGGGATAGTTGGCATCAGGGGGACCCAAAATGTTATTATTACCACCATAATTATCATAATTATCATAAATGACAAAACATGGGCAAGTGTGATTACAAGTCTAATTCTATCTTGAGACTTTAATGGCATAAAGTACTCAAGCTTTGCATTCATGATTGCATGGGCACACCACTGACAAGAGTACCCCTGGTGAACGGCATTCATTATCTTCCCCATAATGCAAGGCTGTGGTCCAACATAGAACAAATACTCAAGATGGAGTTCCTGGAAAAGCCAGCCCATTACCATCTACAGATCTCCAGTTTAGGAAGGATACATGTGCCTGCCTGTAGCCTCCTTTCCATTCTGGGATATGAGAGTTGTATTTCATTCTGCCATGCACAGAGGCTGAGAGTCTGTCAACGATGGCCAAGTAAAGCTGTGCCAAAGCCTGAAGATGCAGTCATGATCCTAGTTGCTGTCAACCTAGCACTCTGAGTGCCATCAGCTGGGAGGAGAGATAAAGGTCTACACATCTTAAATGTTCTACTTGTTTGGAACATTCTTCAGAATGTCCTTGTTTAGGAAGAGAGAGACAGGGAGGAGGGTAAAGTCTGGTGCTGTGGCTCCGAGTATGACTGTTTGGAGACACTGAAAAATTGTGCTAGTAAAGAGCGTGAAGGCACACAGCTTGCCACAGGGGCAGAACTAGAGAGTGTCTCTGGACAGTCACTGCGGAGCACAATGCACCAAAGTCAGTCAACCAGAGGGTAAGGCAAGTCTGTGTGAGGGTAGAGGCCATGAAGCAAGAGACATCCTTTAAAATGGGAAGCCACCCTTCTTGCCAAGCAATTGTGGCTGGGTAGAAGGCAATCTCACCTGCTACTTGTGCTTACTAAGCCAGAAGTCTATTTTCATGTAGAACATTCAATTTTTACAACGCCCTAGGCTGCGTGAGTAACTCTACTAAGATCACTACATCCAAGCCTGTTTCCACATACAGGAAGTGGGAACTATAACTGCCTCCTACCTCCAGGGTTGTTTTGAGAATTACACAAAGGCATAAATGCAGATGCAATAGCAATAACCTAGGAACTGCTCAAGAGATGGAGCTGCCAGCCAAAGCCAGGCTTCTGTTCCATGCAGAAACCTGTTCAAATGAAATTTCCACATGCACAAGGCTAAAGGGGGAGGGTCCCCAGTTTGCTTTAGAGTATAGTTCTTTGCCTCTAGGACCGAACACTTCATGGAAGGCCTGGGGGATTTTTGTAAGCCAGAGCACATATGTGACCAGCAAAGACAAATGTCTTTTCCATGAAATACTGGAGTGCTAGAGAGAACGCTGGTCACACCAGAAGCACCAACAGGCACAAGGTGACCAAAGTGGACAGATTCTAAGTCGCCACAGGTTCTCCCTCATGTACATATAACCTTCAAATACCCTTTTGGCACATAAAAAATCTTTCCTGATGCTGCAATTTAGGAAAATAAATTATGGGCATGACCTGGCACTGAGATCACCAGGCTGTCAAGGATAGGCCTCTGATGGCTCATATCCAGGTGCACTTGTTGGCCCTCCAAAGCCCCATACCATCCTTTTCGTAAGAAATAGCGCCGCTTTGCAAGTGACAGTCATCAGGAACTTTCCCAGAGAAATTTCTCCTCCCATTAAGAGTTTCCACAGCATTTTACTTTATGTGTCCAGTCATGGAAATTACAACTGGACATCAATTAATTTTGTTTTCTCTTGGATTCATTGTGCATCATTTAAATATTCAAAGAATTTATGCTCATGATGACACCCTCAATTACTCCAATGTCACTCCCTTAGTGGATGTTCAGGAAGCAGCGGCGGGTGAGATGGAAGTGTGTGGGGGGGTCTCTTTGGAAACAGTCTGGTAAGCAGCCATCTCCTGTTCCCTTCCCCTCTTTGCCCAGGACCTGCAGTTTCAAAATGCCCAAATCCAAGAAGACATATCACTTACTGTCGGAGATGCACATACCAGAGGAAGTGCTGGGGATAAAGGAAATCTGTGAATCAGACAAAGATGTCGGTATGCAAGATTGAAGATATACCAGCTGCCTCCTGCTTCAGCTGCCTTCCAGGGGCCAGGAAGAAATTAGTCTCACAGTCCAGTTGAAAGAACACCTGGCCACTCACCCAGGGGCAAAAATTCACTGTCGAACAAGGTTATCTTTGTTTCCATTCAAAAATCACCTAGGAATTCAGCTATTTAAAATTCTGTGATTTGCATTGTCTTGAGTCACTTGCCTTCATAAAAATCAGGAGGCAGAGAATAGTGAAGAGGGATTGGCTGTAAAAATGCTGTTGTCAACAGACTGACCTCAAAAGCCAGGTATGTCTTCTTACTACTGCAACTGAGTTGGAGCTTACTGTGTTGCTTCCCAGTGTGCTTCACTGATGATTTACAAACATATAGGGTGAAGGGCAAGGACCTGTATTAATGCCAAAGGATCAGCACTCTGCCCCAACTAAAAAGACAGTAGAGGCTAAATGGGATGGTTATAGGAATTCAAGGATCTCTAACTTGGGGAAGGGGGCAGTGTTTACCAGGACAGTAAAAATCAGGCTTATGTCCCCACTGGCATGTGGGAAACATCCTTTTATAGCTAAACCTTCAACTATGACCCTAGCTCAGTTTTTTTCCTAAGTCAGTGGGCTGTGTTAAGACAAAAGCAACATGAAAGCTGAGGAGATGATGAGGCCAGGGCAGAGCATAATGCCAGAAGCAGATTTTGAAGGCAGCTGAGAAAGGATTGTGATGAGGAGCCAACAGCTTGTGCTGGCAGATCCTGTTGTCACAAGTTCAGGGAGAGACCTGGGTAGACTCAGGCTGGGAACTAGACTCTTAGGATGCATCATCTTAGAAATAGTGCATCTACCTTTTGCAAGACTCAATCTGTTCATCTTGTTGTTCATATGTTGCCTTTCCTACTACACTCAAATCCGTTTAACCTATCTCTTAGCTTACTTATTAAATATATTGCAAATATATAATACCTAGTTATAATGTATACATACTTATTTAATTGAGATATATTTATACAACCTAAGAGTACAATTTGATGAACTGAAAACAAAAAAAAAAAAACTTTTTTTTTCAAAATGATTTTAAGTACAGAAAAGTCAGAACTTTCCCCAAACATTTATACTGCTTCCAGTCAAATTCATCTCCCATTGACATGTCCTGCAGCATGTTTTTGCTGGGGTCCATCTCCACTTGGTTAAACAACCATAATCGCAACAGTAATAGAAGAAGCCAGGCACAGACTCCTGCCCATAGTATAAGGGCCCAGGGCTCAGTGCTATGCAGGGTCTAGGATGGTAGCCTTTTTCTCACAGGGCCTCCAAACTGGTTGGCAAGCTCCAGTGGTTTTGTCGTTATCACACTATAGATGATAGATATTTGAAAAATAAAATCCAAGCCTTTGGAAATAACTGCATAGTGGGACGAGAAAGAAATGACAACTCCTAGCAGGAACAAAAAGCTGGCAATGTAGCACTTCCTTCAAACAGGTCATGTGGTACTGGTAACTTTGCGCAGCAGAGCATATTAAGTGATGGTGAAAGATGAGGGTTTTCTTTGGTCAAAATTTTTTGGGAAACCGTTTTTAGATAGTGCTCATGAACTGTAGTTTTCTACACTCCAGTGTTTCCTTATGGCCTCTGACAAACTTTGCTGGATGGTTGTGTGAATTTCCAAATGACACTGGACTAGTTCATAGGACCACTGAACATCTTTTCAAATGATAAAGGAAAGTCATACTATCAAAGAAACAAACCACAAAAGTCCAAGAAATAGCAGGAAAACAACTGGAAAACATCAGAGCTCAAGTCTATGAGCCCTGGACAGTGATAAATAGTCAAGATATCAGTGAGAGAAAAAGCAGATTCCTTAGAGTGAAGGACAGCTGAACAGGACATGTCTGCACTCCTTCTTAACAGCATCACACTGTGCAAGTCTCAGGAAACGAATGGAGCTCTCAAACACTCCCTGCAGCAAGTCTAGACTTAGATTACAGAATGAGCTGAGGGCTTATATTTGTTAGAGTTCTATTCAGGGCCAGACTTCAAGTACCTTGCAACTTGAGTAGAGAAGCAATAGCTAACTCACATCAGAACTCTTCCCAACCATGGTCTTTGCTAAGGCCATATCCAAGACAATGGGAGTTATGTGCAAGGCTCCAGTCGCCTAAGACCACAGTGGTCTCAAGGAATGAGACTGATCCTCTTTCCTCTGTATGTTACCAAGCAGATTCCTCAGTACCTTTCTCATTTATTTGGTTGGGAGCATCTCTGTAAGTCAATATATTTGGCAAGCCTCCTGGTCACTAGGAAGTGAGCTGAAGTCTGGATTCCTGACAGCAAACCCAATATTGACCAAAGCTTCCTTGGCCAGGGAGCCCCACAGCTGAGGACAGCAAGCTGCCTGAACATTACTCACAGTGGCAACCACGATGGCTTGCATTACACAAGCTCAAGGCTTGTGACTGGAATACACACGGATTGGGTTTCATCAGTCCCCACTGTGGTTCAGGGTGGGTTCATAGAACAGCTGGCGAGGAGCCCACCCTTTCACTTCAATTAGTTCTCCCTCTCGATGGTCTGGATTTACTGACAAAGCACTCGCTTTATCTGCTAGTGGCATTTGAGTTCTGTCTAGGAAGAGTGTGGGTGGTACAACGGGGCCAGTTGGGTCACTTAGCCATTTCCCTGTAGGCCACTGACTGGAGAAAGACATTTGATTTCCCAATTAGTCCACACCAAATTTATTTTATTTCCATTATTTCCTTCTTGTGAATTCTCATTTGTAAAATATCTTAGGGAAAACACATTTTACATTACTGAGTCTTTGATTTTGTGGGGAAACTAATAAATAATCAACAAAAATATGATTAAAGACTGGCTGCACTACCATCCTGAGAAGGGACTCTCCCTAGCAAAGCCTCTTTCTGATCCACATCTTTTTATTCCTAGAAACAGAATTCTTACTTAGCCTTTCAAAAGCCCAATGGAGGCTTCAGCTAAGTTTTGACATAAGATTTTCATATTCAAAATATCTGTTGAAATAAGGGGAGAAAGGATATGGATCTTGGAACCGCATTAGTCTGAAATAAAGCTTAGTGAGCTAGAAAGGGAAATTACTTCTCTGTAATTGGAATTCTGTCCTAAAAAATCACTTTGAAATCCCTTTCAGCTACTTCTCCATTATGTGTCCCAGAGAAGCTCATACAAACCCATTTGAGGATGATCCATTAGAAAAATTATTTGATGTTTATAAACTTCCCTGATAAGAAATTTCTGAGAAATTGTGTGGTCTATGTCATCAAAGACCCTAATAATTAATGAGTACTCGCAGAGAATGCTAGACTCATCCTTTAAAAGTTCTTCTCTGGGACACCTCTCATAAGTACATTCTTGTTCATATATATATATATATATATATATATATATATATATATATATAATGTTTGCCTATAGTCCTAAGCAAACAATTGCCACACCTCCCCAGTCTGGGTGCCTTCACATCTGAAATGTTGTATTTGATCCTTTCTGTATCTTTAATGCCAGTATTCAGTTGATTAACAAACACTACATATCACTACTGCATGCAGGAGAGCTGGCTGGGTAAGCCTGGAACAGGGTTTCACTTCTATTCTCTTTATGTTTCCTCATCCGTAAATGCAGCAATAACATCTCCTCATGAGGGTTAAAGCAAACTATAGGATCATGTGTGTATTAGCATGGTATTTGGGACATAGATATATTTTATGGTTATTATTATGTTAATACAGTTAAGAATATAAAGTTATATATGGTGTGTATATATTCTAGGAATGCTCTATCACACTGGAGTTGATGGCCAGCAGCACAACCAAAATGGCTGTCATGTGCATCTGTGAAGTGTCCCACTTTGAAATCAGTCCTCTCCTTGAATGGCTATCAACATATTAAGTGGTGTGTCTTGCCTGATGTGGATCATACTCACTCCATGGTCATGTTCCACTTCCATGGCAGCTTAGCTCAGGGTTAGGATGAACAAATACCAAGCCTGATGTGCATGATAGTTAGGTTCATAGAATAACCCAGCATGGACCAGTCTGGGGCTTTCCATGCTACATTTAGAGGGGGAAGGGTGGGCACAAGGGCTTTGAACCTGTGAGGTAGGCACTCCACCAATGAGCTACATCATCAGCCCTTGACTTTGTAAGACAGGGTCTTACTACGTAGGCCTGGCTGGCCTTTAACACATGACCCTCTTGTTTTTACCTCCTATGTTCTGGGATCACAGCCATTTGTCACTGTGCCCAGCCTACTTTTCATCTTTTAGTAATGTTTCCCCCTAACATTATAGCATTCTAAGTAAAGATAAGCAAATATTTTTGCAAGCTTATTTTAAAAAGCTATAATGAACAACAGTGTATTATTCAAAACTAAAAGTAAAATCAGTGTTGGTATGTTTTAGCAAAAACTTTGTAGGGAAAATTTCTGGAAAAAAATGTGATGTATACAAATGTATGAGTTATATATGATCATATTTTATCCCATCATGAATGAGAACAGCCAGCAACTATCATTTCTACTCCAGTGTAGCCTCCTTAATGTACAAACATTAAACGTGGCACCCATGAAGGCCACATCTCCCTATGTTTTAAAAGAGGAAAAGAGTATAATATGACAAGATTATTTTTTTAACAGCAAGATTGTTGCCCATAATTTGAGTGACATTGAATGACAAGTAACATAAATTGCTTCAGCACAGTAACTGATGACAGTTAAAATCTCTCTCCTTCCCAAAATCCCCACCTAGGAATTCATGAGCTGACCCAGGGATCACAGAAACACCTTCTTTTTCACTAATGTTTCATCTCTGGTACCAATGTGTGCTAAGTTGTAGCACCTCAGAGCAGCTGGTTCTGTGCCCACGAAAGGGTAACATCTTTTGCTATTGGTTTTGTTTTTCCCTCAAAATCCAAAAAGCAATCCCTCCTGAAAAGAAGAGGTGTGGATCCCAGCAAAAGGAAAAGCTCTGTTCCAGAGTTTCCCTCCTTCCCCCCATGGTTTCGTGTGGGACTACAGTGCCGGTGCCTTTGCACACCAGAGTCAAAAGAGACACCCTACTAAGGTGGGGAGGTCAGTAGAGCCTGCGCTGCTTGTTCTTAGGGCTCCCAACTTCTCGGGTGGGAGGGAGGGTGTAGGAAGCTGGCATCTAGTATGCTTTCCAGAATTCCTGAGAGTTGTAAGAAGAAGGGTTTTCTCTATTGAGGCTGGCACAGAAGCATCAAACTTCCAGGAAGGGGCTTCTGAAACCCAATTTGACACCTTAGAGGCTATGGGACTTGAATTGAGAACTGACAGGTGTGTGTCTGTTGTATGCTTATGAGAACAAATTCACACACATGGCTGCCAATGATGCTACAGAACAAAGGAAAAATCAAAGACAACAAAACTAGAGTCTGTAACTTTAAAACTATAAATTAAAAAATTATGTCAGAGACATAACAGATATGAGTAAATCAAAGTGTAGCATATTTTGCAAATTTATAATTAGATTACATTTTCAAAGTTACTTTCCCCTCATGCATCTGGGCCTCCTTTAGGATTAAGGTCAACACATTTCAGTTTCTTCTGTATCACTAGAAACATGAGAGACAGTAAATGAAGGCTCTCAGGCAAAAGTACAGCCAGTAGCTCCAATTCCTCACACCAGCACACACTACAGCAATTAAAGCATAGCACACGGTGACTGTTGCTTCGCTTTAATCATGTGCTGCCCGGGACATGTTGATGGACATGTGCTTTGGAAAGTCAAATAAAACCACAGAGTTGGTTGTCACTGGCTCAACTTCTTTAATTTACATAGTCTCAGCTTGCCTTTGGGGAATTTACAGACCAAAGCAAACCTGTCCCCTAGAGACACTGTGGCAACAGTTCTCAGAGCAGAGTTATTCTCTTTGTTGTTACAGTCACTTATAATCAGAGAATCAGAGTGTTAGCACAAGTCCACAGGATTTCCAGGAGATAGCAGTGGGACCAAAATCTCCCCACAAGTCTCAGGAGCTACCCTTACCTGAGCAAAACACCCACATCTAGCATCTCACTGAGGCCCAAATGACAAGAAATCCCCTCCCTCCCCATGAACATATCTGTTCCCCATTCTCCACCCTAAGTCTGCTCCCCCGCTTTTCTTTGAAATCTGAGTAGGACATCTGTGACCTGCTTGCTTGTTTGCTTTCTCCTAGGTTTTTCTTAATGCAATAACGTGACATGTCAACATGGGATTACAAGTAAATCCTCAATCAAAATAAGTTCACAACCAAACACAGGAGGGAAAAGAAAAGCCTTAGAAAAAGTGGCTGCAGAGGTCCTGACTGGAGGCCAAGGGCCAGGAAAGCATTAACGGGACACAGCCAGTTTCTCACAAAAACAAAGCAGGGCTCTTTCTTTTGACTTACACATGTTTACCGGTATTTCAAGCTACAACATGCCTATTGTGACATAAGCATGACAACAAAAGCATCTTATGACATTCAAGTACAATGATGTGTATTTTAAACCTGTATTCTCTGCTTCAATTTTCTAATTTCTAGAATGGAAACAATACATCTATTCGCCTCTACCATAAACCTATTCTCTTTATTGTAAATAAAATAAGCTCCTCTTCATTCTCTGACCTTTATAGGAGCTTGATGCTATGGTTTTTCAGTGTTGTTTAGATTTCCATTGGGATGATAACTAAGGATTTTAAGCAGTATCTTCTGTTTCTTTTAGTCATTTTGATTCCTCAATTGACAGTTCTCTATTAAGTCCTGTACACTGCTTTCTATTATGGTTATTTAGAGTTATTTATTGTTGGTGGTATGTCATGTAAGCCTGACAGAGTTCATTAGATGAGATTCCCTGATCAGGAGATTATTCTGTTATTGCATTTTTAAAATCGGTGGTCATTGTGTCCTTCATGGGTCAGTTCTGTTGCAACCTCTCAGAAACTGATGATGCGAAACAGTACAGTTTTTTAAAAATCGTGTAATCATTCGATTGTTAACAATCTACTATTGCATAATCAGTAGTCACTGTATAAGGCAGTGTCCCCCATTCTCTGGGCACTGCTTCTGGTTCCGATCTCCTGCTGTGTCAGTCCCACAGCAGCCAAATGACGGATGACACCATCATTACTTACGCAAACAAATACATTAATAAATTGATAGCCCTGCTTACTTAACGTTCATAAGATGGAAACAAACTCCAGTGATTATCAAGGAAGTAGTACTTAGATAATTAAATAATGCTACACGATTAACTCCGTGGAAGAATGGCCAGACCCCAGTCAAGAATAACAACTTCTTCATCGATTTAAATAATTAATGTAACAATGAAAAATGATTAAATAATGACATGGTGGGGCATACGTAAATCCCACATGGAGTAGTCAGACTGATCTCTTCCTGGAATAATGATGTGTTTAAAAAATTAAATTGATAGTTACTTAGTGTGCATTTTATATTAACACTGACAAAGTGAAACCAAAGTCCTAAACCTATCGCTGATGTAAAGATCTATTTATATAGCTAAATGATGAAGTAATGAGATGATGTTACATCAACTCCCAAAATCTGACTCCAAAAGGGACTTATGGTCCATAACATCACCTGTATTTTAAATTCGTTAATTAAATGATGAATTATCATTCAATTTCCTAGTTTAACAGCTAAGGAAGTGCAAGGAGGCCCAAACTCCAGGGATCACTGAATACATAATGACAGATGTTCATAATTAAATGAATAAACATTAAACAAGTGGGTGGTGTTTTATCCGTGAAGCCTAAATGATTGCTCCATACTGAAGGGTCATTGAGACCTTAATCATAGAGCAGAACAAAAAAAATGAATGAAGAAAGAGATAATTTCTCATAATTCACCCCTAGAGAGATTACAAATTGATATCAACATTGATTTAAAGAAAGAAATTGAGAAAGAAAGAAAGGAAGAAAGGAAGGAAGGAAGAAAGAAGGAAATCACAAGAGTCAATTTAACACCAACAAGGTGGATCCAGACTCCACTCTTCCTGGAGTAGAAAAAAAAAAGATTTGAATAATGAAATAATCAGATAGCTAGATCATCTGTCACACTTTAGTCAGCTCCTCCACGGAAGCTCAGATTGTTAGTTGGGAGCAGTCTTGTAGTTCTCTAGACCATTCTTTGTGTTCAATTTTATCTTCAAACCAATATTGGCTCCTTCTTTTATGTTCTCTCTCTCTGTCTCTCTCTCCGTCTCTCTCTTTCCTCTTTGATCTTCCTTTGAAAGGCTATTATAATTGCCCTTAACAGAGAGTGAGATCAACAACTAACTTCTCCCTGGAGCCCTCAACTAATGCCTGTTGAAAACAGGATCAAACACCCATACATAAACACTGAGTCAAACTCGAACCCAGATGCAGATGGAGAGAACAAGACCATGCAGCAGAAACGCATACAGACAGCTTACCTGAACAAGGATAAGCTAAAGGACATTAGACTGACAGCTGGGATGCCAGCATGGGACTGACTCAGGCCCCCCTGAATATGGGTCTCAGCCAGAAGGACTGAGCAGTCTAAGGAACCTCAGACAGTGGAGCCAGGATGTATCTCTGGTGCACAAAAGGACTTTGCGAACATATCCCCCATGGAGGGATAACTGCCTTAATCTAGAGACAGGAAAGAAGCCCTAGTCCCTACTTCACATGACCTGTCAGATCTACATGACCCCAACTGTGTGGGATTCCCCTACATATGGAATTGGAGTGGAAGGATAGGAGGAGAGGGTGGTTAGAGTGCATGTGAGAGGGCAGAGAGGGTAAAAGAGAGGGGAGGAGGGAGGGAGGGATGGAAGGAGGGAGGGAGAGGGAACTGGGATGGACATGTAAAATAATAAATTAAATTAAAAAAATGCTTTGACTCCAAAATTTAATTTGAAGGACAAGTTACTGGGGAAAAGGGTTTCTATTTTTGTTTCCACAGAAAATGAAAAGATGTGCATTTCTTCCAGACTAATGTCGTTTAATCACGCCAGACTGCCTGAATCAGAGTACAAGTTGATCTTACATTCAAAACGGCTGGACAAAGCAGCCTTACAGACTACAGCCAGGATTTCTGAATCTTCTTCTAATCCCCTTGACAGCGCCCCTTACCAGCCAGAAGTAGTTTGGAACGAATGACGCCCAAATTCCCAAATATTGTGTATAAATGTTTGTTTTAATTTAATTGGACTTTGTTATATAAAATAAAATAATAAAATAAAAAAATTTAGGACTATCCTCTAAAATTAATAAAGCAATGCAAATGTTCTTTTCAATGCTGTTAACAGTTCACTGATCAGAGACAATGACTTTTATCTAAACTCAGTAAACCAAATCTCTGGTGCACTGACCACAGGCAGGTCAGAATAAGTGTTTTTTTTTATCTCATGCTTCAAAAGAATTACTGGCATTTTATAATATGTCTGTAAATTGTGACCAAAATGTGTTCCTTGTAATTTCTGTCTAAAAACCTAATACTCTAAATGAAAAATCGCAGCAGGTGCAAACCTCCTCCAGTGTGTTTGTGTCTGTCTGTCAGGCCAAAGCCACTCCTGACCTGGTCATCGGGTTTTGGTACCCATGGGGACCCATCACCCACTGAGCAGTGTGCAGCATGAGGTGTTATTGGCCTGGTTGTACAGGAACTTCCAACTATCAGGAAATAAAAGCAGGAACCACTTCCAAAAGATGATAATTTGACTTTCTCTTATAAGAAAGCTTGATTATTGCTCTATAACTGTAGGACTTTTATTCATGAACCTCAGAAAAACCGCTTGACAAATGCAAAATTATAAAAAGAGCATTCTTCATGGAAAGTTGAAAATTTAGAGAGGAATGGAGCTAGGAAGATTTTTGTTTATGAACACTACTGTTAGCCAGCACATTTTACTCAGTGAGCAGTTTTAAACAATCTGAATTATTCAAGGATTCAAGCTTCTCTACATATACAGGACTGGTAGGATTAATCTCTCCATGTATGTAGAAAGCAGACGTTCTAGAATATCTCAAAAGTTGTATCTCAAGTAGTCAAGCAATGCTTGCCTACCATGTGAAATCTTAAGAGTACAGTAATTGTCTCAACTTGTCTTCAATATATACTAAATTTTGCAAAGAATCTGGCTATAATGCTAGGATAGGAATGAATTAGTTAGCCAGAATTAGGGGAAGTAGCCAAAGAGAGAGCTTCCTCCTTTACATATGCAGTCTAACACCAGATGATGTGATGCATATTAAAGGTGCATCTGATTCTTTCTTGATTTGTGTAAATTTGCATTGCTGTTTTCAAGAAAGGGTTTATCTGTGTAGCCCGGGAACTCATTCAGTAGACCTGGCTGTCCTCAAATTATGAAAATCAGACAGCCTCAGCCTCATGAGTTTTGGGCTTAAACGTGTGCACTGCCACCAAGCAGCTAAAGGTGGATCTCATCACCTTTTCCACAACAGGGTTCCTCTCTGCACTTACTCTGCAAGTCAAACTTGAAGTTTATAGAGTTCTGCCTTCCTCTGCAGGTGCTGCAGCTCTTTGGTTGGTCTGCCATGTTGAAATGCTGTATATTTGTCAAGCAGCAATGGCACCAATGTACTACACACCATTATTTCACAACACTGATTCATGTGCTATTAATATGTACATAAGTAATTATTATTTGAATTTCCATGTTCTTCATGTCCCCATGATTTTTCCATGGGCCCCTTCATCTTGAAGTACTTCCTTCAAATGAGGATCACAAACAGATTCTATATAATGTAAGGGTAATGGAATATAATGATTGAGTCAGTAGAGGAATAGAAGACAGAAAGACAGGGAGAGAGAGAACATAAAATATGGAGCCATTATAGTATTGACGAGAAAATTGAACTTAAAGAATTATCCAGAGAACTACAAGACTAACCCCAACTAACAATTTGATCAACAGTTTAAAGGCTACCATAAATGCCCTTGCCTGATGGAGAAATTGATGACTAACTTATCCACCATCATAGCGCCCTCATCTAGTAACTTATGGAAACATAAGCAAACACCCACAACTAAACACTGAGCTGAAATCCAATGCAGATGCAAAGAGACAGGACAAGACCAGTTTGCAGAAACAATAGAGACAGCTGACCTGAACAAGGAGGAACTAACAGGCCCCCCAGACTGTTAGCTGGGAATACAGCATGGGACTGACTCAGAACCCCCTGAATATAGGTCCCAGCTAGAAGGCCTGAGCAGTCTAAGGAATTTCAGGCAGTGGATCCAGGATGTATTCCTGGTCACAAAATGACCTTGTGGGCACATGCCCCATGGAGGGATACTCCTTTAACCTAGAAACAGGAGAGAAGACCTTTTCCCCACTTCAAATGACTTGACAGATTTAGATGACCCCTCATAGATGGCATCACCCTGTAGTGAGATAGTCCTTCTGTAGCACTGACCACGCCCATTGGGGGGGTGGAGCCATGGGCGGAAGGGACCTGTGGAAGGAGGTCAGAGGGGGCCAGGAAGGTGCTCTCTTTCTGGCGTGACTCGGACAGGAGAGGATCGGGTTGAATTTCCTGGTGTTCATCTGTCTAGGTTGTAAGTTATTTCTCCCTGAATAAACATCTATTCGCCCTATTTGTTTATCCTGATCCTTATTTACTGCAATATCACCCTACATGTGGACTGAGGGGTATGGGAGGGGAGGTTGATTTGGGTGCATGTAAGGGGAGAGAGAGGTAAAGATGGAGGGAGAGAGGGCGGGAGGGAGGAAGTAAGGGAAAGAAAACTTGGATTTACACGTAAAATAAAAATTAAAAAAAGAAAAAGCTCATGTGGAGGTTTTTGTTTGTTTGTTTGTTTGTTTTTGTTTTTAATTAGGGGAAAGGGAATGGGAAATGGCAGAAGGGACGGGGAGAGACTGGCCTCTCGGACAGGCGCAATAGTACAGAAAGGTGGATGAAGGAGGGTAGACAGAGGGACAGACAGAGAAACAGAAAGAGAGAGAGAGGAACAGAGTGAGAAAGAGATAGGTGGGCAGGACCCTTTAAAAAGGGAACATAGTGAATGTGCACATGTGGTGCTCTTAGTGGCTGTAGCTGTGCACATAGCCTGTCAGAACCCGAAGGACAAGTCAGTAAAGATGTCCAAATACTAACAGTTACAGCAAAAGTGCTTAAAAGCTAAAAATTAAAACTGGAATATGAACTTAGGCAGACAGATCAGTCAGTAAATGTCTTGTTGTAGAAGCATGTGGATCTAAGTACAATCCCTTTTATGCAGTCACACTGAAACGCAGGGACAGTATTGCACATGTGTAATCCTACACTTGGTAGGTAGAGATGTTTGGGGCCTGTTGGCCAGCCAGCCAGTGCTTCTAGGCTGGTTGTTTATTTTTGAGGCTATGTGTTTAGTGAGTTAGATGATAGACAGTAGATGATTGATTGATAGATAAATAGATACATACATACATGCATGCATAGGTACATAGATAGATAATTGATGATTATAGACAGATAAATGATAGGAGATGATAGATAGATAGATAGATAGATAGATAGATAGATAGATAGATGATAGATAGATGAAAAATAATTAAGGGACAGACAAGACATCTCCATGAGTAAAAATGCTTGACATAGATTCCTGACAGCTTGAGTTAGATTTCCAGAACTCCTGTAATGATGAGAGGAGAGACTGACTCCTCATAGCTCTCCCCTCACTTCCACATGTATCCCCTTCCCTACACACACCCCATTCACAGGGTAGCATGTTTTAGGAAAACAAGATGATAGTCCTGACCTAAACACACACACACACACACACACACACACACACACACAGAGATATCCACTACATATGGATACACAGAGAGGATGACACAGAATACAATTAGGCCAGCAGAATGGAGGAAGGGGCTGCCTTGGCTTTTAAAATCAGAAAAGGAACATGGATCATCACATATTAAGATTAAAAGTAACCACTCCAAGCAATTAATGTTTAACAGTGGTACTTGTACAAGTAGGGTGAAAGACACAAAAGAGGACACTTGATCAGTCATTACTTGGAGAGGGTGCCACAAATGCTCAGAAAGCTGAGTTTGTATAAACTTTGCCTACTATAAAATTTCAGCTTCCAGGTGTATGCATTTTGACACATCTATGCCTGTGTTTTTCTGTCTCAGGAAAAAGGCTTCAGCCAGTTACCCAGTAAGCTAAAAAGTGTTGGAGTCAGTTACTTAGAGCTGATCCAGAGTTCTAGAATTTTCAGTTCCTCAGTTCACTAAAATCCAGCTGGTGAAAGAAATGAACAATTCCCATTGTTCTAAGGCAGACTTTGCTTCTCTCCAAATAATACAACATGAAGTCACAGTCTCTATAGACAACACCTGCTCTTCCAGTATGGCCAGTATAATTTGTTACTTTTAAAGAAGTAAAATTTTCTTCAATTGTTTAAAGTTTTATTGAGGGGGGAGGTAATAAGTTAGGAAATATAGAAACAAGGACATTTGCACTATGAATCACCATTGCTACAGTATATAGCCATAGTTTGTTCATCAACAGACACAGAATAAAAACAAAACATTTAATGAGTTTGATTTTTATTCATTGAAGAAAGATGAACTGCAGGAAAAAAGTTTAGATCATTCCAAACAAAGTATGATTGACAATAACATTCATTGTAAATCAATTTGTTAACTCAAGTTAGAAATGATCATTATTACAAATATATCCAACAATTTCTCTTAAGTTATCTAGTACAGAAAGATTTGTTCAATTTTAAGAGGAATTTTTGGGGTTAATGTATTGTCTTATCCATAGTGTAATGAATTTTTTAATTCAAACTTTAAAGGAATTTTAAATTAAAATAGCATTGTTCAGTGATTTGACTTGGCTCAAACCCTATTAAAAAGCATTTCAAATTTAATAAAGAAGTCTCTTGCACTCTAAACGTGTCTTTTCTAGTGCCTCACACCCTGCATTTATAGAGAACAGAATATGTACTTTTCTTATCCTGAATTACCATAGACTGTTAGTTAGCCAGCAGGTGGAGCCATCACGTGCCTAAAACAGAAATCATAATGTAAATGTCATCTGTCCTCAGAGCCCAAGTTTGTTTTACTTTCTTCACTAAAGTCTATAAATAAAGGAAGTAATACCTTCAAAAAATAAAAAAAAGAAAAAGAAAGTTACTGAAATCAAAGCAAAAATATCTGTTATATATGTGTGTCTGTAATGTAACTGCAGGTTTTCAGACAATGGCAATTGTCTGTAGACTGGATATCAACTTTATGGGATCTATTTTGGTCTGCAACTTGTGAAACATTGGAATCATGAAATTCTAATTTCCTCAGGAACCTCATTGTGAAAAAAGACTCAAGACTCAGGAACTGACAATGTGGGAGGGTTTTAAATATGGGAATATTCACTATCTGGCTTAGTTATATTATTTAGTTTTGCATATATTTGTCTTCTTTCAAAGTCTGTTTCGACCTCTTAGGTGCATTATTAAACATATATTTTCTTTATTTTTCAAAATTAGTCAAACAAAATAAATATGATTTAAGATTTCATTATTTTGTCATTTTCCTTTTTGTATTATTTTTTCTCTTCTTTTTAAGAATAATGTCACTATGACTCCCAACCTGGCCCAGAACACACCGATATAGATGAAGATTTCCTAGGATATCAGAGAGATCTGTCAATCATGACAACAGAATGCCTGTCACTAGATATGTTGATTCAATTAATTGGCTTACTGAGGATGAGAGACTGACCCTTGCCAGTTCGGGTATCCAGGACACAGTGCCTGGTGGTCAGCCAAGCAACAGAAGAAATTTCTCATCAAATATATCTTTTTGCATCAAAGTCAACTGATTTTCAAATATGAGAAATATTATCTTCCTCACCATTGAGTCTGTTTTGACTCATCAAAGATCCAGGGAAAAATACTGCCTTATTCTGCACATGGTGAAACCCAGGCTGACAGAGATAAATGAATGTATCACTATGGAAAGCTGAATCCACCTTATCCACGCATGGTGGCAGTGGCCTGTGATAATTGTACTTAGAAAGTGTAGGTGTGTGTTTCAGGATTTCAAAGTCATCCAAGATAAAAATTGTCCATGGGGTATGGTGGGAAGACCAAAGAACAAATAGGGGATATTCTTCGTTCAGAACAGTGTCCATAATCTTCCCCAAACCTCTAGGAATTCAGGGCATTGTCACCAGCAATTGTTAGCTAGGATATTTACCACCCATCTACTTATTCTTGTTAATATTTCCTGACTAAGGTATCCCAGATCATTTTTGTGTCCAGATGCATAGTGCTCAGAGAGAGGAATTTCCCTGAATTTGGAAGAATTATCCACAGGCAATAATGAGCTCCCTAATTGCATATGCAAAACCACATGTTCAGTCCTAAAATGATATATACATAACCAAGAGAAGTGGACTGTATTGGTTTTATTTGTATGTTTGGGCATCCATATTCAGAAGTGCTTAACAAGAAAGGAATTTAAAGGGAAGCATATGGGAAGGGTTGGAGAAAAGTCGGGAAGCTGTAAATTGTTATAATACATTTTAAATAAAAGTTATGAGAATACATTTTAAATAATGAAAATGACTAGAAATATAGCTTAGTACTCAAGAGCACTCGTTGTTATTCCAAAGGACACAAGTACCATTTCCAGAAACCATAACATATAGCCATCTTCTGTAACTTGAGTTTCAAGGGAGATGCTGCCCTACCCCAGCCTTTACAGGTACTGTGCCCAGGTGGCTGGAGGCAAACAGCCATATACATTAAATAAAAAAAAAATTAAAAATGAAATTCTCTACAATCGTGTCACAGCCCTGTCATAGACATCAGGTAGACCTAGTTAAGATTAACTCCTGGTCCTGCATGGAAGCAAACGTGACCTTCCTGTGAGGCATCATGTTCAGAGGTTAAACTTAGCCATATTCTGAGGTTGAAATAGCTCACAAGGACTGGTTGTCTAAGAACAGAGTCCAGGGTGCAGATGTGTGAATTGTCCTTGATGTTTTCTGTATTTGTGTCTTCTGTCCTTTGTATGTGTGAGATTCATTGACTCTGATACATCTTTAAAAAATATTGAGAAATTTTATACTGTATGTTATAATTTATGGTCCAAGAGATAGATTTTTCTGTGTAAGTCTTCATCTGTCTTAGTGGCTGCACTTGCATTCTGCTGTCCCTATTTAAATTGCTTGAAGTATGTGCTTGGGCCTGTTCCTAAAAGAGACTTAAGTATAGTATCATGCATGGGATGGAATATCTGTTCTAGATTGTCTTCTTCTTGCAGATATTTTCAACTTGGTCTTTTGGGCATCTTCCCCACCCTGCTGCCAAATAAATCACACACAGAGGAATATTCTTATTTGTGAATACCTGCCCTTCCTTAACGTGGCTTGTTTCTAGCTAGTTTTTCTTATCTTTAAATTTCCCCATCTACCTTTAGCCTCTGGGATTTTTCTATTCCTTACTTCTGTGTATCTTACTTTCACTCTTGCTCTGTTTTAGACTATGTGGATGTGCCTTGCTTTTCTTATTCCTTCATGTCCCCTGCTGAACTTCTCATATTTATTCCCTCTGCCTTCCAGCCCTGCCTATCCTTTCCTCTGCCTTGCTATTGGTCAGTCAGTACTTTATTAGACCATCAGGTGCTCTACACATGCAAATTACCACAGCTTCACAGAGCTAAACTAACTCCACAGTAAAGAATGTAAATCATCTTTCCCATCATCATTTAATATATGTTCCATGGCATAAGAAAATTAAGATAACTTAAATAAATTTCCACAACATCACCTCTTTGAGATTAGCTCATTCTTAAAAATACTAGGGTTCATTAATCATTTAAATATGTGGAGTGAATTCTTCCTGGGAAGACATATTAAGGCTATAACAGTTATATCTCTACAATTACAGAAAATGTTTCTGAGACAGCACTCTTTTGTTGATGCAGCTGTGTTTGGTTCCTAGCTTTATGTTTTCTAGGTCAATGAACTTACTTAGTCTTAATTTGCAAATTTAAACTTTAAATTAATTGGCTGTACCACCTCTGAGTTTTCAAATTACAATTTTGAGTCCTGTAGTCAACTAGCAATTGCAGTTACCAGTAAAGGAATTCTTGTGGAACATGTCTCCTGCATTCAAATCCAAATAGGAGGAATACTTTCTTGTGTACACTATAGCAGGAAATGGTAGGCAATCAGTTGCTGGATTTACCATGCAACTGGAAATTATCCAGAAGGTGGTAGCTTTAGTAATTTCATGAATTTCCAAGATTGGGATTGTGGTTGTCAGTCCTAAATGCCCTGTTGATTTTGTTCATTAAGTTCTTGAGTTACACTGTATTCCTCTTGTGGATTATTTTTCTGATTAGCCTCCTTCATCATTTTTATAATTCCTTTAATTACCAAATCCATTGGTTCACATTATCAAGGGACTTGCTCTTGGATGTGGCACAATTCTGCAATCAATCTTGGATAAATCTCTTTTTCACATGAAAAACAGGACTTTGAAACATGCTATCTTGTACTTTCTACTCACCATATCCTGTCACTCATGTCTACTTAGCCAATCAGAGACTCAGGAAGATCTGTTTAACTGAAGGGAGGATTCTTCTAGGACCCAGAGTTCTGCTTTAGTTCCACTTGTGAGGAATTCTAATGTTTTGTGTGCACTTTTCTTTGGGCTCTGCTGTGGGTTGAGTGCTTGAAAGCCCACAACCTCCCATGGTAATATAGGACCCACTGTCCCAGAAGGGAAGGAGTGGCTTGGAAAGGTGTGTGTGATTCCAATGTTCCTAGATTGAGAATTGCAGCAGCTGATGCTGAGCCCCGGGGAGCTGTTCCTTCCCCAACTGGGTGGGAACCAGCAGCCAGAAACTGGTTGTGCTTGCTTCTTGCCTAGTGATGTGCATCCTATATCTGCTTGTCCTTTTTCTTCCTTGCAATTCCATTGGGCAGGGGAACAGACTTTGATCACATCACACTGTTGGAATTTGCCTGTTCATAGTGTAATGGAAGAGCATCTTGATCCAGACTGTGAATAGAATATGCCTGATTTTGACATTCCTTTGAATTGCTGATAACTGTTGTGCTGGATTGTCAGCATGGAAGACATATGTGCCCAATTCAGAGAGAGCTCATCTCTCTAGTATGTTCCAGAAGTTCTGAACTTTTAATATTTAACATTTAGGTTCAGGATTTATCTGGAGTTAATTGTATTGAGCTTGTAAATTGTATCTCTTATGGACAGCAGTAATCCACTACTAAAGTGTTTTGTAGAGAGTATAACAGATGACATAAAAACATACCATATCTTAGGAGAGAGACATTAAGTCACATAAAGTATAATTTAGATAATTTAGGGCTGCTTCCTGAATAGCCCAGAATTCTTTGACCTATATGCTAACCACACCTATTAGAAATTGATATGTTAAGATGTAAATGTTTTTTCATCAGGATTAAAAGCATTTGAGCTGCATTTCCATAATGAAAGAGAAAATCCTGATTTTACAACCAGTGAAATGCCAACTGAACATCAAAGAACAGTCCTCTAAAGTGCTGTTCAAGGTTCATAACAGGGTTGAACCAAACAATAAATCCTGTTGTAAGTTAAAGTTTAATTTATTCTAGAACAGTATATCTCCAGGTTTTCTGAAAAACGGATGGGAGGAAAGGCCAGGTTTATTGATTGATGTCACTTGAACCCTGTCTGTAGCATAACAAGTCATTGCCCTCATTATCTTCTTGACTAAACAACCTTAATTCTTGGATTGCTAGTCTGTAGCATCGCAGAGTTCTAAAATTACCAGTCTATACAACATAAGGCTGTGTCCAAGGCCCTGACCAAAAAAAGAAAAAAAAATCATAAAGGATTTTCATGTGGAGCATGGCTTCTTGTTTCAGAACCTAAGAAGAAAAACAGTGCACTGTATACACTTCAGGGAAAAACACTCTAGGCAATGGTGAGATTACAACTTGCAGCTTAAGGCAGTGAGATTCATGGGTCTCCATTAAAAGAAGGGCATGATGGTGTAGGTTGAGTGGCTTTCTGGGTTATTTTCCCACATGTATTCATTCCTTCCATGTGAATGACAACACAGAATTGCTGTGTGTGCAATGTAGGGAGGGAAGCTTTCACTACTCGGTGTTCAGTTTCCAATTAGGGTGATCTCCTGTATTGATGTTTAGAGTCAGAAAACACAGATGTTTATGATTCATAATAGTAACAAAATTATAGTTAGGAGGTAGTAGTGACAGCTATTTTATAGTTGTTAGGTTGCCAGAACAGGAAGAACTAACTGTGTTACAGTGACACAGCATTAGGAAACTTGGGAACCAGTTGTTTAGATTAATGAGTCCTAGGGCTCAGGCTTGCCTCACACTATCTAATTGAGGAGTTGTTTGTAATTTTATACAGCTGATTAATCCCGGGAAGACAGTTTACATTGCGTCCAGGCAGGACATTGAGTATTGTGTGAAAAGAAAAAAATACCACAGTGAACCTGCTACTTCCAATCCCTCCAGCATTTATGGTGGACTTACCCATGAAGATGGACCTGTGTATGAATGGTGTTCACTTACCAACTGTAAGGCAGTGGTGGTAATAGAACAAAAAGGGAGGGGTAAGGAGGAGTTCAGATTCCCTGCTTTTGTGGTAGTTGACATTAGCACTGAGAAATGAGGCAATCATTTTTTTTTATGCCAGAGCTTTTACAGTTGAGTATATATCATATTGTGTAAATGTACCCCATTTCTTTTAAAATCAGTTCTCCAGTTAAGGGAATACATGGTTCTTTCCAGTTTATGGTTATAATGGATAAAACCTTGGTGTTCATTGTGGTAGAAGGGAACAACTTTTGGGTTTATGACTAAGGGTGGTACAGCTGGACATTGACATAAATATACTCTCAGTTTTCTGAAGAATGATGATACTTATTTCCTTAAAGGCTGTATTAAATTGCACTTTTAAAAGGAGTGGAGGCTTGTTGTCCTTGCTTACCTTCCTTACCAGCATGAGCTGTCACTTACATGTTTAATATTTACCATTCTCAAAGTTGTAAGATGGAATCAAAAAGTAGTTTTCATTTGGAATTCTCTGATAGCTAATTGTGTCAAACATTCCTTTAACTGTTTCTTAGCTACTTGTCATATATCTGCTCAGAAATCTTGGCTTACATACATATGCCATTTTTTATTTGGATTATTTACATTTTTAAATGTAGGCAGGTGTTTTGTTCTACCTGCAGCTCTCCAATAAAGACACTGAGGCTTATATCAATTATACATGGCTCTAGCTTATTACCAACTAGCTCTTCTAACTTAAATTAACCCATTTCTATTAGTTTATGTGATGCCCAGGGTTCATGACATTAGCCTGTTCATCTTCTCTTGCTACCTTTTTGTCTGGTCCATGACTTCTCTGACTCCACCCTTTTTTCCTGAATTATCCTAGTTTGGTGCCGCCACCAATCTCTTCATGCCCTGCAATAGTATTTTGAGCTCGGTTTTAACGACTGAGAGTAAAACAAATTCATATTATACAGAAAACATTTTTCACAGCATACAACGTTTAGAATTTTTTAGTTCTTTATTTCACCTCTACTGGATGTGGAGTTGTTAAAAATTTTCCCCCATTTCTTAAGCTGACCTTTTGCCTGATAGAGTGTCCTTGGTCTTACACGATCCTTGGAGTTTCATGGTGTCCCATTTATTAATTGTTTTTCTATTCAGAAAGTTGTCCCCTGTGCCAATGTATTCAAGGCTTTTCCCCACTTGGTCTTGTTTCTGCTTCAGTGTGTCTGATTTTCCGTTGGGGACTTTCACACGCTTGACTTGAGTGTTGTGCAGGGGGATCTATATGAATCTATTTCAATTCTTCATGCAAAAATTCAGTTTCACTGGTACAATATGTTGAAGGTGCTGTGTTTTTTTCCCATTTTGTATTTCTTAATTTCCTTATCAGAAATCAAGTGTGCACCTGTGTTTTGATAGATGCTAGAGTCTTTAATTCCATTCCATTGTTGAACATGTCTGTTTCCCTGACAGTGCCATGGTATTCCTTAACGGATGTTTCACCTATATTTTTTTGTTATTCATATGAAGTTTCAAACTCTACTTTATAAGTCTTTGATGAAGTGTGCTGTAATTTTTATGGGTATTTTGGTGAATTGTAAATTGTTGTTAGTGGGATGTCCTTTTGACTGGCTTAATGCTATTGATCATGAGTATTGGAAATCTTTCCATCTGCTCATATCTTCTTCAAACTCTTCCTATACATAAATCTTTTTATCATACATTGTCTCACTTGTTTGTTAAGAATTTCTCTTTTTGTGTGTGTCTTTTGTCTTATTTTTTTATTTATTTTATATAACCAAGTCCATTTAAACGAAAACAACCATTTATAGGCAATGTTTGTGAATTTGGGCGTTGTTCTTTCCAAACTACTTCCTGCTGGTAAGGGGCACTGTCATGGGAGATTCGAAGAAGTTTCACAAATCCTGGCTGCAGACTGTAAGGCTGCTTTATCCAGCTGTTTTGAAAGTAGGATCACCTAAGTCCTCTTTTTAGGTGGTCTGGCTTGATCAAACCACATTAGTCTGGAAGGAATCCACAACTTTTCATTTTCTGTGGAAACAAAAATAGAAATCCTTTACCCCAGTAACTTGTTCTTCAACTTAAATTTTGGAGTGAAAGCATTTTTTTTTTTTTTTTTGGTAATTTAATTTATTATTTTACATGTTGATCCCAGTTCCCTCTCCCTCCCTCCATCCCTCCCTCCATTCCTCGCTCCCTCCTTTTTTCCCTTTTACACCCTCTGCCCTATCACATGCTCTCTAACCACCCTCCCCTCCCATCCCTCCCCCCAATTCCATATGTAGGGGAATGCCATCCAGTTGGGGTCATGTAGATCTGACAGGTCATTTGAAGTAGGGACTAGGGCTTCTCTCTTGTCTCTAGGTTAAGGCAGTTATCTGTCCATGGGGGATGTGTTCCCTTTTGTGCACCAGGGATACATCCTGGCTCCATTGTCTGAGGTCACTTAGACTGCTCCGTCCTTCTGGTTGAGACCCATATTCAGGGTGGCCTGTGTCAGTCCCATACTGGTTTCCCAGTTATCAGTCTGGGTGCCCATTAGATCCAGAAAGAGGAGTTTTTAAAGCAAAGCTGGGAGGTATTGGGGAAGGCTAACTTTTCCGAATCTGGGGCTCTGGTAATCATCCCAGGTTATAAATATCAGACCATAAACATCTGCTTATCTCAGTTCCTGTAGTCTGGTTCATCTCAGTTCCTGGGGTGAGTGGAACAGACTGCTTGTTAAGCAATTTTCTGTTTTACCAAGATAAGGCTCAAATAGAGTTTTAAGTTGTAAGTAATTCTACAAGAGTATGTGACTCAAGGCTGGCTGTGACTCGAGTGCAGCTCCCAACATCTCCCCCTATTTTATTATTTTTTTCTGGAGGGTCTGTCTTAAGCTATGTGGTGGGCTCCCACAATCGATACCCTGGGGATGTGCTTGTCACTATGTGACGAATGGGTAGGACCTCTGACTTAGGCTACATAGGGTGCATGCACCTTCAGGACTCAAGGACATGGTCAAAAATCAGGCAAGAAACTCAGGCAAGAGGAGTGGGATCCTGAGAGAGGGCCCTTTGCTACTCCCTTCATTGAGGGAACTACAGCCAAATAGGAGGGCCTGCATCTGATTTGTGACACCATGATATTTCTGTCATTGACATCTCCATATTTGAGGGAACCAGGTCCTCTGTTGTTCAAGTCCTGTGAAATCAAGTCCTTGTCTAGGGGGATCAGAAGTGGCATTGTCACCATCCTCAAAAAGTTCCTCAGCGGAGTTCTATTCCTTTACCAAAAGCTGATGGTAGTGTAAAGAAATAGGTTTTTCAATCATGGATATAATTTGAGTTTTGATCAATCAAGTTAATTTCTGGAATGCCCTACGCCCAAATGTCAGCAATAATCCTACAAATTGTCCCAGGAAAGAAGGAAGCAAGGGAGAAAGCCAAGGGGAGGTGGAAAACCAATTTTTATACCAGGACTCGGTCTGTCCTCACTATCCTTTACATTCCTCAAGACTTTTCTGTACTATATCTAAGCTGTCTTTCACTAAGACACTCTTACCAGCATAAAAGAAACATTCCTCTTTGAGTGCTGCACAAATTCCTCCTTGTTGTAAATACCATAGGTTTAAGCCTTGCCTGTTCTAGAGAATGACCCCTGAAAGAGAGCCAGAAGCGGGGTAGTTATGCTTCCAAGGTCTCAGGGCTGGTTTTCCTCTGTTCCACACATCTCACCAAATAGTCTGGCAGTCACTGGGCCTCATCTTCTTCCTGCCAGAAAACACAAATTTGCCAAGCCCCCTCAACCCCATATTAGGACAGGGTTGGGTTCTTTCCATAATGTCGTGCATGGATCTTTCCATTTGACTTGAGTAAATGTCTCTTGAGTTCCATCATATTAGAATCTGTCTGCCACAGATTGCTGATAGGTATCCATATTCCAAAAAATTTAAAATGAAGAGTGCATGATTTAGAATCATGTGGAGACTGGGGACATGAATCCCTTCTCCTAATAAGTTGCATTTTTAAGGAGCTATGAGGATACTCCACAATTCTTTGCTCTTGAGTATTATAAGAAATGCCTGTTATATGATTTATTTTTTATTGGGCACAAAACATTGAAACACATTATTAGTATATCCAGGACCATTGTCTGTCTTTATAATTTTTTGGAACTCCCATGTAAGCAAAACATTTTAAACAGTGACTTATCACATGCTTAATGGCTTCTCCAGTTTTTACAGTGGCCATTAAGAAGCCTGAATATGTATCAACTGTTAAATGAACATACTATAATCTGCCAAATTTTGCAATATGAGTAACATCCATTTGGCATAAATGATTAGGAAGCAGGGCTGAGGATTTACTCCTGTATTAGTTACTGGTAAATATTGTGGGCACACATCACTTGCATGTTCCTGAAGCCTTTTCAATCACAAATATAGGGGAATTTCAGGGAGAGGTGGAGGGGATCACATGTCTTGCCTCCAGTAGTTCTTTAACTAGATGGGAAGCCACAAGAAGTATTTCTGCGGTTCAGAGTCATTGTTCCATCCACATTGGATGTCAGAAATCCATGCAATGGGAACGGGGGCTGGCAGTGCAAAAGCAACCCTCCTTAAAATGGCTAAATCATTTTCTATCTCCTTGAGTGTCTAATGGGAGTGTGGCCACAGAGCAAAATTTTCCTTGCTCCAGCTTACCTGTCACTTGTTGTTTGTCCCAGCCCATTTTACATATCATTTGGAGAGCTTTGTCTCTTGGCAGAATGCCTTGGGTGAGGGTTTGGGTAATAAGGACAACTCCCATCTCTTGCAAGAGGCCCAATCCCCACAATTTAGGGGAGAGTACAGGCAGGATATAGGGCTGGAAGTAACCTGAATGGCCTTCAGCATCTTTCTACTTAAACCAAACTGTTTCATTATACTATTACTATTTTGATGATGAAAGCTATGTGACTGCTGAGCTAATTCTACCTAAGATAAAGGGACTGTCATCTGACTCATTACTTTTACCAGTATAACGGGAAGGTTTGAATGAGCTCTTATATGACCCACAAAGCAATATGCCTTTATTTGATGAATGACACTATGCTCAAACAGTAATTTAACCTGATTATCACTTTCAATGTATGGAACCGTCTCTATAACTTGAAGAGCTCTGAAAATATAATGACTATCAGTATAGATGAATCTTTCATTAGAAGCTGAAAAAAGATTGCAATAGCTTGTAACTCAACTATCTGAGCTTAAGCTGGATCTGTCTGTACTACATATTCTATTCCCATCAATAAATAACATAAGCTGCTTTTCCATCAGAACAACTATCAGGAGAAACTAACATAGCATTTTTTTAAAACAGGATTACTCTTTACAATTTTAGGGAATACAAAAGGATGTATTAGTACAAATTGTAATGTCTATGAACTGATTATCAAATTTTTCCAAAAACTGAGCAAACCTGATGGACCAAAAATTATAAATAATAAAAGCTTGAAAACTTAGGCCCTAAATATATACAGAGAAAGAAAACTTCTAATGATAAAAGAAAATTAAGTCCTTAAATCAGGAGTGCCAGGGCTGGCCCCTGAGCCCACTCTCAGAAAAGGGGAGGTAACTACTCACCATCTAAGTAAACATTCTTTGCCTGTTAATTGCTGGTTGTAACAATTTAGAAATAACTATTAACTTAATATTTGGTATAGGGAACATGTATTATGCTTAGTTATCTGGCAAAATATCTCTTAGTCTAAATACAGCATTTTGTACCATACAAGCTACTGCTTTAAAATAAGGATTTAACACTTTAACTGAGGAAACAGGTAAATGCCACCATAACAATAGTCGCCTTTGCCATAAGACAGAAAGAATTCTGGCTGTGCTGTGTAGGAAGGACATAAGCCTCCCATGGTCTTGCATAGTCAATACAGCATATCTGCTGATGCTGGATTGCATTCTCCAATTGTAAGAGAACTTGTCTACTCTCTTCTGTTAGCTGTCTTGGTGAATTGGGATCACTATCTCCTTTCAGGATATTGCTTTAAGGTTTCAAATCACCAGTAGGTGCTTCTTAAAAAGGATGCAACCATTACAATATTTCCTAAATAACTTCTGAAAATCATTCAATGATTATAAGCTATCTTTTCTAATTTCTAATCGTTGAGGCCTAATTTCTTTAGGATGTAACATAAGTCCCAAATACTTTTGAAAACTTTCTACTTTGACCTATAAAGCTTTCATTAGCTGACCTGGTCTCATTTGCATTTTCACTGACACCTTTCTAGGTGCAGGGGGTGGGGTGGGGTGGGGAGGGGCTACAGGGTCCACAGTTCCCAGAGGCTTTTTCTCAATAGCTGAAAAGGTCTCATTTGCATTTTCACTGACATATCTCCAGGTGGGGCCTAACAGAGCCTGCAGTTTCCAGAGGCCTCCTTTTAATAGCTTTTCTCAAATCTTATATCAAACTCCATTCTTTCAATTTCTTTTTTAACCACCAAAATTTAGGAAGATTTCTTTATTCTCTCCTCTGTTAAACTCTTCTGAGACATCCATACCGATTGCTCTGGCTCTCAGGCCATTCTGGCTTTGACCATTTCCTATTGTTTCACTCTGCAAGACGGTTATGGGAGATGCAGATCTCCAACCCTTTAAATTAAGACATGACCTGATATCTCTCTCTCTGTGTACTGTTTTTTTGGTTTGTTTGTTTGTTTGTTTTTTTTGTTTTTGTTTTTTTGTTTTGTTTGTTTTTTGTATATCCCAAGCAATTCAAGTAGTACCTATTGTTGGGATTCACACATTCACATATTCACAATCACTCTTCAGACACCCACTTTTGTGGTCATACCATACATAGATAGCATACATACATTTTTCAGCTCTCCATTTCTTTAGAACAAGATTATTTTGTTGAAATAAAACATCCTTAATTGAAACCACTTATAATATGGCTGCTTAGATAACCCTTAAATTATGAGCATTCAAAATCTGAACAAATTTCAATAAATTCAGCAGTTTCTGACAGGCTGTATCAATTTTTCCATACACCTGGCTGGGTGTTAGCCACAGCAGTAGTCCCTAATGTTTAGAGCCTCCTTAAGTAGTCTATTAAGATCCTCACCCACATTTTGCCATATCAGGGGGTGAATATCTGGTCCTTCAAGAATAACCTAAGGACAATTTTTAGAAACAAAAGCAAAGAAACTTGCTAACTCTTTATACGAAAGTCTAATTCCTGTTTCTCGAAAGGAAGCCTTGAAGTCCCTTCGACAAATATTGACCTATTATTACTGAACAGAATGAGTGGGAACTCACCAGAAATCAGCGTGATCATGAGCATTGAGGACGGATTCCAAATAGCCTTGTTGCAGCTCACAGGTCTGCAGGTCCTGCACTCTTCTCTGTGCCCACTACCGACTTTCTTCAGGGTTGGGGGACTCCTTTTTGTAAAAGCCCTCCCTCAAGCAGGATGTTGAGCATCAATTGCTCCCACCAGCAGGGCCTAGTTATTTGTGGGTTGAGGTGGGCTAGAACCTGAAAATAATGGGAGAGAAAGAAGGAACAAGACCAAGCAATGCTTGTCAAGGCCTAAGTTTATTAGGCAAAAAGAGGATTTTTTAAAGCAAAGTGGGGAGCAATTGGGGAGGGTAACTGTACCGACTCTGGGGCTCTGGTTGTCCCAGGCCATAAACATCAGACCATGAACATCTGCTTTTCTCAGTTCCTGGTGTATGGTGCATCTCAGTTCCTGCGGTGAGTGGAACAGACTATTTGCTAAGGAGTTTTCTGTTTTAGCAAGATAAGGCTCAATTAACGTTTTAAGGTGTAAGTAATTCTGCAAGATTATGTGACTCAAGGCTGGCTCCCAACACACTCATTACTTTAACAACATAGAAAACCTCATTGAAATGATTGATGTCCTTAATTCCAATCCTACACATTTCCTTTGCATAACATAAAGCAATTCATATTGTAGGAAACTCACAATATTAAATATTCACAGGTGAAAACATGTTTCGTTAAAGAGTTCGTTTAATGTCAATTATGTGATGCCAGTGCATGGATTTTGTGTCTGATCACACTTGTTCCCAAGAATGTTAGACCCTTGAGTTATTCTTGAAGCAGGAAATACAGAATGTTCTGGCAATGAACTTTCCATATATTTTCTTGTCCGCATCTCTAACCCTGTACATATCAGACATCCTTTGTTTATCATCTTGATATGAAGTGATAGGGAAGAACTCATGAAAGAGAAAATCAAAATCATGCAAACATTTTGATGGAGATTTTAGCCTTCAAACTTTATTTTCAACAAACAAAATGGATTTTTGTTGAACTGGGTCTTACTAAGTTCACTAGACACAAGATAAGTGACAAATGTTTCACAGATCACAAATGTAATCTGCAACCCAAGAGAGAGAGATCATGAGAGAGAGGGAGATGAAAAAGAGATAATGGGAGTAAAAGAGACATCACCCCAAGCTTCTCCACCTGGTTTTATGCTCTGTACCAAAGGCACTGTATATAAAGCTGGGGGAGAACCCTCCCCTATTACTGGTGGCTATGTTTGAAGCTCTGATTGGCTGAGTAACAGGACTAAATGAGCAGAAAATGCAAAGAACTTGAGGGCAGTGTTTGGATCAGGGCTACCAAATATATTAAACTCTTTGTATAGATACAGAAGCCAGTAGGGTTTCCATGCAACAATCTAGGCTCTGTGGGTATGCCAGGGTTGTTTTAAGTAAGGCTTCTTCCTTCTTGCCAGGAATGATATGGGGAGGAAGGATTCAGGAGTTGGTGGGATTGCTTTTAGGAGGAGGTGTGGTTTACAAGTTCCCCTTAGGTGCCATTCTGTAGAGCATCACTTTGTGTAAAGCCTCAGCATTAACATTGAGCTGCATGTGGAGAGATGCTGGTTCCAGTCCTGCCAGTGTTAGGTAGCACCATTAAAAGCACTGCACTAGGGTGTAAATGGGGACATTCCACTGGATTCACCTCAGTTCAGACTTCACCCAAAAAAAGGCCTATCATTGCCTCCTCAGAGTAGTGGAAAGGAACAAGGTCTGCAGAGAAATTTGGGAGCATGGGCTAAAAGGAGGAAGAGTTAGGAGAAAGAGGAGAAGAAGATGGGAGAGGAGAATAAGAGACATCAAGAAGACTGAGTTTTGGAAAGAAGAGAGAACAACAAAAGAGATACCATATTAGATGGAGATATTTTAGGTGTTATTATGGGAGATTATATTCTCCCAAGATAACTATCTCCTAAAATTTGTAATGAGAGCATTTGTTTCCCCTAACCAAGTCATAGCCAAATCTCTGGAAGTTTGCCTACCCAATATAAGATTTTATAGTTTGTGGAGAAACAGTTCAAAGACTTCTGCCTATGAATGCTATCTCTCCTAAGAAGTACAACTATTGATTAAAAGACAATAAGACTCACAATTATTCATCAAAAGGTGAGTTTTCCATTGTTAACTTTCTTCAGGAAGGTGATAATCCATTTGTTAGAGTAGACTGAGGGATATTTGGATTGCAGTTCATCTCTTTTGTGGCAGCAGTCCAACATTAAAAATGAGACACCTAAAACCTTGCATACACAATGTAGTTTCAGCATTTTATTATTCAACTCTGTGAAGAACTAAGGGATGAAGCAGGGAGTTTCACACAATCTTTTGGGACTCAAGTGAGAGACAAGTTGTGTCGACTATGGCAGACCATTTCATCATCTGATTATGGTATTATTTAATTATTAAAATAGGACATTAGATAATCAATGATCAGTGGATTATTGTTCAACAATGTGGGACTCAAGTATTTTAGACCATCTAAATATTAATTATGTGATTAAATTATTTAAATAAATGATGACAGCATTGTTTACAAGTCTGGTTTGTAGCCACCTTAGGGAAGTGGATTATGTGACATCCATTATTTGACTATTTAGTTATAAAAAACAATGATTATATCATCCATGACACCTGGAATTTCATCCTACCTTGTGGGGTCAAGTGCCACAGATCATCTAATTACATAATAAAAGTATTTTAATTGCCAATTCATGTTAATACCCAAGATAATGTAAATATTTGTATAATTAAGCAAACCATTACTCCACTATTCCATAAAGAGTCCTGTAAATCTCCCTCTTGGGCTGTTAATGTGCAATATCATCACATTTTATGATTCATTGTTTCAATTGATGATGATTATGTCCTTCATGACTGGAGACTGGCCATTCTTCCCTGCCAGTAAAATGCTACATCACCTCTTTATTGTGACAGTTATTTAATTATTTAATTATTTAAATTATTTAAACGATGGACAATGACATCATCAATTATCATTTGGGTGCAAATATCTGTCAGGGACATGGTTAGAAAGATTGTAGACATGGAAATAGCAGGTTCTGAATGATCTATGCATCACCCAGATTACTAAGGATGTTGGATGATTGAGTCCAGAAGGTTGCACGGTGCCCTCCGAGAAGTACAAGGACTTCACCAAGGCTGGCACGGTGGCCTGGGTGTTGACTACCTACTCTTCCTCCACATCTTCACATCGGTTGAGATCTACCATGAGAAGAAGGAGTGGCACTAGGAGGTCGGCACCATCACCAAGACCTGGCAAAAGGATGACGACTCAGAACATGAAAGAACATCTCTCTCAGCTCTGCGGGTGATGCCTTTCCTGCAGCCATCTTTATAGCTGATAGCAACATTTTAGCAACTACTGCTATGCCAGGTATAGGCCCATCATCTCAGGTACTGCCACCCCCCAACAGAGATTCAGGCACTGGTGATGATAATCAGGCTGACAGTGTTCACCAGGCAAGACAGTATGGTTATCTGATTATTAACTTATGGAATTCTAAAAACCCGTGATGACAGCATAGTTTATCATGTCTCCCATATCTGCCCAGGAATTGATGATACAAAAAGTTCAACTACTTACATTTTTAAAATTGCTATTATTAAATTGTTTCATTATATAATCTGTGAACCCTGAAGTTTGGTGCCACCTTGTGTGACTCAATTGTGACACATGATTTAACTATCTGATTATTTCATTATTCAAATCTGTCTTTTACTACTCCAGGAAGAGTGGAGTCTGGAACCACCTTGTTGGTCTTAATTGTCTCTTGTGATTTCATTATTTATTTATTTAATAAATGGGGATATCATTTGTTATCTCTCTAGGACTGAATTACGAGGAATTATCTCATTCATTCATTTTTTTTGTTCAAATCTATGGTTAAAAACTCAATGATCTCTTCAGGTTTGAGCAATCTTGTAGAAGTCACATATAAAACATCCACTTGTTTAATTTTTACATTTAATTATTAAAATCTGTCATTATTTATTCAGGGATCACATGAGATTTGGGGCTCCTCATGGGAGTCAATCATGCCAGACCAACACAACATGTAATACTAAACTTACTTAACTGTGAAATTAGGAAATTAAATCTTAATTCATCATTTAATTAACATATTTAAAATAAAGGTGATGTTTTGGACCATAAGATAGTTTGGAGTCAGATTTTTGGAGTTGATGATGTGACATCATCTCAGTACTTGACTATTTAGCTATTTAAATAGACCATTGCATCAGAAATAGTTTTACGAGGTTGGTGCCATCTTGTCAGAGTTAATATAAAACTCCAACTAATTAATTAGCAATTTAAGTTTTTAATATACATAATTATTCCAGGAAGAGAACAGTCTGACTTCTCCATGTGGGATTTAATTATGCACTACCATGTCATCATTCAAATATTTTTCATTTTATATTAATTATTAAAATCAATGAAAATGATGTCCTTCATTACTGGAGTCTGTCCATTCCTCCCTGGGTGTTAAATGTGTGGCATATTTAATTATCTAAGTATTACTCCTGGACAATCACTGGAGTTTGGTTCCATCCTATGAAAGTTGAGTATGCATGACTTTCAAATTATTTACTTATTTGATTACCTATATAATGCAGGTACCATCCATTATGGGTTTGGCTGCTGTGTGATTGACACATATAGGAGATTGGTATCAAAAGCAGTGCACAGAGAATGACAGACACTGGGATATTAATTGATTATTGATCACATAATAATAGATCTTTAACGATCCCTAAGCCTACACTTACAAATGGATTTTCGCCTTCTTGAAGGAAGTTAACAATGGAAAACTCAACTTTTGATGAATAATTGTGAGTCTCATTATCTTTTAAACCATAGTTACTTCTTGGGAGAGAGAACATTCATATACAGAAGTCTTTGACCAGTTTTTCCACAGATTATATTCTCCGATATCAGGTAATCTTGAATTGGGTAACCAGTAATAGCTGTAGGCAAGCTTCCAGATATTTGGCTATGACTTGGTTAGGGTAATGAGTTGCTGACATTAAACGTTTTAGGAGATAGTTATCTTGGAAGCTTTTCATGTCCAATGATAACACTTTATCGAAGCTGCTCTCTGGTATTTGGCCCATGATACCAGGATACAGAATTCAAGCATTGTTGCCAGGCAATCTTTATGATCCAACATTCTGTCACTTTCTAGTTCACCTCCCACATGCTAAAATTAGCATACCCAATGATGGACTAAATTTATAGCCTCACTGATTTTCTCGCAAAAACGATGCAGGGCTCTTTTTTGAGTTATACATATTTACCAGTCTCTCAAGCTACAACAAACCTATAGTTATATAAGCATGAAAAGGAAATAGTCATAGATTTAAATAATTAAGATATAATGAAGAATAATTGAATAATGACATGGTGGTGCATACTTAAATCCCACATGGAGAAGTCAGACTGATTTCTTGCTGGAATCATGATTTATTTAAAAATTAAATTGATAACTAATTAGTAGACGTTTTATATTGACTCTGACATGATGGCACCAAATTCGTAAAACTATGGCTGATGAAAGGATCTATTGAAATAGCTAAATAATCAAGAAATGAAATGGTGTTACATCATCAACTCCCAAATCTGACTCCAGAAGGGACTTATGGTCCATAACATCATCTTTACCTTAAACACATTAACTAAATGATGAATTATTATTTATTTTCCCTATTTTACAGTTAAATAAGTAAGTGTAGTATTTGATGATGTGATGGTCTGGCATGACTGACTCCCACAAAGCGATTCAAAACTCGAGTGATCACTGAATAAAAAATGACAGATCTTCTTAATTAAATGAATAAAAATTAAACAAGTGGATGGTGTTTTGTACGTGACTCCTACAATATTGATCAAAACTGAAGAGATCCAAAGTCCAAAAGGGACTTATGGTCTAGAACATTACCTGTATTTAAATACGTTAATTAAATGATGAATTAATATTTAATTTCCTATTTCCTCAGATAAATGAGTAATTATAGTATTAGATAATGTGATGGTCTGGCAAGATGGACTCCATGAGGAGCCTCAAAACTCCAGTGATCACTGAATACATGCTGACAGATTTTCATAATCAAATGAGTAAATACTAAACAAGTGGATAGTGTTTTATTCATAAAGCCTAAAAGATTGCTCAATACTGAAAAGACATTGAGTTCTTAATCATAGATTTGAATAAAAAATGAATGAATAAATACATAATTTCTCATAATTCACCCCTGGAGAGATAACAAATGATATCAACATTGATTTAAATAAATCAATAAATAATGAAATCACAAGAGACAATTTAACACCAACATGATGGATCCAGACTCCACTCTTCCTGGAGAAGAAAAAGACAGATTTGAATAGTGAAATAATCATATAGTTTGATCATCTGTCACGCTTGAGTCACACAAGGTGGCCCCAAACTTCAGAGTTCACAGATTATATAATGAAACAATTTAATAATTACATCTTTAAAGTAGTAAGTCGTTGACCTTTTTGTATCATCAATTCATGGGAAGACTGGCCAGATATGAAAAAGTATGGTGTAGTCAGGGAATTTTAAAATTCCATAAGTTAATCTTCAGATAATCATACTGTCTTGCCTGGTGAATTCTGTTTGCCTGGTATACTCACCAGTGCCTGAATCTCTATTGTTTTGCTGTAGGAACTGAGGTAATTGGCCCATTCCGGGTTCTGGGTCGTCATCCTTTCGCGAGGTCTCGGTGATGGTGCCGATCTCCTTGTGCCACTAATTCTTATCATCATAGATCACAACTGATGTGAATGAAGATGTGTAGGAAGAGCAGGTAGTCAACACCCAGTCCACCATGCCGGCCTTGGTGAAGTCCTGGTATTTCTCGGAGGGCACCATGCAATCTTCTGAACTCAATCATTTAGTATCCCTAGTCCCGTAGGAGATGCATAGATCATTCAGAAAATGCTCTGCCCATGTCTACAACTTTCCTAACTTTGTCCCTGACAGATATTTGCATCCTAATGGTAATCAGTGATGGCAATGACTGTCATTTAAATAATTGAAAGAATTAATAAGTCAGTAATAGCTAACTGTCTCAATAAAGTGGTGATGTAGCACATAACTGGCAGGGAAGCATGGCCAGACTGTAGTCATGAAGAATGCCAACATCATCAACTGTAACAATGAATCCTAAAATGTGATGATATTGCACATTAACTCCACAAGAGGGAGCTTTTGTGAAGTTAATGGAGGATTTTTGGTTTACATAACTATAGAGATATTTACATTATCTGGGGTATTAACACAAATTGTCAATTTTTATACTTCAATTCTGTAATTAGATGATCTCTGGCTCCAAAATTCCAGGTGTTATGGATGATATAAACATTGTTTTATATAACTAAATAATCAAATAATGAGTTCATGTAGCATCATCCAGTACCCTAAGGTGGCTCCATACCAGACTCGAGAACGATGCTGTCGTGATTAATTTAAATATTTTAGCTACGTAATTCATAATTAGATGGTCTATAATAATTGCGTGCCATATCGTGGAATCACAATGCACTGATCATGGATTATCTAATGTCCATTTTAATAAACAAATAAAAACATAACCAGAGGATGAAATGGTCTGCCATGCTCCACACAATTGAGTGTCAGTTGACTCCCACATGATTGTGGGAAATTCCAAGTTTCATCCCTTATTTAATCTCACAGTTGAGTAATAAAATGTTTAAATGCTGAACTCTCATTGTGTATGCAGGGTTTTTAGAAGATATCACATATTTAATGTTGGACGGCTGCCTCAAAAGAGATGGACTGAAATCTAACAATCGCTAAGTCTACTCTAACAAACGGATTATCACCTTCCTGAAGGAATTCAACAATGTCAAACTCACCTTTTTGATGAATAATCGTGAGTCTTATTATCTTTTGTTCCATAGTTTTACTTCTGAGGAGAGTATTCATAAACAGAAGTCTCTGAACTGTTTCTCCACAGCCTATGTCCTCTGATGAGGTAAACTTGCATTTGGTAACCAGTAAAAGCCGTAGGCAAACTTCCAGAGGTATGGCTATGACTTGGTTAGGCGAATCAAATGCTGTCATGAAAAGTTTTAGGAGACAGTTATCTTGGGAGACTGTAATGTCCCAAGATAACTCTTTCTCGAAGCTGCTCTCTCATCCTTGGCCCATGATACCAGGATACAGAATGCAAGCAGGGTTGCCAGGCTACATTTATGAACCAACATTCTGTCACATTCTAGTGCCCCTCCCACAGGCTTAAAGGAGTATACCCACCGATGAACTAACCTTACAGCCTCACTGAGTTTCTCACAAAAACAAAGCAGGGCTCTTTCTTTTGAGTTCTACATATTTACCCGTCTCTCAAGCTACAACATGCCTATAGTGACATAAGCATGAAAACGAAAGCACCATTGTGCCATTCAAGTACAGTGATGAGTATTTTAAACCTGTTTTCTATGCTTCAATTTGCTAATTTCTAAATGGAAACAATACAGTTAATCGCCTCTACCATCATCCTTTTCCCTTTATTGAAAATAAAATAAATTCCTCTTCATCCTCTTACCATTAGAGGAGCTTGACCCCATGGTTTCTCAGAGTTGTGTAGATTTGCATTAGGCTGATGATTAAGGATTTTGAGCAGTGTCTTATGTTTCTTTCAGTCATTTTGGATTCCGCAATTGACTTTTCTCTATTAAGTCCTGTATCCTGCTTTCTAATATGGTTATTTAGAGTGATTAATTGTTGGTGGTGTGTCATGTTATCAGCCCGACAGTGTTCATTAGATGAGATTCCCTGATCAGGAGATTATTCAGTTATTCCATTTTTAAAATAGGTGGTCACTGTGTCCTTCATGGGTCAGTTCTGTTGCAACCTCTCAGAAACTGATGATGCGAAACAGTACAGTTTTTTAAAATCGTGTAATCATTCGATTGTTAAAAATCTACTATTACGTAATCAGTAATCAGTGCATAAGGCAGTGTCCCCCATTCTCTGGGCACTGCTTCTGGTACCGATCTCCTGCTCTGTCAATCCCACAACAGCCACATGAGGGATGACACCATCATTACTTACACAATCAAGTAAGTTAAAAATTGGATAGTCCTCCATACTTAACTTTCAAAAGATGGAACCATACTCCAGTGATTGTCAAGGAAGTAGTACTTAGATGATTAAATAATGCCACGTGATTAACTCCCATGGAGGAATGGCCCGACTCCCGTCAAGAAGAACAACATCTTCATCGATTGAAATAATTAATATATAATGAAAAAATGATTGAAAAATGACATGGTGGTGCACACTTACATCCCACATGGAGTAGTCAGAATGATCTCTTCCTGGAATAATGATGTTTTTAAAAAATTAAATTGATAATTAATTAGTGGGCCTTTTATAGTAACACTGACGAGATGGCACCAAAGTCCTAAACCTATCGCTGATGTAAAGATCTATTTACACAGCTAAATGATGAAGTAATGAGATGATATTACATCATCAACTCCCACAATCTGACTCCAAAAGGGACTTAGGGTCCATAACATTACCTGTCTTGTAAATACGTCAATTAAATGATGAATTATTACCTAATTTCCTAGTTTAACAGTTAAAGAAGCAAGTGTAGTATTAGATTATGTGATGGTCTGGTACAACGGTCTCCCCTAAGGAGGCTCAAAACTCCAGTGATCACTGAATACATAATGACAGATTTTCATCATAAAATGAATAAACATTAAACAAGTGGATGGTGTTTTATGCGTGAGGCCTAAATGATTGCTCAATACTGAATAGACATTGAGTTCTTAATCTTAGATTTGAACGAAAAATGAATGAATAAAGAGAAAGTTTCTCATAATTCACCCTTAGAGAGATAACAAAATGATATCAACATTGATTTAAATAAGGAAAGGAAGAAATAAAGAAAGAATTCACAAGATACAATTTAACACCAACATGGTGGATCAAGACTACACTCTTCCTGGAGTAGAAAAAGACAGATTTGAAGAATGAAATAATCAGATATTTAGATAGTCTGTCACACTTGTGTCACTCAAGGTGGCGCCAAACTTCAGGGATCACAGATTATATAATGAATGAATTTAATAATTACATCTTTAAATATGTAAGCCGTTGACCTTTTTTTGTAACATCAATTCCTGGGCAGACTTGCCAGGTATGAAACTGTATGCTGTCATCACACAATTTTAAAATGCCATCAGTTAATCGTCAGATAATCATACTGTCTTGCGTGATGAATTGGCTTGAACTCATCACAAGCGCCTGAATGTCTGTTGTGTTGTGGCAGGACGTGAGATAATGGGCCCAATTCTGTCATAGCAGTAGTAGCCACAATGTTGATAACAGCTGAAAAGATGGCTACAGCAGGGGCATCACCAGCATAGCTGAGAGAGAGAGATGTTCCTCCGTGTTCTGAGTCGTCATCCTTTTGCCAGGTCTCGGTGATGGTGCCGACCTCCTAGTGCCACTCCTTCTTCTCATGGCAGATCACAACCGGTGTGAAGATGTGGAGGAAGAGCAGGTAGTCAACACCCAGACCACCGTGCCGGCCTTGATGAAGTCCTTGTACTTCTCGGAGGGCACCGTGCAACATTCTGGACTCAATCACCCACCATCCCTCGTACTCTGGGAGATGCATAGATCATTCAGAAAACGCTCTGCCCATGTCTACAACTTTCCTAACCTTGTCCCTGACAGGTATTTGCACCCTAACCGTAATCGGTGATGGCACTGTCCTTTGTTTGCATAATTTAAAGAATTAAATAAGTTAGTAATAGCTAACTGTCACAATAAATAGGGGATGTAGCATTTTACTGGCAGGGAAGCATGGCCAGACTCCATTCATGAAGGTTGTCATCATCACCAATTGAGTCAATGAATCATAATATGTGTAGATATTGCACATTATCTCCACAAGAGGGAGCTTTACAGGTCTCTTCATGGAATGGAGGATTGTTGTTTACATAACTATATAAATATTTACATTATCCTGGGGATTAACACAGATTGTCAGTTTAAAGTAATTAATTACGTAATTAGGTGATCTGTGGCACCAGATTCCAGGTGTCATGGACGATAAAATCATTGTTTTATATAACTAAACAATCAAATAATGAGTTCATGTAACATCATCCACTTCCCTAAGGTGGCTCCAAACCAGGCTCATGAACGATGCTGTCGTGATTAATTTAAATATTTTAACTACATAATTGATATTAAGATGGTCTATAATAATTGCCTCCCACATCGCGTCACCACAATCCACTGATCATGGATTATCTAATGTCCAATTTTAATAAACAAATAACAACATAACCAGAGGATGAAATGGTCTGCCATGCTCCACACAATTGAGTCTCAGTTGACTCCCACATGATTGTGGGAAATTCCAAGTTTAATCCCTTATTTAATCGCAGAGCAGAGTAGTAACATGTTTAAATGCTGAACTCTCATTGTGTATGCAGGATTTTTAGAAGATATCACATATTTAATGTTGGACGGCTGCCTCAAAAGAGATGGACTGAAATCTAACAATCGCTAAGTCTACTCTAACAAACGGATTATCACCTTCCTGAAGGAATTCAACAATGTCAAACTCACCTTTTTGATGAATAATCGTGAGTATATTATCTTTTGTTCCATAGTTTTACTTCTGAGGAAAGAGAGTATTCATAAACAGAAGTCTCTGAACTGTTTCTCCACAGCCTATGTCCTCTGATGAGGTAAACTTGCATTTGGTAACCAGTAAAAGCCGTAGGCAAACTTCCAGAGGTATGGCTATGACTTGGTTAGGCGAATCAAATGCTGTCATGAAAAGTTTTAGGAGATAGTTATCTTGGGAGACTGTAATGTCCCAAGATAACTCTTTCTCGAAGCTGCTCTCTCGTCCTTGGCCCATGATACCAGGATACAGAATGCAAGCAGGGTTGCCAGGCTACATTTATGAACCAACATTCTGTCACATTCTAGTGCCCCTCCCACAGGCTTAAAGGAGTATACCCACCGATGAACTAACCTTACAGCCTCACTGAGTTTCCCACAAAAACAAAGCAGGGCTCTTTCTTTTGAGTTCTACATATTTACCCGTCTCTCAAGCTACAACATGCCTATAGTGACATAAGCATGAAAACGAAAGCATCATTGTGCCATTCAAGTACAGTGATGAGTATTTTAAACCTGTTTTCTATGCTTCAATTTGCTAATTTCTAAATGGAAACAATACAGTTAATCGCCTCTACCATCACCCTTTTCCCTTTCTTGAAAATAAAATAAATTCCTCTTCATCCTCTTACCATTAGAGGAGCTTGACCCCATGGTTTCTCAGAGTTGTGTAGATTTGCATTAGGCTGATGATTAAGGATTTTGAGCAGTGTCTTATGTTTCTTTCAGTCATTTTGGATTCCTCAATTGACTGTTCTCTACTAAGTCCTGTATCCTGCTTTCTAATATGGTTATTTAGAGTGATTAATTGTTGGTGGTGTGTCATGTTATCAGCCCGACAGAGTTCATTAGATGAGATTCCCTGATCAGGAGATTATTCAGTTATTCCATTTTTAAAATAGGTGGTCACTGTGTCCTTCATGGGTCAGTTCTGTTGCAACCTCTCAGAAACTGATGATGCGAAACAGTACAGTTTTTTAAAATCGTGTAATCATTCGATTGTTAAAAATCTACTATTACGTAATCAGTAATCAGTGCATAAGGCAGTGTCCCCCATTCTCTGGGCACTGCTTCTGGTACCGATCTCCTGCTCTGTCAATCCCACAACAGCCACATGAGGGATGACACCATCATTACTTACGCAATCAAGTAAGTTAAAAATTGGATAGTCCTCCATACTTAACTTTCAAAAGATGGAACCATGCTCCAGTGATTGTCAAGGAAGTAGTACTTAGATGATTAAAGAATGCCACGTGATTAACTCCCATGGAGGAATGGCCCGACTCCCGTCAAGAAGAACAACATCTTCATCGATTGAAATAATTAATATATAATGAAAAAATGATTGAAAAATGACATGGTGGTGCACACTTAAATCCCACATGGAGTAGTCAGAATGATCTCTTCCTGGAATAATGATGTTTTTAAAAAATTAAATTGATAATTAATTAGTGGGCCTTTTATAGTAACACTGACGAGATGGCACCAAAGTCCTAAACCTATCGCTGATGTAAAGATCTATTTACACAGCTAAATGATGAAGTAAAGAGATGATATTACATCATCAACTCCCACAATCTGACTCCAACAGGGACTTAGGGTCCATAACATTACCTGTCTTGTAAATACGTCAATTAAATGATGAATTATTACCTAATTTCCTAGTTTAACAGTTAAAGAAGCAAGTGTAGTATTAGATTATGTGATGGTCTGGTACAACGGTCTCCCCTAAGGAGGCTCAAAACTCCAGTGATCACTGAATACATAATGACAGATTTTCATCATAAAATGAATAAACATTAAACAAGTGGATGGTGTTTTATGCGTGAGGCCTAAATGATTGCTCAATACTGAATAGACATTGAGTTCTTAATCTTAGATTTGAACAAAAAATGAATGAATAAAGAGAAAGTTTCTCATAATTCACCCTTAGAGAGATAACAAAATGATATCAACATTGATTTAAATAAGGAAAGGAAGAAAGAAAGAAAGAATTCACAAGATACAATTTAACACCAACTTGGTGGATCAAGACTACACTCTTCCTGGAGTAGAAATAGACAGATTTGAAGAATGAAATAATCAGATATTTAGATAGTCTGTCACACTTGAGTCACACAAGGTGACGCCAAACTTCAGGGATCACAGATTATATAATGAAAGAATTTAATAATTACATCTTTAAATATGTAAGCCGTTGACCTTTTTTTGTAACATCAATTCCTGGGCAGACTTGCCAGGTATGAAACTGTATGCTGTCATCACACAATTTTAAAATGCCATCAGTTAATCGTCAGATAATCATACTGTCTTGCGTGATGAATTCTGTTGGCTTGAACTCATCACAAGCGCCTGAATCTCTGTTGTGTTGTGGCAGGACGTGAGATAATGGGCCCAATTCTGTCAGCAGTAGTAGCCACAATGTTGATAACAGCTGAAAAGATGGATACAGCAGGGGCATCACCAGCATAGCTGAGAGAGAGATGTTCCTCCGTGTTCTGAGTCGTCATCCTTTTGCCAGGTCTCGGTGATGGTGCCGACCTCCTAGTGCCACTCCTTCTTCTCATGGCAGATCACAACCGGTGTGAAGATGTGGAGGAAGAGCAGGTAGTCAACACCCAGACCACCGTGCCGGCCTTGATGAAGTCCTTGTACTTCTCGGAGGGCACCGTGCATCATTCTGGACTCAATCACCCAGCATCCCTCATACTCTGGGAGATGCATAGATCATTCAGAAAACGCTCTGCCCATGTCTACAACTTTCCTAACCTTGTCCCTGACAGGTATTTGCACCCTAACCGTAATCGGTGATGGCACTGTCCTTCATTTGCATAATTTAAAGAATTAAATAAGTTAGTAATAGCTAACTGTCACAATAAATAGGGGATGTAGCATTTTACTGGCAGGGAAGCATGGCCAGACTCCATTCATGAAGGATGTCATCATCACCAATTGAGTCAATGAATCATAAAATGTGTAGATATTGCACATTATCTCCACAAGAGGGAGCTTTACAGGTCTCTTCATGGAATGGAGGATTGTTGTCTACATGAGTATACAAATATTTACATTATCTTGGGGATTAACACAGATTGTCAATTTAAATTCATTAATTATGTAATTAGATGATCTGTGGCACCAGATCAGGTGTCATGGACGATATAATCATTGTTTTATCTAATTACATAATCAAATAATGAGTTCATGTAACATAATCCACTTTCCTAGGTGGCTCCAAACCAGGCTCATGAATGATGCTGTCGTGATTAATTTAAATATTTTAACTACACAATTGATATTAAGATGGTCTATAATAATTGCCTGCCACATCCCGTCACTGCAATCCACTGATCATGGATTATCTAGTGTCCTATTTTAATAATCAAATAACAACATAATCAGAGGATGAAATGGTCTGCCATGCTCCACACAATTGCCTCTCAGTTGACTCCCACATGATTGTGGGAAACTCCCAGGTTCATCCCTTATTTAATCGAAGAGCAGAGTAGGAACATGTTTAAATGCTGAACTGTCATTGTGTATGCAGGGTTTTTAGAAGATATCACATATTTAATGTTGGGCGGCTGCCTCAAAAGAGATGGACTGAAATCCAATAATCAATAAGTCCACTCTAACAAACGGATTATCACAATCCTGAAGGAAGTCAACAATGGCAAACTCAACTTTTGATGAATAAATGTGAGTCTTATTATCTTTGTGTCCATAATATTACTTGTTAGGAGAGAGAATTCAGAAACAGAAGACTTTGAACTGTTTGTCCAGAGACGATGTTCTCTCATGATTAGGTAATCTTGAATTTGGTAACCAGTTAAAGCTGTAGGCAAACTTCCAGATATTTGGCTGTGACTTGGTTAGGCGAATCAAATGCTGTCATTGAAAGTTTTTGGAGATAGTTATCTTGGGAGACTGTAATGTCCCATGACAATTCTTTCTCGAAGCTGCTCTCTGGTCCTTGCCCATGCCACTAGGATACAGAATGCAAGCAGGGTTGCCAGGCAACATTTATGAACCAACATTCTGTCACATTCTAGTGCCCCTCCCACATGCTAAAAGGAGCATACCCACCGATGAACTAACCTTACCACACCACTGAGTTTGTCACAAACACAAAGCAGGGCTCTTTCTTTTGAGTTTTACATATATACCCATCTCTCAAGCTACAAAATGCCTATAGTGACATAGGCATGGCAATGAAAGCATCATTATGCCATTCAAGTACAATGATGAGTATTTTGAACCTGTTTTCTATGCTGCAATTTTCTAATTTCTAGAAAAGAAACAATAAAATTAATTGCCTCAACCATAATCCTTTTCCCTTTCTTGAAAATAAAATAAACTCCTCTTCATCCTCTTACCTTTAGAGGAGCTTGATCCCATGGTTTCTCAGAGTTGTGTAGATTTGCATTAGGCTGATGATTAAGGATTTTGAGCAGTGTCTTATGTTTCTTTCAGTCATTTTGGATTCCTCAATTGATTCTTCTCTATTAAGTCCTGTATCCTGCTTTCTAATTTGGTTATTTAGAGTGATTAATTGTTGGTGGTGTGTCATGTTATCAGCCCGACAGAGTTCATTAGATGAGATTCCCTGATCAGGAGATTATTCAGTTATTCCATTTTTAAAATAGGTGGTCACTGTGTCCTTCATGGGTCAGTTCTGTTGCAACCTCTCAGAAACTGATGATGCGAAACAGTACAGTTTCGTGTAATCATTCGATTGTTAAAAATCTACTATTACGTAATCAGTAATCACTGCATAAGGCAGTGTCCCCCATTCTCTGGGCACTGCTTCTGGTACCGATCTCCTGCTCTGTCAATCCCACATGACCATCATTACTTACACAATCAAGTAAGTTAATAATTGGATAGTCCTCCCTACTTAACTTTCATAAGATGGAACCAAACTCCAGTGATTGTCAAGGAAGGAGTACTTAGATGATTAAATACTGCTACGTGATTAAGTCCCATGGAGGAATGGCCCTACTCCAGTCAAGAAGAACAACATCTTCATCGATTCAAATAATTAATATATAATGAAAAATGATTGAATAATGTCTTGGTGGTGCATATTTAAAACCCACATGGAGTAGTTAGACTGACCTCTTCCTGGAATAATGATTTATTTATAAAATTAAATTGATAATTAACTAGCTGGCGTTTTATATTAACACTGACGAGATGGCACCAAAGTCCTAAAACTATCGCTGATGTAATGACCTACTTACAGAGCTAAATGATGAAGTAATGAGATGATGTTACATCGTCTACTCACAAAATCTGACTCCAAAAGGGACTTAGGGTCCATAACATTACCTGTTTTTCAAATACGTTAATTAAATGATGAATTATTATTTAATTTCCTAGTTTAACAGGTAAATAAGTAAGTGTACTATTAGATGATGCTATGTTCTGGCACGATGGACTCCCCTAAGGAGGCTTAAATCTTCACTGGTAACTGAATACATAAGGACAGATTTTCATAATTCAATGAATAAACATTAAACTAGTGGATGGTGTTTTATGTGTGAAACCTAAAGATTGATCAACACTGAAGAGTCATTGAGTTCTTAATCATACATTTGAACAATAAAATGAATGAATGAAAAGATAATTTCTCATAATTCACCCCTAGAGAGATAACAAAATGATATCAACAATGATTTAAATAAATAAATAATGAAACCACAAGAGACATTTTAACACCAACAAGGGGGCTCCAGACTCCACTCTTCCTGGAGTAGAAAAAGGCAGATTTAAATAATGAAAGCATCAGATTGTTAGATCGTCTGTCACACTTGATTCACACAAGGTGGCACCACACTTCAGGGTTCACAGATTATATAATGAAACAATTTAATGATTACATCTTTACATATCAAAGTCTTTGAACTTTTTCGTATCATCAATACCTGGGCAGACTTGCCAGATATGAAAACGGATGCTGTCATCACGGATTTTTAATATTCCATCAGTTAATCATCAGATAATCATACTTTCTTGCCTGGTGAGTTCTGTTGGCCTGACATCCTCACCAGTGCCTGAATCTCTGTTGTGTTGCGGCAGGACCTGAGGTAATTGGCCCATTCCTGGCATACCAGTAGTAGCCAAAATGTTGATATCAGCTGAAAACGTGGCTGCAGCAGGGGCATCAACAGCATAGATGAGAGAGAGATGTTCTTCTGTGTTCTGAGTCGTCATCCTTTTGCCGGGTCTCGGTGATGGTGCCGACCTGCTAGTGCCACTACATCTTCTAGATGTAGACCACAACCGATGTGAAGATGTGGAGGAAGAACAAGTAGTCAACACCCAGACCCCCATGCAGACCTTGGTAAAGTTCTTTTACTTCTCGGAGGGCACCAAGCAATCTTCTGGACTCTGTTCTCCAGCATTCCTAGTGGTCTGGAAGACGCATAGACATTCAGAACATGCTCTGCCCATGTCTACAAGTTTCCTCAATTGTCGCTGACAGATATTTGCAACCTAAAAATGATCGGTGTTGGCATTGTCTGTCGTTTAAGTAATATAAAGAATTAAATAAGTCAGTGATAGCTAACTGTCCCAATAAAGAGGTGATGTAGCATTTAACTTGCAGGGAGGTATGGCCAGACTCCAGTATGAAGAATGTCATCATCATCCTTTGAAACCATGAATCATAAACTGTGATGATATTGCACATTAACGCCACAAGAGGGAGCTTTACGGGTCTCTTCATGGAATGGAGGATTGTTGTTTACATAATTACACTCATATTTACATTATCTTGGGGATTAACACAGATTGTCAATTTAAATACATTAATCATGTAATTAGATGATCTGTGGCACCAGATTCCAAGTGTCATGGACGATATGATGAAACATCCTTCATATTTACACTTCGATGACACCCAATATAAATCATAAAAAGTTGAGTTTGTGACTAAACAGCTGGGAGTCCCTGCTCTATTAGCTTATTAGAACTTGATTAAAAGTTAAGCTCTGAATTTTTATATTGTAAATTAATTGTTTATATCTTTAAGTAGTATATGTCTTGGGGTAGAGAGATGTGGCAGAGGTTAAGAATAAGAGTACTGGCTGATCTTCTAGAAGTCCTGAGTTCAATCCCCAGCAACTAAATTGTGGCTCACAGACATTTATAATGTGATGTGGTATCCTCTTTGGGTGTGCAGACTTGTATGCAGGCAGAACACTGTATGCATAATTAATAAATAAATGTTCAAAAAAGACTTATATATCTTTATATGTTTAAATCTTTATTTAGGAGCCATATTCAGGCTGCCTTTACTGCCAAGCTCACAAAGTTTTCTTAGCCAAGCCATCAATAGAATTAGAGATCTGAGAAGAAAAAAAATTATATGCTACTTTTGAATCTATTAAAAAAATCACAGGGACCGTTCCTTTTATTCTTAGCCATAACCAATTTTCTATGGCATTGAGGGGAGAAATTTTTCACCAATGTGAGAGGTGGTTTTATTTTTTTTTATTTTTATTTTTTCGTGTGGAACCTGGAATTGGAAAAGTCTGAACTTATTTTGTCTAGACAAAGGTGCACACAATATTCTAGTACCCTGCAGCCTCTACACTACCCAGTCCAAGCTGGGTCCTTTCATGCTGCAGGCATTGTGTTTCAGCATCTTGCTCCCTGGTCAGTGTCATCACAATCCATGCTGCCCCACAGTGTTCTTTAGAGACCTTTGGTCATTGTTAGGTTCTGTGATTCTTTGTCTGAAATTATTACAGCTTTTTAGTTAATATTTACATGCCTTAGGACTTTTCCATCATGCCCTGAGAGATGCAGAATAAAATAGAGATCTTCCTATTAAACAGGGACGAGGGAATGCAATTGTCTGAGGTCAGGGCCTTTGTGTAGGTGTTTTTTCATATCCTGAGAACACAGCTCTTACTCCTGCTGACTTTCTAGTGTTCTCCCATTTCCTTCCATTTCCTCTTGAAAGCAGTAAAGAGGTAGCAATTCTTTATAAGAAGTTTACATAGAATAAGACATAAGTTAAGCAAGACCTCTCTGACCCAGGTTTTATCTTCTCTTTGTTCTGTCTTTCCTACCTTCCTCATCTTCTGGCACATCTGTGTCAGAACCTGTCATTAAAGTGTGACCTGCTGTTGCATGTCACTGGTGTACTATGAAATCATTATGGTACTTTTCTGTTGAAGTCTTTCATGGCCTTACTGGTCCGACTTGCAGTTTCCTGACCCTATTTAAATTCTTCAAATTGTCTGCTGGCATCTCACCTTGGAAGAACTTAAAAGTGGCAGCAATTGTGGAATGCAAAATATGTTTTAGGACCCAGACAGTCATGATGAATGCCTTTAATCCCAGTCCTCAGAGGGCACATGCAGGCCAATTTCTGTGAGTTTGAGACTAGTGTGCTCTATAGAGCTAGCCCCGCTACAACTAAGGCTATAGCACAGGAACCTGAGAAACTCTGTCCCAGAAAATTATCTGTTGTAGGCCTTCTCCTCTTTGAACATTAGTGAGAGATGGTTGCATGCTATCATTACAGATGTTGTTTGTTTGTTTGTTTGTTTGTTTTCTTTCTTTTAACCTCTTTAGTCTATGCAGCCATTTCTTACTGGAAAGGCAAAGTCTAGAACAGCTTTTCTCCCAGCATTTTAGAATTAATTTTCTGAGACATGATTTCTCATTGACAATGGTTGCTTTGATCCATCCCAGTATGTTGCTTTCCAGGACACTGTATTCTTTCATCTTAAACACACCTCATTAAATTAAGAGACTTTATACCCTCAGAAGGTAGAAGGTTTTTTTTTTTTTTTTTGACCAAGCATCTTAAACACCTAATTTGAGGATACCAATTACTTTTAAGGTGATATTTAATAAATGGAACACATTAACTTGTAACACTGCACATTGATTAAAAATATAATCCACCTCTACATCACAAATGATTTCAATGGCAATGAGATAAAGTATGGCCCCAGTGTTTTAAAATTGTCCATATGAGTTATAAAGTTGACTGTCCATTGCACTTACAGCAAAAAGATTTGCATGTGGAACATGGATGCTACCTTCAGACCAGAATAGAAATAATAGTTTATTGCATGTACTGCAAGGAGAAACAGGGTGGATGTCAGTTATTGTATTAATCATAAAAAATGGCCATGATTGCTGCATTGTGATGATTTGAATGTGATTGCACCTATAATCTCATAGGGAATGGCAGTAGTATAAGGAGGAGCTTTGGTGCAGTGACTTTGGCATTTTAAGAAGAAGAGTATCACTGGTCATGGGTTTTGGGGTTTCCTAGGCTTTGGATATGGGCAAGTATACAAGATGTCTTACTGAGGCCTGCATATCAAGATGTAGCCAGCACCATATTCTTCTTGAAATCATGCTCCCTGCTATGATGAAAATGGACTCAATTTCTGAAACTGTGAGACAATCCAATTAAATTTTTTTTTAAATAAAATGTGTGGGGGATTTCTTTCTTGCAAGTAGAGTGATGATTCATCCCTGATTGTCAATGGCGAGTCTAGGGTTGGAATCCCTGACTGGGAGAGTTTTACCAAGGAGGCAGAGACAGGTTGATCTCTGTGAGTTAGGGACCAGGCTGTTCTACAAGAGCTAGTTGCAAGACAATCTTAAAAGTCACAGAAAAACCCTGTCATGAAAAACAACAGAACGTGTTGTGGTGGTCTTAGAACTTATACACAGGAATAAAAATCCTAACTTATATAGATTCAGTGGTTTTCTTCTTTAAATACTCAGGGTGTATTGAATCATGTCATGTGAATGAAGACAGACCAGATTTGTAGAATAAAATTTGGATATATTGAGCTGGGTGTAGCCAATGGTGTGATGTCATTGAGCTTTGCATTGATCACAGCTACTCTTGCCTTTGCTACCTCATGCTGGGAAGAAACTCCTACAATTCCTTTAGGAAAAAGCTTTGAATGTTCATTTAGAAGGAAATATAAAGTTTACTTATTGACTGTTTTCCAATTCCCCAGGCAAATGACCACAGGAATATGTAAGAATTGAGTTCATTTAACAACTTTGAAGCTGGTGTAGGCACAGTGCAGAAAGAGGTGGGGGAAAGAAGGAACATGTGCAATTTCTTGCTTTCCTTTGGTGGAAATATCAGTGTGGAGCCTATAATCAATTGTAGATGGTTTACACAATGTCTGACTGGCCATTTCTTGGTGTCCATAGACAAGGACAATCAATAATCTTGATAAAGTACTGATGTGATAATGAAACCGAATTGCTGACTTTCATATAGAAGATACAATGAAATCCACAGCCCAATAGCATGGTCACTGTGTAAGCTTCAGAGCCTAGCTGTCATTTATGCAGGGACAGCAATGGAAGATGTGCCCTGTGCTGACCTGGGCAATGGCCCTTTTCCTCTTATCCTCCCTGAGTGTAGGTTCCCTTGGGGGAGTGAAATCTCTGTGTCCACACTGGGCTGTGGTGGCGCACAACTTTTATTCAAGCATTTGAGAGGGAGAGGCAAGAAACTATGTGATTTTGAGGCCAGTATGATTTTCAAAGAGAGTTATAGTGTGGGTCCCAAACATAAAGTGACACACCCAAACCTAAAGAGACACCCTGCTTTGAAAACCAAAGGAAAAAAAAAAAAACAAAACAAACAAACCAAAGGGAAACAAATATTGTTGTTCAATATGAATGACAAGGATTCTTTTGGTATATATTGGGAACATCCAAGGGAAAAACTGAAAGTTTGTTTATGGAATTCATGAATATTGCATTCTACATTCAGATTTGTCTTTATGTGTCACACACAGTTTATAAACCAGTGGAAATATGTCATTGGAATCATCTTTCTTCAATACATGCTCACAGCTCTTTTACCTTTCCACACTCACTAGCTACCATAGCATGTTTCAGGAAAGTTGAGTTCCTGGGAAAAAGGAATTTCTTATTTGCAGTTTCCTCAAGTGTGCATGGTGTTTAGTGGGTGGACAGGCATTGTACATGTGTTCAGAAGCTGAAATTAAATCATTCTTCTGTATTAATATTTGTGTGGGCATCATGGGGCTGGTTTTGCCTTAAACCACAAGGAGCCTTGCAGAAGCTTAGAAAGATATTACCCCCATTTTTAGAGAGAGATCTAAACCATGAGGCATCTCCATTTGGAAAAATGTCAGTACGTGGAGGAACAGAAGCAAAAGAGAGTGCACATTCTTCTGAATTAATTTTGTGGGAGTTATGAATTCTTTTTATTTAAGATCTAAACAACTGGCATGATGTGTAGCTGGTTAACATTGTTCGAGATCTTGGTTTTCCTGGCTGAGTTTCCTCTGGTGTTTTGATAAAAAGTTGATTATATTTTCCAGCTTTTGTTCTTGTCATTGTCTCTGCATCTCCCCTTTATCCTTTCCCAAATATTGTACACCTTCTTGAGCACCATACATTTGTTGTAAATATTAAAGTCTCAGTATGTCAAAGTATGACCTGAACGTTTCTGGGATTTCTTCTGTGTCCATTGTTATGTCCCCATTTTCATTTCTGATTTTATGAATTTGCATGTTCTCTCTCTGCTTTTTCATTAGTTTGGCTAAAGTTTTGTCTAGGTTGTTGATTTTCTTGTAAAACCAACCCTTTGTAATATTGATTTTTTGCATTGTTTCCCTGGTTTTTGTTTTATTGATTTCAGGCCTCAAATTTATTATTTTCTGGTGTCTACTCTTCCTGTGTGAGTTTGCTTCTTTTTGTCCTAATGCTTTCATTTGGGGGGGGGCAGTTAATTCTCTATTGAAACTATCCTCTGTTTTTTTTTTTTTTTTCATATGGGCACATAGTGCAATGAACTTCTCTGGTACCACTGCTTTCAAGGTGTCCCTTTAGTTTGGGTATGTTGTGTCCTCATTCTTGTTGAATTTTAGGATGTCCTTAATTTCTATATTTCTTCTTTGACACAGGTATGGTGCAATTGAACATTTTTAAATTTCCATGAGTTTGTAGGGTTTCTGCGATTTGTGTTGTTGTTGTAATCCAATTTTTAAAGCATGCTGGTCATATAAGATACAGGGGACTATTCCAATTCTCTTGTAATTCTCTTGTATCTGTTGAGGTTTGTTATGCCACCTACTATTTGGTCAATTTTAGAGAAGGTTTCAAGTGGAGTAGGGAAGAACTTATATTCTTTTGTGTTTGGATGAAATGTTCTATAGATGTCTGTTAAACCCAATTGAGACGAAACTTCTGTTAATTCTTTTGTTACTTTGTTAAGTTTGTGATTGGTGGTCCTGTCTAGTGGTGACAGTGGTGTGTCGAAGTCTCCCAATATAAATGTGTGACGTTTTATGTGAGGTTTGAGTTTTAGTAGAGTTTCTTTTATGAATGTGGTTGCCTTTGTATTGAAATCATAGTTGTTCAGAATTGAAACATTGTGTTGATGGATTTCTCCTGTGGTGGACATGGAATGACTTTTTTAATCTATTTTGATTAATTTTGATTGGACGTTTAACTTGTTAGAATTTAGGATAGCTGCACCTGTTTGCTTCTTGGGTCCATTTGATTGGAAGATCTTTTCTTAGCCTGAGGTAATATCTATCTTTGAAGCTTAGATGTATTTCTTATATGTAGCAGTGAGATGGAGTCTGGCTTCATATCCACTTTGTTCGCTTGTGTCTTTTTACAAGCAAGTTAAGACCACTAATGTTGAAGGAGAGTAAGGACCATGGATCATTAATGCTTGCTTGTTTTAGATTTGTTGCTGGCAGTGGTATTGTGAATTTATCAGTCCTGCTTTACCCTTGATTTGTGGTGCAGTGGATGATCTTTTGCCTACATCTTTGTGAGAATAGTTAACTTTCTTGGGTTGGTGTTTTCCTTCCAAATCGTTCTGTATGACTGGATATGTAGATATGTATTGTGACAATCTGGCTTTGTCATTAAACATTTTGTTCTCTCCGTCTATAGTGATTGACAGTTTTGTTGGGTATAGTAGCCTGGGCTGACATCCGTGGATAACTACTACAAAGTACTTGTAGAACATCTATCAAGGACCTTCTCATCTTGATGCTTTCCATGGAGTAGTCAGGTGTAATTTTCATAGGTCTTCCTTTATATGTTACCTGGAATATTTCCTTCACTGCTCTTAATGTAATTTTTTATTTGTATGGTTAGATGTTTTGATTATGATATGTTGAGTTTTTTTTTTTTTTTTTTTTTGGTGTTTGGTGTGCTCATTGTACTTTCATGGGCATGCACTTCTTCAGATTGTGAAAGTTATCCATAATGATTTTGTGAAAATGTTTTTGGCACCTTTGAGCTGGGCTTCCTCACCTTCCTCTAAGCCTATTATTCTTAAGATTAGCCTTTTCATGGTGTCCCAGGTGTTTTGTGTTCAGGATTTGTTGGATTTATAATTTTCTTTGGTCGATGAATTTACTTATTCTACTTTATCTTCTGTGCCTGAGATTCCCAATTCCACCTCTTGAATTCTGTTGGTTATGCTTGCATCTGTAGTTCCTGATCATTTGCCCAGTTTTTCTATTTCCAGCATTCCTTTGGTTTACGTTTTATTTATTGTCTCCCTTTCCGTTTTCAAGTCTTGAAGCATTTCCTTCACCTGCTTGTTTTTTCTGGCTTTCTGTATTTTCTTCAAGAAATTTGTTCATTTTTTCCATTTTTTGTTTGTTTTTTCTTCCATTTCTTTAAGGTATTTTCTCCCATCTTCTTTGAGGGCCTCTATCATTTCTTATGGCAATAATTTTTAATTTGTTCTTTTCTACTTCATCTGCTTTGCTGTTTACCGGTCTATTTAGTGTAGATTCCACAGATTCTGGTGCTGTTATTCTTTTCGTTCTTTTGTTAGGTGTTTTATTGTATTTCCATCTTCCCATAGATACTTCCCCGGTGTGTTTTGGTGGGTCAGAAGTTTGATGTATGTAGCTCTGGGTGGTCCAATCACTCTAGGAGTTCTCTCCACAGGCAGGGCCCTGCAATGGGACTATAAGTTCAGATTCCAGCTGAAGACTGGCAATGCAAGTCAAAGATTGTGAAGGCTGTGACCCAGGATGTTCCTTAAGCTGATAGGCAGATCTAGCCTGGGCCTGGCACTCTCCAGCTGAGGCCTCTTTGGCAGAGACCCTACAATGGTGGTCAGGGATCCATCCTGCAAGAACTCAGAGTGGTCCCATGGAGACAGGGTCCGAAAATACATTTGAGGACTCTAGCCAAGGCCTGGCAATGGATGACAAATACTGGGCTGATACTCAGGATGTTTCTGCACTGACAGGCAGATCTAGCTGGGACCTGGCCCTCTCCAGCTAAGGTCTCTTTAGCAGAGGCACTACAATGGGGGCCCTTTCACTCATTACTTTAACAATTTAAAAAGCCTCATTGAGATTAGTGATTTTTCTAAATCCAATCCTACATATTTGCTTCATATTACATAAAGCAACTCATATTGGAGGAAACTGTTAAGACTTTAAACACCTAAGAACCTGGGTTACAGGAATGAATACTCACAATATTGTTTATTCACAGGTGAAAATATGTTTGGTTAATGATTTGATTTAATTTTAATCATGTAATACCAGTGCATGGATTTGTGTTTGCTCACACTTGTTCCCAAGAATGTTAGCCTCTTGAGTTATTCTTGTAGCAAAAACTACAGAATTTTATCAAAATCCTGACATGGGTCCTGGCAATGAACATTCCATATTTTTTTCTCGTCCATATCTCTAACCCTGTCTCTATGCTTTCTCTATTTTCTTGATATGAAGTGATAGGGAAGAGCTCATGAAAGAGGTAATCAAAGTCATGCAAACAATTTTGTGAAGATGTTAGCCATCATACTTTTCTTTAATTTCAATAATCAAAATGGTTTTTTTTTGTTTAGCATGGTTCTTACTAAGTTCACTACACCCAAGATAAATGACAAACTGGTCAGTCCTTCTGATGTAATCTGCAACCCAAGAGAGAAAGACAGAGAGATGGGGGAGAGAGAGAGACAAAGAGACAGAGAAAGAAAGACAGCATGAGGAGCGAGAGGGAGAGGAAAGAGAGATAATGAGAGCAAGAGAGATGTCAACCCAAGCTTCTCCACCTTCAGGTTTCATACTCTGTACCAAGGGAACAGCATATAAAATTGGGGAAGATACCTCCCCTATGACTGGTGGCTGTGCTTGAAGCTCGGATTGGCTACCAAAGCCTGAGTTACAGGACTAAATGAACAGAAAAGACACAGAACTTGAGGGCAGGTTTGGATCAGGACTACCAAACATTCTAAACTCTTTGAATAGATATAGAAGCCATTAGGGTTTCCAAGCAACAACCCAGCCTCCCTGGGTATGCAGACATTAGTTTAAGTATGGCTTCTTATTCTTGCCAGGGATGATATGGAGAGGAAGGATTCAGGAGTTTGTGGGATTGCTTTTAGCAGGAGGTGTGGTTTACAAGGTTTCCCTTAGCTGCCATCCTGTAGATCGTCGGCACCTATTCCTTGAGAGATGGACAAAGTAGGTTGTGCAAAGCTTCAGCCTTAACATTGAGCTGCAGTTCTGAGAGAGGGTCTTCGAGTCCTGGCAGTATTTGGTAGCACTGTTCCAAGCCCTACCTTCAGGGTGTCACGGGGGGTGGGCACTCCTCTGGATTCACCTCAGTTCAGACTTCACCCTTGAAAGGCCTGCCATTGTTTCCTCATAGTAGTGGAAAGGGACAAGGTCTCCTGACAAAATTGGGAGCATTGGTTGAGGGGAGGGAGAGTTAGGAGAAGAAAATGGGAGAGGAGAACAAGAGGCATCAAGAAGACTGAGTTTTGGAAACAATAGAGGAGAGCAACAAAAGAGATACCATATTAGATGGAGGTATAATAGGTGGTAAGAGAAATCTGACACTAGGAAAATGTCCAGAGATCTACAAGGATGACCCCAAATAAGAATATAAGCAATAGTACAGAGGCTACCTTGAATGCCCTTCCCTATAATGAGATTGATATCTACCTTATAGGATATTCTAGAGCCTTCATCTAGTAGTTGACTGAAACAGAAGCAAAAATACTCAGCTAAGCACTAAGTGGAACTCCTGGAATCCAGTTGCAGAGAGGGAGAAGTTATGAGTACAGGGATCAAGACCAGGTTGGAGATACCCTCAGACTCACCTAAGTAAAACAGTGTGGTGCTCATGAACCCCAGTCTGATAGTTGGGAAAACATAATATGACTGACCTAACACCCCTAAAAGTGCATCTCATTTAGAAGGCATAGGAAGTGTAAGGGACCTCTGGCAGTGGAATCAGGGTGTACCCTTGATGTATGAAAGACTTCAGGAGCCCATTCCCTATGGACAGATACTCAGTCTAGACACAAGGGGTTGGGCCTTGTCCCTGCCCCAAATGACTTTTGGATTAGTGCATATATGAGAGGGAGAGGGAAAAGATATGGATATGTAAAATAACTTTGATTCTATTTTAACAGAATTCATTAAAAGTAAGAATAGGAAATAAGGTGGGGTGAATAACTTAGCTAACATTTGCTGGTGCCATGGCCCTAAAGACCAAGAGCTTAGGAAGGATTATGGACACTGTCCTCAAGCAGTCACAGACTAACTTTGACTGTGGTATGAAAACCATACCCCAGGGACAACTTTCATCTTGGGTGACTGTGAAATCCTATAATTCCTACCTCCACTCTCTAAGAACCATTACTAAAGGCATCTGCGACTATGACTGGCTTCACGGCTTCAAGTTTACTTAGTGAGACATTAGAATGATGTGATGAATAACAAGAAGAGTTACACTTAACTGTGTAAAAAACCTCATTTCTGTGAACCTGGCTGTCACCATTAGCAGTAATATATAGAACCCTTCCAAGGTATTTGGTGAGATTTAACAGACTAAATGATAAGGAAAAATAATATTTCCCATATTTGAAAGACAACTGACTTTGAGGCAGAAACCCTGCACTTAATGCATACCATCTTCTGTTACTGAAGTTAGGACCAGTGCCTGTTGTCTGGCTACACTAACAACCAGGCTCAGTCATTCATCATAAGTGAGCCAAGCTAATGAACTAACTTCTCTGTTGACAAGCCAAACTACAATGCCAACTCTCTGGATTCAAGTTGGACAGATATCACTCATGTCCTAGGACAGACTAATCTATAATGTGAATTTTATTTAAGACAGGATGTCACAGTAATACTATACTTCAAAAGAAGAGAAAAAAATACAAAAGTAAAATTAATGAAAATTTAAAGCATATTTATTCAGTTTGAGTACTTATGAAAAATAAAACAGTAAATAATCGATACCAAGGGTCTTAATAGACTTAGAATGCAAAACAAATAACAAAGTCAAATATGGATTTTTTTTCCATCTCTAAAACACTCGCATATACTCGGTTCCTGTTTCTGCTATAAGGTGGTCGTATAAGAAGTCAATGTTTTTTTCATAGACACATTTTCATTTGAAAGAATCAATACTTTTTCTACAATGTGACTCCCTGGAAAATGAGAATTTTATGAGTCTACATTTGCCCTTGTGGTAGGCCAAAAGTGGACCCCACAAAGTTGACTTATGATCTCCATACAAATATCAAGGAGTTTGTAGGACTGTAATCAAAAACAGCAGCAGCTCAGTCCCATATCCATTTCTCAGTCCGTGAGTGTGCACAAGTTGAAGACTAGCTATCATTGATGAAAGGAAGACAGAGACATAATATAATGTCAGGCAGGCAGATTCAGTCAATACTGAAAGCTCCATTTTATTCATATACCAAACTTAAGTAGTCAAACAAAGGTGCGGCAATGGAAGGGGACTTTTATTAATATGAATAAAGGGAAAACAGAAATTGTTTCCACTAATGCTAAAGGCCCTCCATAATTGCACATACAATGTGCCTTCAGGCACCCCATTGCTGCACTTATTCCTTCAGGGTTGTTAACCTGTCTACTCCCAAATCATTGCTATTTAGGTCGGAGACATTCATCATCAAATCACAGGTGACCTGTAGCAGGAAAGATAATATCTTAAGGATAATAGGAGTTATTGGAGCACTTTGAACACATGACAAGTTGGATCAGATTCCCATTTAGGGGCTGAGAAACTTCAGACTGTCAGAATATATTCCAGGACTGCCAAAGTTATACAGAAACCTTGTATGCAAACAGATGATGAGATCTACCTTTAACTGCTTGGTGGCAGTGCAAATGTTTAATTCCAGGACACAGGAGGCTGCCTGATTTTGCTTAGTTTGAGGCTAGCCAAATCAAAAGAATGAGTTTAAGTCCTGCACACATAAACCCGGTTTTGAAAATAACAAACAAAACATAATCACATAAAGGAAAATCAGATCAACCTACTGGTGGTAGCCTACATGTATAAATGGTATTGAAGGAGGAAGCTTTCCCTCTTTGAATGCTTACCCTAGCTCTGAGTACAAAGTTTATTGTTTTACTACCATTAGAGCCTACTTTTTTGGAAATTTGGTGTATAATGACCAGCTGAGACATCCATCCTGATAAAGTAAAAAACTGCTGTACTCTTAAGATTCCCATTGGTAGGTAACCTTTGTAGGACTAACTACATCACAGCTTATGAGACATCCTAATAAATCCACTTTCTACATATATGGAGAGATTCATCATACATTTTTTTTCATGCAGAGAACATTGATTAATGCAGTTGGATTTGTTTCATTTTGTTTTTTATCTGCTCACTAAAGATGTATTGGCTAACAATATTGCTCACAAATACTTTTTTTTTTATATCCCTAAATATCTGTGTGGTAGTTAATGAATATTTGGAGCTCCCTCCCAACTTTTTCAACTAGAATCACTCAATCCATTTAAGTAAGTATACTTAGCTAGCCACACTGGGTCTAGGAGGAAGAAAGGAAAATGCCTGTATAGTACAGAATGATAACACGGGTCAGCTATAGGACAATTGCTATAGAAATGCACATCACTGCTGATGTAGAAAAAACTTTGGGTAGAAGGCAAACAGTAACCATTGCAATTTGTCTTTAAGCACTCTGCAACCACCTGGGATGTGCTTTTATCACTCAGGCCTTACTAGCCAATCAGGCCCCTTTGTGACCTGCCTGTCAAAAGAAGTGCAGGGCCCTTCTGGTCTGTATTTGAAGAGAAACTGGAGCCAGTCATTTTGTGTGCTGTGCTTTGAGGAAGGGCAAACTGGAAAACAACAGCATGGTGAGTGAGGGGCTGATGTCCTCATGGGTAGTGGGAGATGGTGAGGTGATGGATTTAGTGAGGTGGGTATTCCCTGGATCTGGCTGGGAAACTATAGCCAGACTACCTGTCCCCTGAGTTCTCATGCAGTCCTCCAAATAACTACTCTGTGGGCTGTATCTGCTTTGAGCACAAGGAGCAGGGAGGTGTGTATAGAAACCCTTTTTAAGTCAACTTCTATATACTTCAGGTGCACCCACTGAAATAATGGCAACAAACTTCCAGAGGCCTTTTAGATAAGTACCTTTTAGAAGTTCAGCAATTTGCATTTTAATTTTATGTGTAAGATCCATTTATTGTAAATTTTCTGCACATTGTAAAAGGCATCTCAAGTAAGGGTAGCACTTCACTATTGAGCAGTGATTTACAGGGGAAGAATTTGTAACACAAAGGATTGACAAATGCTTTGAAGATATTATGCCTCATAAAGTAGAATTTAACTGAGGTAGTACTGCCTCTAAAACACACAAAGATAAGTATATGCTGACCAGTCCTGTTTGAATTTTGAATGCTAGATACATATTTGTTCACCATGATTTTCCAGACCTTTGACTCCAAACCATTACAAAGGAGAAACTCCTGTTTTACAACAGCAGCTAGTCCCTTACCCTTATCATAGACCTGCCCCATAACAAGCTGCACAGAATGCTATTACAGGGTCACAAGCAACCTTAAAATTCATTATATCATATAGTTGCAGTTTTCTTCTCCAGAAAAACATAGTTCTAACAGAGTGGCAATAGGACACCAGATTTTAAAAAGTAAACCAATGATGTATGAGTTACCTGATAAAGCAAAGCTTTCACTTAGGTCCTCATGCAGGGATGAGAAACATTCTTAGAAGAGATAGTAACACCCTGGGGACTAGGCCTTGAAAGCTTTTCCTAAGGGCCTGGTGTATTGACAATACAACAGAGAACCTTGTCAAAAACCAGGTATTTGCATGGGAGAGCTGGTAATTGTATGGAACAAAGCCTTTGTGGACAGTTTGCTTCATATCTGTAGATATAAACTATATAGAGATATGTTTCTAAGTTCCAAGGCCACTGTGGTCTTAGTCAGCAATGATCATGAGATACCCTGTATTCATGTAAAGTCCCTCACAGAACTGGTAATGGACAATTCCCCCCCAGAGCTCAGGGGAAGTGGGGGAGGACAGCAAATGGAGAGAGAAGTAGGAGAAAACGAGGGGGAGGAAAGGAAACCTGTGTGACCAGGAAGATTGAGCCTGGTTAGGAATAGAAGACAGGAAAGAGAGAGAGACAGAGACAGAGAGAGAGAACATAAAACAGGGAGCCAATATTGGTTTGAAGATAAAATTGAACACAAAGAAAAGTCTGGAGAACTACAAGACTGCTGCTAACTAACAGTTTGAGCTTCTATGGAAAGGCTATCATAAATGTCCTTCCTGGAGAATGAGATCAACAACTAACTTCTCCATGGAGCCCTCAACTAATGCCTGTTGGAAACAGATGCAAACACCAATACATAAACACTGAGCCGATGTAGAACTCAGATACAGAGGGAGAGGACAAGAACAGGCGGCAGAAACACATAGAGACAGCTTTCCTGAACAAGGAGGAGCTAACGGGCCACCAGACTGATAGCTGGGAAGACAGCATGTGACTGACTCAGGACCCCTGAATATGGGTCTCAGCCAGAAGTATTGAGAAGTCTAAGCGCCCTCAGACAGTGCAGCCAGGATGTATTCCTGAATTACAAAAGGACTTTGAAAACACATCCCCCATGGAGGGATAACTGCCTTAATCTAGAAACAGTAGAGAAGCCCTAGTCCCTATTTCACATGACCTGTCAGACCTACATGACCCCTACTGCATGACATTGCCCTACATATGGAATTGCGGTGGGGAGTTGGGAGGGTCGTTAGAGTGCTTGTGAGAGGGCAGAGAGAGTAAAATGGAGGGATGGAGTGAAGATAGTTTGGAGGGAGGGAGGGGGAACTGGGATCAACATGTAAAATAATAAATTAAATTTTAAAAAATGCTTTTACACCAAAATTTATGTTCAAGTAAAAGTTACTGGGGAAAAGGATTTCTATTTTTGTTTCCACAGAAAATGAAAAGATGTGGATTCCTTCCAGACTAATGTGGTTTGATCAAGCCAGACCACCTGAAACAGAATACCAGGTGATCCTACATTCAAAACAGCTGGACAAAGCAGCCTGACAGATTACAGCCAGGGTTTCTGAATCTCCTTCGAATTCCCCATGACAGCTCCCCTTACTATCAGGAAGTAGTTTTGAAAGAACAATGTCCAAATTCCCAAATATTGTCTATAAATGTTTGTTTCCATCTATATGGACTTAGTTATATAAAATAAAAAAAAATGTGAAAGAAACAAACCAAGCTAAGAATGGGCATTCATAACTAAGAAAAAAAAAAAAAAAACAAAACAAAAAAAAAGACTAAAGTCAAGTATGATATCTAAGATGTTCACCAAATTATTTACAAGATGTAGGTTTCCCCTTCCATGATTTCTTCCCTATTACCTGATATCAAGATGATAAGACAGGATTTAAAATACGTACAGGTTTAGAAATGTGGATGAACAAAATTATGCAAGTTCATTGCCAAGACCTACATCAGTTTTTTGAGAACATACTGTAATTCCTCCCACAGGAATACTCAAGGGTGTAACCTTCTTGTGAGAAACCATGAACAATCACAAACTCACACACTGACATCACATAATTAAAATTAAATCAAATCTCTAAACAGATTTCCATATTTGAATATTTTTCTCTAATGAGTACTCAATCCTGTAACCATTGTGTTCAGGGTCTTAAAGTCTTCAAAGTTTTCCTGCAACATTAATTATTTCATGTAAAAGAAAGTAATCATGAAGGATTGGGCTTAGAGATAGCAATCCATATGAATGAGGTTTTTATGTAAATCAAGTCAAGTGTTACCATGAAACATGGATCCCTTACCAGTGAATTTCCAGGACTTTTTTCCACATGAGTTTGCAAGTGAGAACAAAACAGAGACATTGTATTGCTTGAACTGATTGTTCACACGTGTCAGATATTTTTCTCTCCAAAAAACTATGTAAGTCAATGTGTGTTCAATGAAGATCATACCACATTCTTAGTAGGAAGATTCCTTCCCATAAGGGTTTTCTTAGGCTCACAAAGATTATAGGGATAAACAAAGTGCACAGCATTACAACAATGGATGCATGTATAGTGTTTTTATGCACTATGATTTATTTCTTTGATTATAAAGACTAATGATATATAGAGAGGATTTACCACATGGGATACATTCAATATCTTTCAAGTATACATTCTTTTATGACTTAAGAGAGTGCTGGGATATGCAAAGGCTTTATCACAATCATGGCATCCATAAGTTTCTCTACAGAAAGTGTTCTTATATGACTTTTAAGCACATCATATGCTGTGAAAGCTTTACTACATTGACTAAATTCTTAGGGTATCTCTCCAGTATGTGTTTGTTTATGAAGTCCCAGATTGTTGTGTTGTGAAAAAGCTTTGCCACATTGATTACATCCATAAGGTTTCTCTCCAATATGTGTTCTATGATGACACTGGAGATTACTGGCACATGAAAATGCTCTACCACATTGATTACATATATAGGGTTTCTCTCCAGTATGTGTTCTATGATGAGATTTGAGAGTAGTGTCATGTGAAAATGCCCTACCACATTGATTACATGCATAGGGTTTCTCTCCAGTATGTGTTCTATGATGAGATTGTAGCATACTAACTTGTGAAAATGCCCTATCACATTGGCTACATACATAGGGTTTCTCTCCAATATGTGATCTTTTATATAACTGTATTGTGAAAAACATTTGCCACATAGATTATAGTCTTGTGTTTTCCCTCCAGTATATGTTCTAAGATGTCTTTTAAGCATAGTATGTCTTGCAAATGTCTTACCACATTGAATAAAATCATAGGTGTTTTTTACCATGTGTGCTCTGTCACTGAGAAGAAGGAAATTGTGACATGCAAAGACTTCAACACACTCTAGATTTCTATATGGTTTCTTTCCAGTATGAATTTTTTCAAGCCATTGAAGATGCCTGTAACCCACAAAGTTTTTCACATATTCATTGTGTATATTCACAGGATTCACTCCCTTATGGCTTCTTTGATTCCTGCAAAGAAAATTAGCATATGTAAAACTTTATCACATGCATGAAACTAAAGAAACTTTCTACATGTATAAAATAAAGTTGTAATTTGGCGTGATTGTAAACAAGAATCAGATCTTGAGTTTTACATTCATAATGCTTCTCTAATGTGGTATTATTTTGTTTTCATTAAAGATACCTGTGGATTCAGAGTAAGAGCTTTATTTCATGGCCCTCAATTATGGCATCTATTTACATATAATCTCCCACATAATTGAAAAAACTGAAATGTCTCAGAGCTTTGCCATATTTATACCATTTATCAGTTTTTTCTTCATAGAAATCATACTACATTGGCTAAATATACCAGTACAAATGGAAGCATTCACACATTCCAACGGTCATATGGATTTACTACAGTGTAAATTGATGGTATCTTTCAGATGACTTAGGAATACTGATATATTTGAAAGTTGTTTCACACTCAAGAAATATCCTCAAAGTGGGGACTACTAAATATCTTTCATTTCTTCTCACTGTCATAAGAAAGGTACATTGCTTCTTTCCAAATTCTAAATTCAAATGGCTTGTATTTAGAGTACATTTTCTAATACAGAATGTCTCTGTGTAAACCTAGCTATCCTGAAATTCACTTTGTAGATTGGGGTGATCACAAACTTAAGGGATACCCCTTGCTGTTGATCATGAATGTTGGAATTAAAGGTAGGGGCCACAACTACGCGGCTCTACATATGATATGCTTATGAAACTAAGAAAACAAATAAAAGTTTTCCACATAGAATTCAACTTTGACTTTCTTTAAATCAACTTTAAGTATTCTCCGTAACACCTCTTGACATTCATAAACTGACCCTTTTAATATCCACAGCAAAGTCACAAATAGATAAGTAATGCCTGCTTAACTATAGACTTTTTTTCTTAGGAAGTCTTGGACATATAATTATCACCTATGCAACATGTATACTGTTTAAAATATCTGAATAGAATGAAACTAAACAGACTGGCATATCTACAGAATAGTTGTCTGGGTGCTATAATTCAAAGGGTAATATCTGTTAATAGATTCCCTCTCATTTTACACAAATGCCTTGCAAACACAGAAGAGATATCTTTCACTGAGATACAGGGTTTTGTGAGAAAATGACAATCATCACTTTAAACTCCACTTATTTTCACTATTGCTCTTCTTAAACTTTTTTAATTTTTTAAGTGTGACTCTTCAATAAAATTTCCAGGATATATTAAAATGTCTGCAAAGCCAAATTTGTATAAATATGCACATGAAAATTTACCTTCTGTGTCTTCTAGAAGTTTGACAACGATCCACCATATTATTGTTATCCCAAATGTAGCCTGAAATAACAGAAAATATATGATGTATTCTGGCAAATTGTACAAAATTTAAGTAATATCTTCAGTGATCCTTGTTCTGAGTCGTCATGCTTTTGCAAAGTCTCAGTGATGGTGCCGACCACCTAGTGCCACTCCTTCTTCTCATGGTAGATCACAACCGATGTGAAGATGTGGAGGAAGAACAGGTAGTCAACAGCCAGACCACCGTGCTGGCCTTAGTGAAGTCCTTGTACTTCTCAGAGGGCACCGTGCAACCTTCAGTTCTCAATCACCCAGCATCCCTCTTACTCTGGAAGATGCATAGTTTATTCAGAAAATGCTCTGCCCATGTCTACAACTTTCCTAACCAAGTCCCTGACAGAATTTTGCACCCTAACCACAAACGGTGATGTCATTTTCGGCCCTTTACATAATTTCAAGAATTTAATAAGTCACTAGTAGCTAACTGTCACAATAAATAGGGGTTTTAGCATTCTACTGGCAGGGAAGCATGGCCAGACTCCAATCATGAAGGATGTCTTCATCATCAATTGATTCAATGAATCATACAATGTGAATATATTGCATATTATCTCCACAAGAGGGAGCTTTACAGGTCTCTTCATGGAATGGAAGATTGTTGTTTACATAACTATACAAATATTTACATTATCTTGGGGATTAACACAGATTGTCAATTTAAATTCATTAATTATATAATTAGATGATCTGTGGCACCAGATTCCAGGTGTCATGGACGATATAACCATTGTTTTATATAATTAAATAATCAAATAATGAGTTCATGTAACATCATCCACTTCCCTAAGGTGGCTCCAAACCAGGATCATGAACGATGTTGTCGTGATAAATTTAAATATTTTAACTACATAATTGATATTAAGATGGTCTATAATAATTGCCTCCCACATCACGTCACCACAATCCACTGATCATGGATTATCTAATGTCCTATTTTAATAATCAAATAACAACATAATCAGAGGATGAAATGGTCTGCAATACTCCATGTGATTAACTCCCATGGAGGAATGGCCCGACTCCAGTCAAGAAGAACAACATCTTCATCGATTTAAATAATTAATATATAATGAAAAATGATTGAAAAGTGACATGGTGGTACATACTTAAATCCCACATGGAGTAGTCAGACTGATCTCTTCCTGGAATAATGATGTGTTTAAAAAATTAAATTGATAATTGCTTAATATGCATTTTGTATTAACACTGAAGAAGTGGCACCAAAGTCCTAAACCTATCACTGATGTAAAGATCTATTTATATAGCTAAATGATGAAGTAATGAGATGATGTTACATCAACTCCCAAAATCTGACTCCAAAAGGGACTTATGGTTCATAACATCACCTGTATTTTAAATTCGTTAATTAAATGATGAATTATCATTCAATTTCCTAGTTTAACAGCTAAGAATGTATAAGGAGGCCCAAACTCCAGGGATCACTGAATACATAATGACAGATGTTCATAATTAAATGAATAAACATTAAACAATTGGGTGGTGTTTTATCCATGAAGCCTAAATGATTGCTCCATAATGAAGGGTCATTGAGTTCTTAATCATAGAGATGAACAAAAAAAATGAATGAATAAAGATATAATTTCTGATAATTCACCCCTAGAGAGATTACAAATTGATATCAACATTGATTTAAAGAAAGAAAATGAGAAAGAATGAAATGAAGAAATGAAGGAAGGAAGGAAGAATGAACGAAATCACAAGAGTCAATTTAACACCAATAAGGTGGATCCAGACTCCACTCTACCTGGAGTAGAAAAAGACAGATTTGAATAATGAAATAATCAGATAGTTAGATTGTCTGTCACACTTTAGTCAGCTCCTCTACGGAAGCTCAGATTGTTAGTTGGGAGCAGTCTTGTAGTTCTCTAGACCATTATTTTTGTTCAATTTTATCTTCAAACCAATATTGGCTCCTTCTTTTATGTTCTCTCTCTCTTGTCTCTCTCTTTCCTCTTTGATCTTCCTTTGAAAGGCTATTATAATTGCCCTTCCCGGAGAGTGAGATCAACAACTAACTTCTCCCTGGAGCCCTCACCTAATTCCTGTTGAAAACAGTATCCAACACCCATACATAAACACTGAGTCAAACTAGAACCCAGATGCAGATTGAGAGAACAAGACCATGCGGCAGAAACACATACAGACAGCTTACCTGAACAAGGATGAGCTAAAGGCCACTAGACTGATAGCTGGGAAGCCAGCATGGGACTGACTCAGGCCCCCCTGAATATGGGTCTCAGCCAGAAGGACTGAGCAGTCTAAGGAACCTCAGACAGTGGAGCCAGGATATATCTCTGGTGCACAAAAGGACTTTGCGAACATATCCCCCATGGAGGGATAACTGCCTTAATCTAGAGACAGGAGAGAAGCCCTGGTCCCTACTTCACATGACTGGTCAGATCTACATGGCCCCAACTGTGTGGCATTCCCCTACATATGGAATTGGAGTGTAGGGATAGGAGGGGAGGGTGGTTAGAGTGCATGTGAGAGAGCAGAGAGGGTAAAAGAAGGGGGAGGAGGGAGGGAGTGATGTAGGGAGCCGTCCCTACATTCTCCATTACAAGATTGCGCTGGCATCCGGCTGGCGGTTAGCATAAATAAGCCTGTGCGCACGTGCAAGGAGATTTCTCCCACGCCTCTCCCGTGGTGTCATTTGGCCTGATGAGCTAGCAAACAGTCAGGCAGTGACACGTCCTAAGCGAGGCTGAGTTTCTATATAAGGGTGTGGGTTTTTGCTCCCGGGGTCTTTGCTCTGCAGTTGGTGTAAGCTTATGCTCTGCCTCTCAAGAAGCATTAAAGCTATCATCGCAGAAGGATCCTATCTGTGTGCCGCATCGTTCTTGCTGGCTAGACGCTGGCGAGATGGTAGCGCGGGACAACTGGTGCCGAAACCCGGGAACTCGACCAATCCATCGTCAGCACCATCGAAGACCCCCAACTTTCGAGTTGGGAGGATTCAGAACTGCGAGGAGGTAAGTTCAGTAAGGTATGACTGATCCTCATAACATCTTTGCTTTAGTATTGGTTTTTATCACTTTCATTCTCTTTCTGTTGATCCTCTTTTGTTACCATCGAGGCCGCTGCTAAGGAGATTTCTGTACTTAAGTTGGACATAGATAAGCCGCGGTACGCTGCGCCTCTTAAATAAAAAAAGCGAGGCGCTCCAGATCCACTTTTGCTTTCGTGTGGTGCCAACGCTTGTAAGACGGACATAGATAAGCCCCGGGCATCTGTCGCGCAGCCATGGGCTCTATGCATTCCACTGTTATTTGTCAAGGATATAGACAGTGTAGCTCCCTGGTTTGCGGTCTCGGGCTCTCTCTCATTGGCCTCATGGAGGAAGTTAGGAAGGGATCTTGAGCATGCTCGGGCCAATGGAGAACTTGGGCCTAGCGCTATGGCCATCTGGACAATGATAGAAAATTGTTTAGAGGATGAGGATTGTAAGTCTGCCATTGCGGAGGGACAAGGGATTTTAACCAAGTTTCAGGATAGTCTATCAGAAGCTGAACAAAGTGAGAGGATGGGTGCGCGCAAAAAGGAAACTAAAAGTGAAAAAGGACCCTCTAGAAAAGATAGTCAGGAGGAGAAACCAAAGAAATCTCTTAGGAGGTCTAAAAAGAAAGACCTAAAGAAAAGGGAGAGCTCAAGCGGCCTCTATCCTAAGTTATATCTGGAGGCCCCGGGTATTGAAGGCCCCTCTGAGTCCGAAGAGTCTGATGTCTTGGACACGGAAGAGGAGGTAGACTTGGAGGAAGAGGCCGCCAGATATGAAGGGGAAAGGTACCACCCCGATGATGATTTTGGCTTTCCTATTACTATTAAGAAAGGGGACGAGAAGCCTTCTGCTTTATTGTCTTCTGCTCCACCGCCTCCATATGAGCTTGATAACCGAGGGACCCGAGGATCCCGTAGAGAAGGCTTCTCCTTAATCCCATCAGGGGTCAAAAGAAAGCTGGCTTCGTTACACCTCGCATTTCCAGTTTTCGAGAATGCGGACAGAGGGAGAGTGGCCGCCCCAGTGGATTATAATCAAATAAAGGAATTGGCGGAGTCAGTCAGAAAATATGGAGTTACAGCAAATTTTACCATAGTTCAACTAGAAAAATTGGCCCTGTATCATTTGACTCCAGCAGATTGGGAGAAGATTGCAAAAGCAGCTCTGGTCAGCATGGGCCAATATATGGAATGGAGGGCCCTCTGGAATGAGGCGGCCCAAACACAGGCAAGAGCTAATGCTGCTGCAATATCTCTGGAGCAGCAAGCCTGGAATTTTGAATTACTCACTGGGCAGGGCCCTCATGTTAATAATCAAATGAATTATCATTGGGGAGCTTATGCACAAATTTCAGCTACAGCCGTTAAGGCCTGGAAGTCGCTCTCCCGTAAATGGGAGGGTAGTGGTCACCTTACTAAGATCAAGCAGGGCCCCCAGGAACCTTTCTCAGACTTTGCCAGGATGACAGAAGCAGCAGAACGCATTTTCAGGGATACTGAACAAGTCATGCCCCTACTAGAACAATTGATTTTTGAACAAGCTACCCAAGAATGCCGCACCGCTATAGCACCTCGAAAAAATAAGGGGCTACAGGATTGCCTCAGGGTATGTAGGGAGATAGGGGGGCCTCTGAGCAATACAGGTTTAGCGGCGGCAATCATCCAGGCGCAAAGGCAGAACAAAAAACCTCCCGGTAAGACATGTTTTGGATGTGGAAAACCAGGGCACATATAAAAGGACTGTAAAATGTCCAACGCCCCTAGGGCGAGCCTCTGCACCCGATGTGGGAAAGGCTACCATAGGGCGGAGCAATGCAGATCTGTTAGAGACATTAAAGGGAGACTCCTCCCTCCGACAGAGGCTCCGACCCCTGAGGTGTCAAAAAACGGTCCCAGGGCCCTCGAAGATATGGGAACCGATTTGTCAAATCTCTGGAAGGGAACCAGGAGAGCAGCCAAGCAGACCCATCAGAATGGACCTGCGTGCCACCTCCTCAATCTTACTAATGCCCCAAATGGGTATTCAGCCCGTGCCTTTAGAATCAATTATTCTGCCTTCAGGCACTATGGGATTGATCCTTGGGCGAGGCTCCCTTATAGCACCAGGGCTCATAGTACTTCCAGGAATTGTGGATGATGTCCACACCCCCGAGATACAGGCACTATGCTCAAGCCCTACCGGGGTTTTCTCCATCAGTCAGGGAGACAGGATTGCACAATTGCTGCTCCTACCTCATGATAACCAACATGGGCCCATTGATGGTGTCCCAAAACAAATGGGGTCCTCAGGAACGGACTCTGCCTATTTGGTCATGTCTTTAAATAGTAGGCCAAAAACTACACTGTGGATAAATGAAAAGAAATTTGAAGGCGTTTTGGACACGGGGGCTGATAAGAGCATTGTCTCCACCTACTGGTGGCCGAAGACATGGCCAGTGGTTGAATCGTCACACTCTTTACAGGGTCTTGGCTATAAATCCTGCCCTACTATCAGTGCCGCCCCCCTTAGCTGGAGAACCCAGGAGGGTCAAAAAGGGCAATTTATTCCTTATGCATTACCGATGCCTGTGAATCTATGGGGATCCTATCTGTGTGCCACATCGTTCTTGCTGGCGAGATGGTAGCGCAGGGCACCTATAAAAGCTGTATGAACCCTGTACCCAGGGTTCCCAGTCCTCTACCCCACATGGAGTATGGCTGTGGACCCCAGTGCACTGGAATATAAAAGACCTCATGCTTTTTCATCAAGACCGCTTCTTATGAATGATTGGGGGGACTACCTTTCCTGAGTCGGGGCGTGAGAGTCCACTCCCTCAGCGGGTCTTTCAGTTTCAATAACAAAGATTTTGAAAACAAATTCGTTCCCAGTTTTTATATATTTGGATTGTGTGTGAAAGATGTTTCCCATGTGTAATTATTACATACTATAGTAGAGATTGTCAGATACCCTGCATCTGGAGGTGACATTGTATTGAGCCTACAATTTTGGGTTTTGGGATCTTACTCAGGTCATCCCCAAGCAGAATATTTGCTGAGCAAAACTGTAAATGTGATTTCCAGATTGAAAAAAACAAGAATAAAACAGAGTACATAAATAAAAATTAAACTATAATCATTGAGAACATGATGCATTAGTATGCATATTCTGTATAAGAAAAAATTGCAACATGACTCAAATACAGTGAAAACTAAATTTCTAACACCCTATAAAATGATATCTGATTGCAAAGATTCATGCAAATGGGAACCAGTTAGAATCCCAATAGGATTATGAAAACCATATAGTACATATATTGATACAGCATGGCTTCTACACCTACAACAACCATGCAGTGATCTAGAGGTGTACAATATTAGGGAAAGAACAAAGGGGAGGAAGAGAAAAAAATAAGAGGGGTAAGCACCATGAACTTTTTGTCAAAAAAAAAAAAAATACAAGAAAAATTCATCCACGTAACCTGAGATTTTTGTGTAATGCTACCCAGCTAACGATGACTCTATGTGTTCAGAACTTATACACAGACTCTTACAAAATTAACTCAAAAGGATGCCTAAACTGTTCTGCTTCTGACCTTGCAGTGACTGATATTTGTTTCAAAGAGAGACACCATATGGTCTAGATTTCTCTATGCAAATGGGGGTAATATTCTGCCATCGTTCAGAGAATTATATTTTAATTTAATAAGCAATGTTACAAATTAATGAGTTCTGTTTATTAAACATATCCGTATAAATAATTGGTATCCAAAAATAAAGTTTTTTTAAGAAGCTTGGTCCCAAAAAATTCCACTGAGGGCATCGAATCATGTAGTTTAAGCAGGGATAATCAAGAGGACATAAGGACATTGCCACAGACTTAAGAAATAAGTAAAGAAATATGTCTGTATAGACAAATTGTGTTCATTTCTGGTAATGATCAAAAAGGAAAGAACTTACAACAGATGGTTATTTTTGTTGTTATTGTTTTTTTTTTTGAGACAGAGTTTATTGGTGCAATAATAAATAGCCTTAGTTGTTTTAGGAGACAAATACTGCAAGTCGGGCCAGTGAGGCAATGTAAGCTTTCAACAGAAAAGATAGCACCATAATATTTCATAGTACAGGAGTAACTTCGAACAGCAGATCTGGAGGGAGAAGTGTTAGAAGATGAGCAAAGAAGAGAAGGCAGAACAAAGAAACTATTAAAGCTGGTGCAGGGAGTTATTGGTTAATCCATGTGTTATTCTAAGTAAGCTTCTCATGAGGAATAGCTTCTTGTATACTACATCTATGAGAAAATGGAAGGAAACGATAGACTTCTAAAAAGTCAGCAGGATTTACCATTCGATAGGACAACCTCAGAAGGCTACTCAAGCAGTGGAGTACAGGGGGGAAACAGGCAATCCCATTAACATTACTGACTAAGGTCACAGTGTCCATGGGCCTAATAAGCATAGCTCCATGTGGTTTCAATAGAGCACACCAAGGGTTTTTCAAACCTTTTCTCTGAGACTGTACATCCAAAACCACAAAAAATATCAGCCCTGTTACATAGTCCACAATAGTTCACCCAGACCCGTTTTGGCTGAATACTTTAACTATAGCAATTTTTCTTCATGATAAGGTCTCTCCTCTATCCAGATTCTTGATAGCCCTCATCTGGGGATTCCAAGATACTGCCCACTGGGAAAATTATGGATTATGTAGGAATGATTAACTGATTCCACATTGCTAACCTCAACTATCATTGAAGGAGGAAATCTCAGCTTATATCCTTCCTCTCCCTTTCTGCACTGTGACTCCACTAGTATCCAAGCGGGTCATGAACTCAATCCTTGCACAAACCCCTCTTCATATATAACTCCCCACACTAATCAGAGATCTTGGGAGTTCACTCATTTTCTGGTCTATTTTCCTTCTCACCAGTCAAGGGCCAGGCAGGAAGGAAGTATAGGTTTTTCTTCCCAGGACTGTACGTGAGAAGCAGGATTGGGAGTTCAAAACAATTCTCAATTATACAGCATAAGACAACCCAAAGTTACAAAAAACTTTGCTCTACTCAGAAATCAATAATAACTTCACTTGACAAAAGGAATGGAATAAGTAAAATCTAAGAAACATAGGAGAGCAGCAGCACAGAGATACAAGCAGTAATGTGTTTAAAGAACATATTTAAAAAGATGCCAATAGCTGGGTGGTGGTGGCACATGCACTTAACGCTAGTGTTCAGGAGGCAGATGGAAGCCTATCTCTGTGAATTCAAGACAAGCATGGTATACAAGATATAGTTGTGGTACAAGCAGCAGAGTCACAAAAACATGGGGTCTCAAAAAATAAATAAATATTAAAAGGAAAAAAGCTAGAAAAACAGATACCATCATTGGCTAGAGGCCTCACTTGAAGAATGCCAGGCCCCAGCTAGATCCACATATCATTGCCACCATCCTGAGTCCATGGTGCTGGATGCTTGCCCCCCATCGCTGGGCCTCTGCTAGAGAGGATTCAGAAGGAGAGTGTCAGGCCCTGGCTAGATCTGCCTATCCGTGCAGGAACCACTTGAAACTCTGTGTACCAGGATCTATGATCCCCATTTCCAGGATTCTGCTAGAGTGAGTCTTGGAAAAATTTGCGTGAAATTCCCCCCACAACCTAACCTGGAAATTCCCTGGATTAGCTCCATATCATGCTCTACCTGTGGCTTGTCCACAGCTCAAAAACCCATAGGAAATAGATAAACTAACTACAAGAGAATACAAGGGGAATGCAGAGGAAATATATACACAAAACCACTGCCAACATTAAATCATAAACAAAAATCATTAACAAACAATGTCCCTTACTTTCCCTCAATGTCAATGGTATTATCTCACTAATAAATAGAGAAAGCCTAACAGAATGAATACAGAAACAGAATCCATCCTTCTGCTGCACACAAGAAACAAATCTAAGCTTCAAAGATAGATGTTACTCAGGGTAAAGGGCTTGGAAAAGATCTTCCAATCAACTGGACCCAAGAAGCAAGCAGGTTTGGCTATCTTAATACCTAACAAATTAGAATTCAAACCAAAATCAATAAAATGAGATGAAAAAACTCATTTTGTATTCATCACAGGAGAAATCCTAAGCACAAAACCTCAATTCTGAACCTCTATGCCCCAAATACAAACACAGCCACATTCGTAAAAGCAAACACAGCCACATTCGTTAAAACTCAAACCTCACATAAAACCACACACACTTAGAGTGGGAGACATCAACACCCCACTCTCACCACTAGACAGGACCACAAGTCAGGAACTTTTCAAAGAAACAAAAGAACTAAAACAAGTTATGTCTCAATTGTTTTTCACAGACAACTATTGAACATTCCATCCAAACAAAAAAGAATATAACTTCTTCTCTGCGCCACATGGAACATTCTCTGAAATTGACCATAGACTAGGCAACACAAAAATCCTCACCCGATACAAAAACATTTGAATATTACCCTGTATCTTATGAGAACACCATACTTTATAATTGGAATTCAATAAAAACAACAACAAATCACAGAAACCCTACATACTCATAGAAACTGAATAATGCTCAATTTCAACATTCTTGGGTCTAAGAAGAAATAAAGAAATTAAGGAATTCCTAAAATTCAATGAGGTTGTGGATACAACATACATGAAATTATGGGACACCTTGAAATCACTGCTAAGAAGGAAGTTGATTGCATTCAGTTCCCATATGAAGAAAACAGATGAGAGACACATTAGAGAATTAACAATACAACTGAAAACCTTAGGACACAAATGAAGCAAACTTAATGAGTAGGCCCCATTTTTGGGCTGAAAACAATAAACTAGAAAGCAGGAATACGATACAAAAAAAAAAAAAAAAAAAAAAAAAAAAACAATGCAATAACGAGTTGCTTTTTTTTTCCAGAAAATTAACAAGGGAGACAAACCTTTATCCAAACTAAACAAAAAGCAAAGAGAGAAAATGGAAATTAACAAAATCAGAACCAAAAAGGGGTACAGAACAGTAGATACTGAGGAAATCCAGGCAATTTTCATGTTATATTATGAAAACTTATACTCCAAAAAATTTGAACATTCAAAGGATATGAACAAATTTCTGGATAACTCTTACTTAACAAAATTAAATCAAGACTAGACAAGCAACTTATATTGACGTACAGCAACTAACAAAGTAGGAGCAATCATAGAAAGCCTTCCAACATAAAAAATTCCCAGAGCCAGATGTCTTCTTCAGTGAAGAATTCTACAGAAAATTCATGGAAGAGCTAATATCAATACTCTTGAAACTGTTCCACACAATAGAAACAGAAGTTTCATTACAAAACACTTTTTGAGGCTACAATCAACTTGATACCCATTCACACAAAACACAAATAAGAGAAAATTACAGAACAATATCCCTCCTGCACATTGATGCAAAAATACTCAAGAAAATATGGGAAAACCGAATCCAGGAATGTATCAGAAAAATCATCTACTATGATCAAGTAGTCTTCATCCTTGAGTAGCAGGGATGGCTTCACATATGAAAATATTTCAAATATACCACTATATAAAAAACTAAAAATGAAAAAATCACATGATCATCTCTCTAGATGTAGAAAAAACCTTTGACAAAATTCAACATCCTATCATGTTAAAGGTCTTGTAGAGATCAGGGATAACAAGAATTTATATAAACATAATAAAAGCAATATGTAGTAAACACAGAGAAAATATCAAGCTGAATGTAGAGAAGCTTAAGGCAATTCCTCTAAAATCAGTACAAAGACTAGGCTGCCCTCTGTCTCCATATATCTTCATTATTGTATTTGAAGTGTTATCTAAAGAAATAAGACAAGAAAAGGATATCAAGAGGATACAAATTGAGAGGAAGTACTCAATCTTTCTCTATTTTCAGAAGATATGATAGTTTACATAAGCAACCAGAAAACTCTACCATGGTACTCCTAAAGCTGAGAAACACATTCAGCAATGTATCAGCATACAAGATAAACTAAAAAAAATTGTAGCCATTCTATATTCAGACAACAAAGGGGCTAATAAAGAAATCAGAGAAACATCACCCTGTACAATAGCCACAAACAACATAAACTACCTTGGAGTAACACTTATCAAACAAGTGAAAGACCTATATAATAGTAATTTGTGTATTTACAAAAAGAAATTAAAGAAAACACCAGAAAATGTAAAGATCTCCCAATCTCATGGATAGGTAGAATACACATAGTAAAAATGGCAATTTTCTCAATGGCAATCTGCAGATTCAATTCAATATCTAATAAAATGCCAGCACAATTCTTCATTGACCTTGAAAAGATAATAATCAACTTTATATTGAAAAACAAAAGAACAAGAATAGCCAAAACAACCTGTATAATAAAGGAACTTCATGAGGCATCATCATCCCTGACTTTAAGATCTGCTACAGAGCTATAGTTCTGAAAAGAGCCTTGTATTAGCACAAAGATAGACAAGTAGCTCAATGAAATTTAATAGAAAATCTTGGTATTATCCCACACACATATGAGCACCTGACTTTTGACAAAATAGCTAAAAGTGTACAATGGGATAAGGAAAGCATCTTCAACAAGTAGTGCTGGTACAAATGGATGATGGTATATAGAAGAATGAAGATAGATCTATGTCTATAGCCATGTACAAAACACAAGTACAAATGGATCCCTCCATGAATCCATCCACACTGAACCTCTTAGGAAAAAAAAATTAGAGGTACTCTTGAACTAATTGGTAGAGGAGACGGTTTCCTAACAATAATTCCAGAAGCATAGACACTGAGACCAACAAATAATGAATGGGACCTATGGAAACTTAGAAGTTTCTCTAAGGCAAAGAACACAGTGGACAAGACCCAATGGCAGCCTACAGACTGGGAAAAGATTTTCACTAATCCTACATCCGACAAAGGGCTGATCTCCAAAATATACAAAGAACTCAAGAAACTAGTCAACAAAACACCAAATAATTCTATGAAATGGGGTATAGAACTGAATAGAGAACTCTAAATAGGGGGAATGATGAAATACACTTAAGAAAGTGTTCAATGTCTTTGGCTAACAAGGAAATACAAATTAAAACAACTTTAAGATACCATCTTACTGGTGTCAGAATGGCTAAAATTGGAAACAGCAATGACAACTTATGCTTTGCAGGTGGATCTGTAAACTTGAAGAGCCATTTTGCAGACTAGCATGGCTGTTCCTCAGGATAATGGGAATCAGTCTACCACAGTACCCAGTAATTTAACTCTTATGCACATACCCAAATGATCCACATCCATGGAACCAAGACTTGTGCTCATATATTCATAGCAATATTATTTATAATAGCAAGAACATGGAAGCAACTTAGATGCCCTCAACTGAAGTATGTATAAAGGAGTTGTGCCACATTTATACAATGGAATACTACTTTGTGCCGGGGGGGAGGCAACGAAATCTTGAATCTCACAGACAAGTGGATGGAACTTGAAGAAACCATCCTGAATGAGGTATCCCAGTCACAGAAAGATACACATTGTATGTATTCATTCATATGTGGATTTTAGACATTGTGCAAAAGATAACCACCATACAAATCACACTGCCAGAGAAACTAGGATACAAGGAGTATTCTAAGAGTTTCTTATAAGGTCATTCACAGAAGCAGGAAGGGACATGGTCCCCAGAGCATATGGGATTTGGGGTGTAGTGAGTGGAGAGTGAACTAGGAAAAGGAAAGAAGTAAGAGAGTAAAGAACATTGGACTAGGAAGATTTGGTCAGAAAAGGAATGGACTTGAGAAGAGATGAGAAGAGAATAGAATAGAAGAGGATAGCTAGGAGAGTAGAAGAGAGATAGAGACTATAAAAATGGGAGCCATTATAGGTTAGAAGAGGAAACTGAACCTAGAGAAATGTCCAGAGTCCTACAAGAGTGACCCCAACAATTTGTGCAACAGTATAAAGGCTACCATAAATTCCCTTCCCTGACAATGAGATCAACGACTAACTTATCCACCATCATGGAGCCCTCATCTAGTAGCTGATGGAAACAGAAGCATACATGCACAACTAAACAATGAGCCAAACTGGAATTCAGATGCAGAGAGGGAGGACAAGGCCACACTGCAGAAACACATAGACACAGCTGACCTGAACAAGGAGGAGCTAATGGGGCTCCAGACTTATAGCTGGCAATCCAACATAGGACTGACACAGACCCCTGTGTAGTGAGATAGTCCTTCTGTAGCACGCCCATTGGGGGTGGAGCCATGAGCGGAAGTGACCTGTGTAAGGAAGTCGGAGGGAGAGCCGGTAAAAGCTCTCTTGCTGGTGTGACTCGGACAGGAGAGGATTGGGTTGAATTTCCTGGTGTTTATCTGTGTAGTTTGTAAGTTATTTCTCCCTATATAAACATCTATTTGGCCTATTTGTTTATACTGATCCTTATTTAACCACGATATCTGGTGTCAGAAGTGGGATTTTATTTAGACAGAAAAGTGACTACACATGCAAGATGGACATTGCTATAGAGTTCCTGCTTCATGGAAGAGTCTGCCAGACAATCTACAGGACACAGAGGAAAATGACTGACAAACTGCCAATACAAGAAGACAGTTTAAAGTTTCCTGCTTTGCTGAAGAGTCTGTGAGACACACGATGGCCTATGGGCTGAAGATGAAAGATTACAAAATAACTTCGGGAGACCAGGCAGTGAGTTGTCTCTGTCATTTCTAGAGCTTATATATTATCCTTCTGTGGTCTTTGAAGGAGTTGAAGAGGGATAGTTATGGTTATAGTTTTCCTTAGTTAGGATTAAAGATAAGTTACACATAGGGCTTTAGACTCACAAAGATAGAATAGAAGATGGAATATTTTCTTAAATCTTACTAAATGTTAATGGACTAAATATTGTCAACTGTGATTCTTATTTGATAACTGTTATGTTATATATTTTCTATGTTAAGGTTAAAACCCTTCTTTTTATTTAGACTGAAAAGAGGAGATGATGGGAGTCATTCTGTATATGTTTCTCATACTGGTTATTAAATAAAGCACTGTTGGCCAATAGGAAAGGAAGATAGGAGAGACTAGGAGACAAGGAGGAAATTGGAAGTAGTAAGGAGGAATCAGGATGGAAAGCCTGGAGAGAATAGAACCGGCAGCCGCCTCTCCCTGGTAAGACCACGTGGAAATACATAGAAATGGGTTAATAATTAAGATAGAGCTAGCCGGTAAGAAACTAGCACCTGGCAAACAGCATAATATCAAATACAGAATCTCTGTGCGTTATTTGGGGCTGGCGGCGTGGCAGCAGGACAAGACCAGGCAGCGGGCAGAAAAACCGTACTCCTTACAAATGGCGCCCATGTGGCTAGTAAGAACTTCCACTTAAAATTTAACAAAAGCGTTAAAAAGGGTTTTAGAAACAAAAGAACAGAGACAAGCAAGGTTTCTTGGTAGCAGCATTTTTCTCGGTTGAACTCTGCTTTGCAAGAGACAAGCAGATATTCGTGCTGCTCCTTTAAGGGAAGATTCCTGACTCAGCATGAGCGGCAAAAAACCGCACAGCTCTTAAGAAGCACTGCTAACAATTTATTGGTGTGTACGAGAGCTTGCAATGGCAGTGACCACATCTCCAAGCCGGCAGCATGCAGACTAAGGCAGTGAGCACAGTTCTCACTGCTGGCAGTAAAATACTCACCACCATCTTTGATAACCATGGCAGAAACAACAAAGACTTTCATTTTAACAATGTTTTTGTTTAACAGATAAAGACTCATGGCCAAAAAAAGATAAAGATTTACAGTAAAGACAGATTCATATTAAGAAAAACCTCTAAAGGTTTAAAGTGTTTTAAAATAAATGCAGACTTGGGAAAAAATGGTTTTTAAGAGACAAAGAGGAACTGGGTATGGTGGCACACACCTTTAATCCCAACATTTGGGAGACAGAAGCAAGCAGATCTCTGTGATTTCAAAGTAAACCTGGTATGCAGAGTGAATTCCAGGACAGATAATAGTTACACAGAGAAACCCTGTCTCAAAAAATAAAAAGTAAAAGAAACGGAGTAATAATAAAGCCACGTAAAGATGAAAATCTCAGAGAGAATCTGGATACTGTATGGTATTACATTGTCTTTGCATTGTTTGACTGCTGAGGAAACAATAACTGTTAAAGGAAATACTGGTGGATCAATTCAATTTATATGTTTTAAAAATGCTTTGACTCAAAAATTTAAGTTCAAGGACAAGTTACTGGGGAAAAGGATTTCTATTTTTCTTTCCACGGGGGGGGGGGAAACTGTGGATTCCTTACTGACTAATGTGGTTTGATTAAGCCAGACCCCCTGAAACAGAGTTTCTGGTGATCCAACATTCAAAACAGCTTAAACAAAGCAGCCTTGCAGACTACAGCCAAGATTTCTGCATCTTCTCAGGATCCCCCATGACAGCGCCCCCTGTCAGCAAAAAGTAGTTTGGAAGGAACGACGCCCAAATTCCCAAATATGGTTTATAAATGTTTGTTTTCATTTAAATGGATTTGGTTATAAATGGTTAATGATCAAAACCAATATCTTTTTAAAGGTAAAAAGGGGATATGGTATAGATATGAATACTTCATTTTGGAATGGATTTTCATTTATTAATATAATTTCAGGTCAATGTTGTGATATGTATATTTCTCTTCTTGTTTATGCATTGTGTTTATATAGCTCATTTAAAAATTTAATGTATAATTTAGTACAGATTTTACATAGTTAACTATAATAGTCAAAACTTATAGCTTGGTGAGTTAGGTTTTCAAGATACACAGAGATGTATTTGAGATAGACAGGCATTATTTCAAACCTTTCAAAGACCTACAGAATATGGAATTTAAAATGGTTTAGGGTTTTTGTGACAGTGAGACATAATTGCTTTTGGCAATACCACCTGCACCAGAAAGGAAGATAGACATTGAAGAAACTCGTTATGGAGTTTGCTTCCAGTATGGCAAGACTAGCCATTTGGACAAGATACAGCTCTTGTCTGGACTTTTTAACTTAATGCTGTATAAACTGGACATGCAGGACCAACAGAAAAGTGACTGAAGATGCAAGATGGACATTGCTATAGAGTTTCTGCTTCATGGAAGAGTCTGCCAGACAATCAGCAGGACACAGAGGAAAATGACTGACAAACTGCCATACAAAGTTTCCTGGTTTGCTGAAGAGTCTGTGAGACACACGGCCTAAAGATGAAAGATTACAAAATAACTTCGGGTGACCAGGCAGTGAGTTGTCTCTGCCATTTCTAGAGCTTATATATTATCCTTCTGTGGTCTTTGAAGGAGTTGAAGACGGATAGCTATGGTTATAGTTTTCCTTAGTTATGCTTAAAGATAAGTTACATATCGGACTTTAGACTCACAAATTTAAGATAGATAATAGAATAGTTTCTTTTAATCTTGCTAAATGATAATGGACTAAATAGTGGTAACTGTGATTCATATTTAATAACTGTTGTGGTCTGTCAAGTTTTCTTGGCCTTAGCCAAAACTGGATGTACCTACGTTGCTGTGAGACCTAGTGTGACTGTTCAGGTGGGTTGTTGTTTCTATCCTTGCTGCACCTTTTGGAAGTTGTCCATCCGCATTTCTTGTCTACTCTAGTATTGTTAATTTCCTTCTCAGATCTTGATGAGGTTGAAGATTAAACTATCACAACTATTATTCTCTCTTCTTAGTTAGATATATTAGGTACTAGACTTACATTTTCCAGCTTAGGACCACTCTGTTGTAAACTCCATTATGCCCTTACCCTAGGACTAGATATGTAGGTCATTTTGTACTCAATTTTCCTTTTCTTAGAGCACACTTGTTATTCACTGTTTTGTATATAGTTTTGTATTAAGCCTAAATCTTTTCTTTAGACTAAAAGGGGAATTGTAGTGAGATAGTCCTTCTGTGGCATTGACCACGCCCATTGGGGGGTGAAGCCATGGGCGGAAGTAACCTGTGGAAGGAAGTCAGAGGGAGAGCCGGTAAAAGCTCTCTTCCTGGCATGACTCGGACAGGAGAGGATTGGGTTGAATTTCCTGGTGTTTATCTGTCTAGGTTGTAAGTTATTTCTCCCTAAATAAACATCAATTCGGCCTATTTGTTTATCCTGATCCTTATTTAACCGCGATACCCCTGAACATGGGTCTAAGCTAAATGTCCTGTGCAGTCTAAAGGACTTCAGACAGTGGAATCAGGAAACATCCCTGTTGCTAAAAAGACTTTGGGGGAATATCCCCATGGAGGTATAATGCATTAACCTTGAGACAGGAGAGATATTTTAGTCCCTACTTCAAATGACTTGAAAGATTTATATGACCTCTCCGGGAAGGCATCACCTTATGTGTATAGTGTCCTTGGATGGGAGGGGAGAATGGTCGTGGGCTCGGGAAGTTGGGAGAGAGGGGAAGAAGGAGGGTGGGGGTGAGGTGGAATGAACTGGTTTGATATGTATAATTTTTTTTAAAAATTAAAAACATTAAAAAGATACCAAAGTAATTTTCAAAAAAAATAAATTTAATATTTTAATAATTTAAAATTTTTACCTCTATTGACTTTGAAATATCACACTTCCAAAGAGAGAACATCACTTCCAGCACAAGTTCTAATCTTACTAGTAAAAACTCACAGTAACCTATCAGGGAGGGGAGGGTGAAAACTGAAGGATCACAGATTTAGAGCATCTGGCTACTAGAGTTCTTTTCTCTACCTATTCTCAGACAAGCCATGTGCTCCTGTCCTCACACTGCCTCCTCAGATTGACTGCTATCTCTTCGATCCCTCAGACTAATTGCTCGAACAAAATCATCTCACTGCATGTTCTTCTGTCTCCTCTACCTTATCTTCCTCTCTCTGTCCATCCATGTCACTCCTATCTCCAAATCCCTACTGCTGAGATTAAAGGCCTGATTCCCAAGTCCTGGGACCACATTATTGTTAGCTGTTTTTCTTTTAGACAGACTTAGTATGTGTCTAACTACTGACATAGTGTGTGTGTCTAACTACTGATTTAATGTGTGTGGATAACTAGTGACCTAGTCTTTGTAGCTAACTAGAGACTTAGGTGTGTAGTTGACTAAATACATAGAAATACATAGGAGAATGGCTAACTACTATATCAGTGTGTGTGTGGCTGACTATTTTCTTGGTGTTTTTGGCTAGCTAGTGAATTGGCTGACTAGTGACTTAGTATGGGTGGGTAAGTATTGATATATTGTGTGTAGCTAAATAGAGACATAGTGGCTGTGGCTAACTAGTAACCTAGTAACCTAGATATCCCATAGGAAATTAAAATTGGCCACATAACGGCTCTCTAGATCCAGAAAATATATAGGATCTTTCAAATTACTGCCAGCGAACAGGTAGATGGAAGGAATTTTTTCTATCTCTTTGCTAAACAATCTCTTACCCTCAACTTGGTTCTGTTCTCCTCCCGCCACACTAAAACTCTCCTGCCCGCCGCAGCTGCAGCTTGTCTCAGGGCAGTAGGCAGGGCTGAGGCAGCATCTACTCAAGACAAAATTGAATTCCAAAATGTTATGATTTCTGCCAGCTGTTGGGGGTATGTTTATGGCAGCTGCCATTTTGACAACATGGCCTATCCTCATCACTCCCCATGGTTCTTCCCTCTGCTACACCAGCCACCTAGGCACAGGGAGTCTAGCTAGCTTCTGCCGCCAACAGAACCTGTAATTCATTTACCTTTTGCTTTTATTCTTATATTTGCTTTATTCTTTATTCTTTGTCTCTAATTTCTTTTTTCACTATGTCATACATAGCTTCACATTCTAGTCCTTCTCAATTTTACACAGTCCTGTTTAATATATCTGTACATTTAACTTAAATTTAACTTTATGTAAATGTAAGCTAACTTCATACAACTTAAATTCAATTGTACTAAGTCTCAAATATTTCTAAATTGCTATGTGCCTTTGAATGGTGGTAAACATTTAAGGTTATAAATGTCTATTTCAAGCTAACAAAATATTTATGCCACTCAGTCTTTCCTGTGAGCTGTTTATTAAGGTTAAGCCTCTATTATCACAGGGAGTTTTTCTCTACCTCTTTGTCCTCTATGGTTATAAGTGTAACCTACTAAGTAAAAACCAGTTACAGTCAGGCTCCAGGGCCCTAAGTAAAATATTCCTCCACAGCCGCTCAGCTTGGATCCAGTTGTCAAAACAGGTTAAGTACAGGGATATTTTGAATACTAAGGTATGCTAAACAGTCAGACAGCCCTCAAATGCTCAGAGATCTAGAGAATATGGCATTTAAAATGCCTCATTAAAAAGATTTTTTAACAGAGAGACAGGCCAGCTGCTGGCACCACCCATTTCCTCCAAGATGACTGATGGACACTGAAAGAAGCTCCACCCACAAAAGTGGCAACACTAGCCACTGAGCAATCCTGCCTTTTATTTCATACCTCACAAACTGTACACCTACATACTCTGGTCTGTGTTCCAACACATCACAGATTAAAACATGCTGGGAAATAACAAAATCACTCCCCTTTACATAGTCATGTACTTTTTTCATAGTGGTGAATTCAGCACCTGGTTGCTTACCCTGAATCCTCCTGCAGTGTAAACAATTTTCCTTATTCTGCACTGAATGCAGAAGCAATGCTCCACTTGCAAATGCTTTTCCTTTGACTGCACTGGATAGTTGGCCACCTGACTCTAATGGAAAATTTAAATCTCTTAGGGGTTACAGTAATTTAAGAAATTTGAAGGTATAGTACAGAAGACAGCAAGGCCATTGTTTGGAGAGCAACAGACTGCAACCAATGCCACTTGCATCAACATAAGGGATTGTCTCATAAGCATTCTTCTAACAGGATGAAAATGCATCTGTTGTAGCATTAATATGCCTTCCCAGGGAAAAATCATCTCAGCCACAGAGATGATCCATAAAGACAAATATTTCTAACATAACATATATCTATCTCTGGAAAATACTCAGAGAGGAGCCAGCCTAGAAATAGTTTGCTTTTCATATATGCTACCCTTCTTAAATGGAATTTGGTTCAAGTTGCATTGTTCACAGTGAACAATTTCAGTAGAGACTGGAGACAGCATGTCTAGCTACTTAGGGATACGGGAGTATTACACAGGAAATGTGTTCCCAGTACTGTTCCTAAAAGCCATCAGATACCTGTAACTGAAGTACCTGTTCCACATATAGGATCCTGAGGTGAAGGTGATGGGGAATGCAATAGATAGGAAATGTAGAAGGTAAAAAATATTTTTTAAAAAAGCTGGGATAGGGAGATGTGTCCCATGAAAATTTCTTAAGGAGAATAGACTCTTGTATACTATGTCCACAGAGGAAATGGAAGGAATGGGAACACTTATGTGAAGTCAGTAGAAACCGATTAAATGGGACAAACTCAGGAGAACACCACTAAAACAATGGAATACAGGATATTTCATGATCATTGCTGACTAAGCCCACAGTGGCCTTGGGACTGAGAACCATAGCTCTATGTAGATTATATCTACATATCTGAAGCAACCTGTCCACAAAGGCTTTGTTCCATACAATTACCAGCTCTCCCATGCAAATGCCTGTTTTTTGACGAGGTTCTGTGTTTTATTGTCAATACACCAGGCCCTTAGGAAAATCATTCAAGGCCTAGGCCCCTGGTTGTTACTATCTCTTCTAAGAATGTTTCTCATCGCTGTATGAGGACCTAAGTAAAACTTTGCTTTATCAGGCCACTCATACATCATTGGTTTACTTTTTAAAATCTGGTGTCCTATTGCCACAGTGGTAGAACTATGCTTTTCTGGAGAAGAAAACTGCAACAGTATGATATAATACACTTTAAGGTTGCTTATGACACTGTAATATCTCTCTGAGCAGCTTGTTATGGGGCAGTACTATGATAAGGGTAAGGGACTAGATGCATTTGCAAAACAGGAGTAGCTTCAGTGTAATGGTTTGGAGTCAAATGTCTGGAAAATCATGGAGAACAAACGTGTATCTAGCATTCAACATTCTAACGGGACTGGTCAGCATACACTTATCATTGTGTGTTTTAGAGGCAGTACTACCTCAGTTAAATTCTACTTTATGAGATATAATATCTCAAAAGCATTTGTAAATCGTTTGTGTTACAAATTCTACTCTTGTAGATCACTGCTCAATAGTGCGGTGCTACCCTTACATGAGATGCCTTTTACAACCTGCAGAAAATTAACAATACAGGGATCTTACACATAAAATTAAAATGCAAATGGATGAACTTATAAAAGATACTTAACTAAAAGGCATCTGGAATTTTGTTGCCTTGCTTTCAGTGGGTGAACCTGAAGTATGTAGAAGTTGACTTAAAAAATATTTCCATAGACAACTTCCTTCTCACAGTACTCCAAGGAGATACAGCCCAGAGAATATTTATTTGGTGGACTGCCTCTATCTTCTGGGTATTTCAAGGACTACATGAGAACTCAGGGGACAGGTTGTCTCCCTGTAGCTTCCCAACCAGATCCAGGGAATGTCCACCACACTGGATCTATCACCTCACTATCTCCCACTACCGATCTGAGGGCGGCAGCCCCTCACTCACCATGCTGTGGTTTTCCAGTTTCCTCTTCCTCAAAGCACATCACTCAAAACCACTGGCTGCAGTTTCTCTTCAAATCCAGACCAGAAGGGCCCTGCAATTCTTTTGACAGGCAGGTCACAAAGGGGCCTGATTAGCTATTAAGGCCTGAGTGATAAAAGCACCTCCCAGGTGGTTGCAGAGTGCTTACGGACAAATTGCAATGGTTACTGATTGCCTTCTAGCACAAAGATTTTTCTATATCAGCAGTGATGTGAATTTCTATAGCAATTTCCTATTGCTGACCCGTGCTATCATTCTGTAGTACACAGGCATTTACCTTTCTTCCTTCTAGACACAGTGTTGCTAGCTAAATATACTTACTTAAATGGATTGAGTGATTCTTGGTGAAAAAGTTGCAAGGGAGCTCCAAATATTCATTAACTACCACAAAGAGATTTAGGAATGCAAAATGTGTTATTTGTTATTTGGTTAAACACTGAGTTAAGTTGAACTAAATTTGCTTTTTACCTTTTTGTCACAGGAACTCCAGATAATCAGGAAAGAAAAGCAGGGGCCTCATCTCAAAAAAAAAGATAAATGATCTTTCTCGTGGCAGAATGCCAGATGATGGCTCCATGAATGTAGAATTTTATCCCTGAAATTCAGAGCAAACACTTGGCAAAGGCATCATAATGAGAAAAGTAGTCTTCATGGAAAATTGAATATTTACAGAGGAATACATCTTCAGTAAGCATATAAAAAATAAAACAAAACAAATGCCAACTGCACTAACCAAGGTTCTCTGCATGAAAAGGAATGTAGGATGAATCTCTCCATATTTGGAGAAAGTGGATTTATTACGATATCTCACAAGCTGTGATATATTTAGTCCAACAATGGTTGCCTACCAATGGGAATCTGAAGAATACAGCAGTTTTTTATTTGTCAGAATGGATGTGTCAGCTGGTCATTGTACATCAAAATTCCAAAAAAGTAGGCTCTAATGGTAGTAAAGGAATAAACTTGGTACCCAGAGCTAGGGTAAGTAGCCAAAGAGGGAAAGCTTCCTCCTTCAATACCATTTATACATGTAGGCTACCACCACAAAGTTGATCTGATTTTTCCTTTATGTGACTTTGTTCCGTTTTGTTTTTGTTTTCAAAACAGGGTTTATCTCTGCAGGACTTAAACTCATTCTGTGGATTTGGCTGGCCTCAACCTAAGCAAAATCAGGCAGCCTTCTGTGTCCTGGGATTAAACATTTGCACTGCCACCAAGCCGTTAAAGTTAGACCTCAACATCTGTTTACATACAAGGCTTCTGTATGGCTTTGGCAGCCCTGGAATATATTCTGCCAGTCTGAAGTTTCTCAACTCCTACATGGGAATCCATTCCAACATGTCATGAGTTCAAAGTGCTCCAATAACGCCTATTGTCCTTAAGACATTATCTTTCCTGCTAAAAGACACCTGTGCCTTGATGATGAATGTCTCCTATCTAAATAGCAATGATTTGGGAGTAGACAGGTTAACCACCCTGAAGTAAGGGAGGAAGTGCAGCAATTGGGTGCCTGAAGGCACATAGTATGTGCAATTATGGAGTGCCTGTAGCATTAGTGGAAGCAATTTCTGTTTTCCCTATATACATATTAGTAGATGTCCCCTTCCATTGCCGCACCTTTGTTTGACTACTTAAGTTTGGTATATGAATAAAATGGAGCTTACAGTACTGACTGAACCTGCCTGACATCATATTATGTCTCTGATTTCCTTTCTTCCATGATAGCTTGTCTTCCACTTGTCCACACTAACTGACTGAGGAATGGACATGGGACTGAGCTGCTGTTTCTGATTACAGTCCTACAAACTCCAGTCCACAACACTTTGTTCCACACATCCTGGAGAATTGAGTTTGCTCTGCAACTTAAAAATGCTGGCACTCACTCAGGCAGCATGAGAAACCCCATGGCATATGCCATTATTCCACAACATAGCTTATTGTGCTGTGGATATGAATTATAAGTAATTATTACTTCAAATTCCATGCTTCTTCATGTCCTCACTATTTGCCCATGGGTGCTTCAACTTGAAGAATTGCCTTCAAAATGGATTATGCAAAGATGCTATAAAATACCATGGCAAAGATATTTTTACCAGAAAAATAAACAGAACAAATTCTGTTGTATGTGTGTGTTCCCAGTACTGTTCCTAAAGGCCACCAGATACCTGAAACTGAAGGACCTGTTCCACATATAGGATCCTAAGGTGAAGGTGATAGGAAATGTGATAGATAGGAAATGTAGAAGGTAGAAAAGATTTTAAAAAAAAAAGCTGGGATAGGGAGATGTGTCCCATGAAAAGTTTCTTAAGGAGAATAGACACTTGTATACTATTTCCACAGAGGAAATGGAAGGAAAGGGGACACTTATGTGAAGTCAGTAGAAACCTATTAAATGGGGCAAACTCAGGAGAACACCACTAAAACAATGGAATACGGGATATCTCATGATCATTGCTGACTAAGCCCACAGTGGCCTTTGGACTGAGAACCATAGCTCTATGTAGTTTATATCTACATATCTGAAACAACCTGTCCACAAAGGCTTTGTTCCATACAATTACCAGCTCTCCAATGCAAATACCTGGTTTTTGGCGAGGTTCTGTGTATTATTGTCAATACACCAGGCCCTTAGGAAAAGCTTTCAAGGCCTAGGCCCCTGATTGTTTCTATCTCTTCTAAGAATGTTTCTCATCCCTGCATGAGGACCTAAGTAGAAGCTTTGCTTTATCAGGCCACTCATACATCATAGGTTTACTTTTTAAAATCTGGTGTCCTATTGCCACAGTGGTAGAACTATGCTTTTCTGGAGAAGAAAACTGCAACTATATGATATAATACAATTTAAGGTTGTTTGTGACACTGTAATATCTCTCTGAGCAGCTTGTATTGGGGCAGGTGTATGATAAGGGTAAGGGACTAGATGCTGTTGCAAAACAGGAGTAGCTTCCGTGTAATGGTATGGAGTCAAATGTTTGGAAAATCGTGGACAACAAATGTGTATCTAGGATTCAAAATTCTAACAGGACTGATCAGCATACACTTATCTTTGTGTGTTTTAGAGGCAGTACTACCTAAGTTAAATTCTACTTTATGAGATATAATATCTCAAAAGCAGTTGTAAATCGTTTGTGTTACAAATTCTACTCTTGTAGATCACTGCTCAATAGTGAAGTGCTACCCTTACATGAGATGCCTTTTACAACCTGCAGAAAATTAACAATACATGGATCTTACACATAAAATTAAAATGCAAACGGCTGAACTTATAAAAGGTACTTAAGTAAAAGGGCTCTGGAAGTTTGTTGTCTTGCTATCAGTGGGTGTGTCTGAAGTATGTAGAAGTTGACTTAAAAAAGGTTTCCATAGACACCTCCCTGCTCACAGTACTCAAAGCAGATACAGCTCACAGAATAGTTATTTGGTGGACTGCCTCTATCTTCTGGGTATTTCAAGGACTACATGAGAACTCAAGGGACAGGTTGTCTCCTTGTAGCTTCCCAACCAGATCCTGGAAATATCCACCACACTGGATCCATCACCTCACTATCTCCCACTACTGATCTGAGGGTGGAAGCCCCTCACTCACCATGCTGTTGTTTTCCAGTTTCCCCTTCCTCAAAGCACATCACTCAAAACCACTGGCTGCAGTTTCTCTTCAAATCCAGACCAGAAGGGCCCTGCAATTCTTTTGACAGGCAGGTCACAAAGGGGCCTGATTAGCTATTAAGGCCTGAGTGATAAAAGCACCTCCCAGGTGGTTGCAGAGTGCTTACGGACAAATTGCAATGGTTACTGATTGCCTTCTAGCACAAAGACATTTCTGTATCAGCAGTGATGTGCATTTCTGTAGCAATTGTCCTATAGCTGACCCGTGCTATCATTCTGTAGTACACAGGCATTTACCTTTCTTCCTTCTATATACAGTGTTGCTAGCTAAATATACTTACTTAAATGGATTGAGTGATTCTTGGTGAAAAAGTTGCAAGGGAGCTCCAAATATTCGTTAACTACCACAAAGAGATTTAGGAATGCAAAATGTGTTATTTGTTATTTGGTTAAACACTGAGTTAAGTTGAACTAAATTTGCTTTTTACCTGTTTGTCACAGGAACTCCAGATAATCAGGAAAGAAAAGCAGGTGCCACATCTCAAAAAAAGATAAATGATCTTTATCGTGAAAGAATGCCGGATGATGGCTCCATGAATGTAGAATTTTATCCCTGAAATTCAGAGCAAACACTTGGCAAAGGCATCATAATGAGAAAAGTAGTCTTCATGGAAAATTGAATATTACAGAGGGAACACGTCTTCAGTAAGCATATAAAAAAATAAAACAAAACAAAAGCCAACTGCAGTAACCAAGGTCCTCTGCATGAACAGGAGTGTTGAATGAATCTCTCCATATATGGAGAAAGTGGATTTATTAAAATGTCTCACAAGCTGTGATATATTTAGTCCAACAATGGTTGCCTACCAATGGGAATCTGAAGAGTACAGCAGTTTTTTAGTTTATAAGGATGGATGTTTCAGCTGGTCATTGTACATCAAAATTCCAAAAACGTAGGCTCTAATGGTAGTAAAGGAATAAACTTCGTACCTAGAGCTAGGGTAAGTAGCAAAAGAGGGAAAACTTCCTCCTTCAATACCATTTATACATGTAGGCTACCACCAGAAAGTTGATCTGATTTTTCATTTATGTGACTTTGTTCTGTTTTGTTTTTTGTTTTCAAAACAGGGTTTATCTCTGCAGGACTTAAACTCATTCTGTGGATTTGGCTGGCCTCAACCTAAGCAAAATCAGGCAGCCTCCTGTGTCCTGGGATTAAACATTTGCACTGCCACCAAGTAGTTAAAGGTAGATCTTGTCATCTGTTTGCATACAAGGCTTCTGTATGGCTTTGGCAGCCCTGGAATATATTCTGCCACTCTGAAGTTTCTCAACTCCTAAATGGGAATCCATTCCAAATTGTCATGAGTTCAAAGTGCTCCAATAACGCCTATTGTCCTTAAGACATTATCTTTCCTGCTAAAGGTCACCTGTGCCTTGATGATGAATATTTCCTATCTAAATAGCAATGATTTTGGAATAGACAGGTTAACCACCCAGAAGTAAGGGAGGAAGTGCGGCAATGGGGTGCATGAAATCACATAGTATGTGCAATTATGGAGTGCCTTTAGCATTAGTGGAAGCAATTTCTGTTTTCCCTTTATACATATTAATAGATGTCCCCTTCCATTGCCGCACCTTTGTTTGACTACTTAAGTTTGGTGTATGAATAAAATGGAGCTTTCAGTATTGACTGAATCTGTCTGCCTGACATCATATTATGTCTCTGTCTTCCTTTCATCAATGATAGCTTGTCTTCCACTAGTCCACACTCACTGAATGAGGAATGGACATGGGACTGAGCTGCTGTTTCTGATTACAGTCCTACAAACTCCAGTCCACAACACTTTGTTCCACACAACCTGCAGAATTGAGTTTGATCTGCAACTTAAAAATGCTGGAACTCACTCAGGCAGCATGAGAAACCCCATGGCATATGCCATTATTCCACAACATAGCTTATTGTGCTGTGGATATGAATATAAGTAATTATTACTTCAAATTCCATGCTTCTTCATGTCCTCACTATTTGCCCATGGGTGCTTCAACTTGAAGTACTGCCTTCAAAATGGATTATGCAAAGATGCTATAAAATACCATGGCAAAGACATTTTTACCAGAAGAGAAACAGAACAAATCCTGTTGTATGTTTGTGTCTGTTAATTGATTTCCAGTTTTTAGACAATGATATTTGTTTGGAGATCATAAGTCAACTTTGTGGGGTCCACTTTTGTCTTACCACCACGGCTATTATAAACTCATAAAATTCTCATTTTCCAGGGAATCACATTGTAAAAAATGTCTTGAGTCTTGAAAATGTCTCTATGAAAGAAACATTGATTTCTTATATGACCACCTTATAGCAGAAACAGGAACCCAGTATATGGGAGTGCTTTAGAGATGGCAAAAATTCCATATTTAGCTTTCTAATTTTGTTTTGCATATATTTGCATTCTAAGCCTATTATGACCCTTGATATAGATTATTTACTGTTTTCTTTTTTGTTTTCATAGGTGTTCAAACTGAATATATATGCTTTAAATTTTCATTAATTTTACTTTTGTATTTTTTCCCTTCTTTTTAAGAATAGTATTACTGTGGCATCCAGTCTTAAATAGAATTCACATTATAGACTAGTCTGTCCTAGAACATGAGAGATATCTGTCAACCTGGAATCCAGAGTGCTGGTATTGTAGTTTGGCTTGTCAACAGAAGTTAGTTCATTAGCTTGGCTCACTTATGATGAATGACTGAGCCTGGTTGTCACTGTAGCCAGACAACAGGCTCTGGTACTAAACTCCAGTAACAGAAGATGGTGCCCATCAAATGCAGGTTTTCTGCCTCAAAGTCCATTGTATTTTCAAATATAGGAACTATTATTTTCCCTTATCATTTACTCTTGTAAAACTCACTGAATGTCTTGGAAGGGTTCTGTCTATTACTAGTAATGGAGACAGCCAGGTTCACAGATGTAAGATGTTTTCTATACAGTTAAGTGTAATTCTTCATGTTATTCATCACATCTAATGTCTCACTAAGTAAACTTGAAGCTATGAAGCCAGGCATGGTGGCAGAAGCCTTTAGTAATGGTTCTTAGAGAGCGGAGGTAGGAATTGCAGGATTTCCTAGTCACCAAGGATGAAAGTGGTCCCTGGGGTATTGTGTTCATACCAACTGTCAAAGTTAGTCTGTGACTGCTTCAGGACAATGTCCATAAACTTGCCCAAAGCTCTTGATCTTCACAGCCATGGCACCAGCAAATGTTAGCTAACATATTGACCCCACCTTATTACATATTCTTACTTTTAATGAATTCCATTAAACGATATCTATCTCTGTTTCTTATCCCTCTCATGTCTGTACCAACCCCAACGTCATTTGGGGCAGGGACAAGGCCCAACCCCTTGTGTCTAGGCTGAGTATTTATCCATGGGGAATGGGCTCCTGAAGCCTTTCATACATCAGGGATACATCCTGATTCCACTGCCAGAGGTCCCTTAGACTTACTAGGCCTTCTAATTGAGATGCACTTTTAGGGGTTTTAGGTCAGTCATATTATGGATTCCCAACTGTCAGACTGGGGTGCATGAGCTCTGCATTGTTTTGATTAGGTGATTCTGTGGATATCTCGAACCTGGTCTTGAACCCTGTACTTATCAATCCTCTTTCTCTGCAACTGGATTCCAGGAGTTCCACTTAAGTGCTTAGCTGTGGGTGTCTGCTTCTGTTTCTTTCAACTACTGGACGAAGGCTCTAGAGTATCCTATAAGGTAGATATCAATCTCATTATATGGAAGGACATTTAAGGTAGTCTCTCCACTATTGCTTATATTTTTATTTGGGGTGATCGTTGTAGATCTCTGGACATTTTCCTAGTGCCAGATTTCTCTTACCACCTATTATATCCCCATATTGTACGGTATTTCTTTTGTTGCTCACCTCTATTCTTTCCAAAACTCAGTCTTCATGATGCCTCTTGTTCTCCTTCCCATTCTCTTCTCCCCTTCTCTTTCTCCTAACTCTCCCTTCCCTCACCCGATGCTCCCAATTTTCTCAGGAGACATTGTCCCTTTCCACTTCTATGGGGAACAATGGCAGGACTTTCAAGGGTGAAGTCTGAACTGAGGTGAATCCAGGGTAGTGCCCCCCTTGACACCCTGAAGGTAGGTATTGGAACAGTGCTATCAAACACTGCCAGGACTCGAACATCCTCTCTCCAACTGCAGCTCAATATTAAGGCTGAAGCTTTGCACAACCTGCTTTGTTCATCTCTCAAGGAACAGTTGCCGATGATCTACAGGATGGTGGCTAAGGGAAACCTTGTAAACCACACCTCCTGCTAAAAGCGATCCCACCAACTCCTGAATCCTTCCTCTCCATATCATCCCTGGGGAGATGGAATAAGGAATGCTTAAACCATGATATGCATAACCAGGGAGGCTGGGTTGTTGCATGGGAACCCTAATGGCTTCTGTATCTATAGAAAGAGTTTAGAATGTTTGGTAGTCCTGGTCCAAACCTGCCCTCAATTCTGTGTCTTTTCTGCTCATTTATTCCAGTAACTCGGGATTTGTTAGACAATCAGAGTTTCAAGCATAGACTCCATTCATAGGGGAGGTTTGTTCCCAGTCTCATATGAGATGCCTTTGGTACACAGTGTGAAACCAGAAGGTGGAGAAGCTTGTGTTGATGTCTCTCTTGCTCCTATTATCTCTTTCCTCCCCCTTTCTCCCTCCTCTTGCTGTCTTTCTATCTCTCTATGTCAGATCTGTCTGTCTCTGTGTCTTTCTCCCTCTCTCTCTTTCTCTCTTTGGGTTGCAGATTATATCAGAAAGGCTGACAGGTTTGTCATTTATCTTGGGTGAAGTGAACGTAGTAAGAACCGTGCTCCACAAATAAAAAATAATTGATTATTGAAATTAAAGAAAAGTACGATGGCTAAAATCTTCACCAAATTGTATGAATTATTTTGATTTACTCTTTCATGAGCTCTCCCTATTACTTAATATCAAGATGATAGAGAAATGATAGAGACAAGTTTAGAGATATGAATGAAAACAATTAAGGAACGTTCATTGCCAGGAGCTATGTCAGGATTTTGACAAAATTCTATAGTTCCTGCTACAAGAATAAATCAAAAGGCTTAAATTCTTGGGAACAAGTGTGAGCAAACACAAATCCATGCACTGGCACTACATAATTGAAATTAAATCAAATCTTTAACCAAACATATTTTAACTTGTGAGTAAACAATATTGTGAGCACTCATTCCTGTAACCCAGGTACTTAGTGGATAAAGTCTTAACAGGTTCCTCCAATATGAAATGCGTTATATAATACAAAGCAAATGTGTAGTATTGGAATTAGAGAAATCAATCTTCCCAACAAGGCCTATTATATTGTTAAATTCATGAGTGAAAGAGCCTCCATTGCAGGGCCTCTGCTAAAGAGGCATCACATGGAGAGGACCAGGACCCAGCAAGAACTGCCTGTCAAAGCAGAAGCATCCAGATATCAGCCCAGTATGTGTCTTCCCTGGCCCTGGCCCTGGCCCTAGCCCTGGCAATGGCCCCGGCCCTGGCCCCTGGACCCTGGGGCCTGGCCCCTGGCCCTTGGCCCCTGCTCCCTGGACACTGGCCCTGTCGCTGGCCGAGAAAACATGGGATCAAGCTCCTATAAAGGTCAGAGAATGAAAAGGTGTATTGTTTCCATTCTACGAATTAGAAAATTTAAGCACAGAAAACAGAATTAAAATACTCATCATTGTACTTGTATGGCACAATGATGATGGTGATGCCCCTGCTGCAGCCATCTTTTCAGCTGTTATCAACATTGTGGCTACTACTCCCATGCCAGGATTGGGCCCATTATCTCACATCCTGCCCCACCACAACAGACATTCAGGTGCTTGTGATGATGTGAGGCCAACAGTATTCATCAGGCAAGACAGTATGATTATCTGACGATTAACCGAATGCATTTTAAAAGTGCGTGATGACAGCATCCATTTTCATATCTGGAAAGTCTGCCCAGGAACTGATGATACAAAAAAAGGTCAACGGCTCACATATTAAAAGATGTAATTATTAAATTCTTTCATTATGTAATCTGTGATCCCTGAAGTTTGGCGCCACCTTGTGTGAATCAAGTGTGACAGACCATCTAACTATCTGATTATTTCATGATTCAAATCTGTCTTTTTCTACTCCAGGGAGAGTAGAGTCTGAATTCACCTTGTTGGTGTTAAATTGTATCTTGTGAATTCTTTCTTTCTTTCTTTATTTCATTCTTTCTTTCTTCCTTTCTTTATTTAAACCAATGTTGATATCATTTTGTTATCTCTCTAGGGGTGAATTATGAGAAACTATCTCTATTCATTCATTTTTTGTTCAAATCTATGATTACGAACTCAATGTCTCTTCAGTATTGAGCAATCATTTAGGCTTCACACATAAAACACCATCCACTTGTTTAATGTTTTTTTTCATTTAATTTTGAAAATCTGTCATTACATATTCAGTGATCACTGGAGTTTTGAGAGTCATTGGGGAGACCGTTGTACCAGACCATCATGTCATCTAATACTACACTTACTTCTTTAACCGTTAAACCAGGAAATTAAGTAATAATTCATCATTTATTTAACGTATTTCAAATACAGGTAATGTTATGGACCATAAGTCCTGTTTGGAGTCAGATTTTGGGAGTTGATGATGTAATATCATCTCATTACTTCATCATTAGGTATGTAAATACATCTTTACATCAGCGATAGGTTTAGGACTTTGTTGCCATCAAATCAGTGTTAATATAAAAGGCCCACTAATTAATTTTCAATTTAATTATTTAAAAACATCATTATTCCAGTAAGAGATCAGTCTGACTACTCCATGTGGGATGTAGGTATGCACCACCATGTAATTTTTCAATCATTTTCATTATATATTAATTATTAAAATCGATGAAGATGTTGTTCTTCTTGACTGGAGTCGGGCCAAACCTCCATGGTAGTTCATCACGTGCCATTATTTAATTGTCTAACTACTACTTCCTTAACAATCACTGGAGTTTGGTTCGATCTTTTGAAAGTTAAATATGGAGGACTATCCAATTATTAACTTATGTGATTGTGTAAGTAATGACGGTGTCATCTGTCATTTGGCTGCTGTGGCATTGACACAGCAGGAGATCGGGACCAGAAGCAGTGGCCAGAGAATGGGAGACACTGCCTTATACAGTGATTACTGATTACACAATAGTAGATTTTTTACAATCGAATGATTACACGATTTAAAAAAAAAAAACTGTACTGTTTCGCATCATCAGATTCTTAGAGGTTGCAAAAGAACTGACCCATGAAGGACACAGTGACCACCGATTTTAAAAATGGAATAACTGTATAACCTCCTGATCAGGGAATCTCATCTAATGAACTCTTTCAGGCTGTTAACATGACATACCACCAACAATAATTAACACTAAATAAGCATATTAGAAAGCAGGGTACAGGACTTAATAGAGAACATTCAATTGAGGAATCCAAAATGACTGAAAGAAACAGAAGACACTGCTCAAAATCCTTAATCATCAGCCTAATGCAAATCTAAACAACTTTGAGAAACCATGGGATCAAGCTCCTCTAAAGGTAAGAGGATGCAGAGGAGTTCATTTTATTTTCAATGAAGGGAAAAAGGATTATGGTAGAGGCGATTAATTGTATTGTTTCTGTTCTAGAAATTAGAAAACTGAAGCATAGAAAACAGGTTTAAAATACTCATCATTGTACTTGAATGGCACAATGATGCTTTCGTTTTCATGCTTATGTCAGTATAGGCATGTTGTAGCTTGAGAGAACTCAAAAGAAAGAGCCCTGCTTTGTTTTTGTGAGAAACTCAGTGAGGCTGTAAGGTTAGCTCATCGGTGGGTTTACTCCTTTAAGCATGTGGGAGGGGCACTAGAATGTGACAGAATGTTGGTTCATAAATGTTGCCTGGCAACCCTGTTGCATTCTGTATCCTGGTATCATGGGCCAAGGACTAGAGAGCAGCTTCGAGAAAGTGTTATCATGGGACATTACAGTCTCCCAAGGTAACTATCTCCAAAAACTTTTAATGACAACATTTGATTCGCCTAAACAAGTCATAGCCACACATCTGGATGTGTGCCTACAGCTTTTACTGGTTACCAAATTCAAGATTACCTAATCATCAGAGAATGTAGTCTGTGGAGAAACAGTTCAAAGTCTTCTGTTTATGAATACTCTCTCTCCTAGGAAGTCACACTATGGAACAAAAGACAAATAAGACTCACAATTACTCATCAAAAGGTGAGTTTGCCATTGATGACTTCCTTCAGGAAGGTGATAATCCATTTGTTAGAGTAGAATTTGTGATTATTGGATTTCAGTCCATCTCTTTTGAGGCAGCTGCCCAACATTAAATATGTGATATCTTCTAAAAACCCTGCATACACAATGACAGTTCAGCATTTAAACATGTTACTACTCTGCTCTGCGATTAAATAACTGATGAACCTGGGAGTTTCCCACAATCATGTGTGAGTAACAGAGAGTCAAGTGTGTGGAGTATGGCAGACCATTTCGTCTTCTGATTATGTTGTTATTTGATTATTAAAATATGACATTAGATAATCCTTGATCAGTGGATTGTGGTGATGCGATGTGGGAGGCAATTATTATAGACCATCCTAATATCAATTATGTAGTTAAAATATTTAAATTTATCACGACGGCATCGTTCATGAGCCTGGTTTGGAGCCACCTTAGGGAAGTGGATGATGTTACATGAACTCATTATTTGATTATTTAATTATAAAACAATGATTATATCGTCCATGACACCTGGAATATGGTGCCACAGATCATCTACTTAAATAATTAATGTATTTAAATTGACAATCTGTGTTAATCTCCAAGATAATGTAAATATTTTTACAGTAATGTAAACAACAATCCACCATTCAATGAAGAGACCTGTAAAGCTCCCTCTTGTGGATATAATGTGCAATATCTTCACATTGTATGATTCATTGACACAATTGATGATGATGACATCCTTCATGACTGGAGACTGGCCATGCTTCCCTGCCAGTAGAATGCTACATCCTCTATTTACTGTGACAGTTAGCTATTAATGACTTATTTAATTCTTTAAATTATGTAAACGACAGACAGTGCCATCACCGATTACAGTTAGGGTGCAAAAATCTGTCAGGGACAAGGTTAGGAAAGTTGTAGACATGGGCATAGCATTTTCTGAATGATCTATGCATATCCAGAGTACGAGGGATGCTGGATGATTCAGTCCAGAAGGTTACACGGAGCCTTCTGAGAAGTAAAAACTTCATCAAGGACAGCATGGTGACCTTGGTGTTGACTACCTGCTCTTCCTCCACATCTTTACATCGGTTGTGATCTACCATGAGAAGAAGGGGTGGCACTAGCAGGTCGTCACCATCACCGAGACCTGGCAAAAGGATGACAACTATGAACACGGAAGAACATCTCTCTCTCAGCTATGCTGGTGATGATGCCCCTGCTGCAGCCATCTTTTCAGGTTTTATCAACCTTGTGGCTACTACTGCTACGCCAGGATTGGGCTCATTATCTCACATACTGCCGCACCACAACAGATATTCAGGTGCTTTTGATGAGGTCAGGCCAACAGAATTTATCAGGCAAGACAGTATGATTATCTGACAATTAACCGAAGGCATTTTAAAAGTGCGAGATGACAGCATCCATTTTCATATCTGGAAAGTCTGCCCAGGAACTGATGGTACAAAAAAATGTCAACGGCTTACATATTAAAAGATGTAATTATTAAATTCTTTCATTATATAATCTGTGATCCATGAAGTTTGGTGCCACCTTGCGTGATTCAAGTGTGACAGACGGTCTAACTTTCTGAATATTTCATTATTCAAATCTGTCTTTTTCTACTCCAGGAAGAGGGGGGTCTGGATCCACCTTGTTGGTGTTAAATTGTATCTTGTGAATTCTTTCTTTCTTTCTTTATTTCATTCTTTCATTCTTTCTTCCTTTATTTAAAACAATGTTGATATCATTTTGTTATCTCTCTAGGGGTGAATTATGAGAAACTATCTCTTTATTCATACATTTTTCTTCAAATCTATCATTAAGAACTCAATGTCTCTTCAATATTGAGCAATCATTTAGGCTTAATGCATAAAACATCATCCACTTGTTTATTCATTTAATTATGAAAATCTGTCATTATGTATTCAGTGATCACTGGAGTTTTGAGCCTCCTTAGGGGATATCGTTGTTCCACACGATCACACCATCTAATACTACACTTCTTCTTTAACTATTAATCTAGGAAATTAAGTAATAATTCATCATTTAATTTACGTATTTAAAATACACGTAATGTTATGGACCATGAGTCCATTTTGGAGTCAGAATTTGGGAATTGATGATGTAATATCACGTCACTACTTCATCATTTAGTTATGAAAATAGATTTTACATCAGCAATAGTTTTAGTACTTTGGTGCCATCTCATCAGTGTTAATATAAAAGGCCCACTAATTAATTATCAATTTAATTTTTAAAAACATCGTTATACAGCGATTCCTGATTACCTAATAGTAGATTTTTAACAATCGAATGATTACACGATTTTAAAAAACTGTACTGTTTTGCATCATCAGTTTCTGAGAGGTTGCAACAGAAATGACCCATGAAGGACACAGTGACCCCCGATTTTAAAAAAGGAATAACTGAATAATCTCCTGATCAGGCAATCTCATCTAATGAACTCTGTCAGGCTGTAACATGACACACCACCAACAATAAATAACTCTAAATAACCATATTAGAAAGCAGAGTACATGACTTAATAGAGAACAGCCAATTGAGGAATCCAAAATTAGTGAAAGAAACATACGACACTGCTCAAAATCCTTAATCATCACCCCAATGCTGATGCTAAACAATCCTGAGAAACCAGGAGATCAAGCTCCTCTAAAGGTAAGATAATGAAGAGGCGGGTATTTTTTTTTTTCCATAAAGAGGAAAGGGTTATAGTAGACATGATTAATTTCATTTTTTCCGTTCTAGAAATTAGAAAATTGGAGCATAGAAAACAGGTTTAAAATACCCATCATTGTACTTGAATGGCATAATGATGCTTTCCTTTTCATGCTTTTTTCACTATAGGAAAGTTGTAGCTCAAGAGACTGGTAAATATGTAGAACTCAAAAGAAAGAGCCCTGCTTTGTTTTTGTGAGAAACTCAGTGAGGCTGTAAGGTTAGCTCATCAGTGGGTATACTCCTTTAAGCATGTGGGAGGGGCACTAGAATGTGACAGAATGTTGGTTCATAGATGTTGCCTGGCAACCCTGTTGCATTCTGTATCCTGGTATCATGGCCCAAGGACCAGAGAGCAGCTTCGAGAAAGTGTTATCATGGGACATTACAGTCTCCCAAGGTAACTATCTCCAAAAACTTTTAATGACAACATTTGATTCGCCTAAACAATTCATAGCCACACCTCTGGATGTGTGCCTACAGCTTTTACTGGTTACCAAATTCAAGATTACCTAATCATCAGAGAATGTAGTCTGTGGAGAAACAGTTCAAAGTCTTCTGTTTATGAATACTCTCTCTCCTAGGAAGTCACACTATGGAACAAAAGACAAATAAGACTCACAATTACTCATCAAAAGGTGAGTTTGCCATTGATGACTTCCTTCAGGAAGGTGATAATCCATTTGTTAGAGTAGAATTTGTGATTATTGGATTTCAGTCCATCTCTTTTGAGGCAGCTGCCCAACATTAAATATGTGATATCTTCTAAAAACCCTGCATACACAATGACAGTTCAGCATTTAAACATGTTACTACTCTGCTCTGCGATTAAATAACTGATGAACCTGGGAGTTTCCCACAATCATGTGTGAGTAAACAGAGAGTCAAGTGTGTGGAGTATGGCAGACCATTTCGTCCTCTGATTATGTTGTTATTTGATTATTAAAATAGGACATTAGATAATCCATGATCAGTGGATTGTGGTGATGCGATGTGGGAGGCAATTATTATAGACCATCCTAATATCAATTATGTAGTTAAAATATTTAAATTTATCACGACGGCATCGTTCATGAGCCTGGTTTGGTGCCACCTTAGGGAAGTGGATGATGTTACATGAACTCATTATTTGATTATTTAATTATATAAAACAATGATTATATCGTCCATGACACCTGGAATATGGTGCCACAGATCATCTACTTAAATAATTAATGTATTTAAATTGACAATCTGTGTTAATCCCCAAGATAATGTAAACATTTGTATAGTTATGTAAACAACAATCCTCCTTTCCATGAAGAGACCTGTAAAGCTCCCTCTTGTGGAGATAATGTGCAATATCTTCACATTGTATGATTCATTGACAAAATTGATGATGATGACATCCTTCATGACTGGAGTCTGGCCATGCTTCCCTGCCAGCAGAATGCCACATCCCCTATTTATTGTGACAGTTAGCTATTAGTGACTTATTTAATTCTTTAAATTATGTAAATGACAGACAGTGCCATCACCGATTACGGGTAGGGTGCAAAAATCTGTCAGGGACAAGGTTAGGAATGTTGTAGACATGGAAAGAGCATTTTCTGAATGATCTATACATCTTCCAGAGTACGAGGTATGCTGGGTGACTGAGTCCTGAAGGTTGCACGGTGCCCTCTGAGAAGTACAAGGACTTCACCAAGGCCGGAACCGTGGTCTGACTGTTGACTACCTGTTCTTCCTCCACATCTTCACATCGGTTGTGATCTACCATGAGAAGAAGGATTGGCACTAGCAGGTCGGCACCATCACCGAGAACTGGCAAAAGGATGACGACTCAGAACACGGAAGAACATCTCTCTCTCAGCTATGCTGGTGATGATGCCCCTGCTGCAGCCATCTTGTCAGCTGTTATCAACATTGTGCCTACTACTGCTACGCCAGGATTGGGCCAGCTATCTCACGTCCTGCCGCACCACAACAGACATTCAGGTGCTTGTGATGAGGTCAGGCCAACAGAATTCATCAGGCAAGGCAGTATGATTATCTGACGATTAACTGATGGCATGTTAAAAATGTGTGATGACAGCATACAGTTTCATACCTGGCAAGTCTGCCCAGGAATTGATGATACAAAAAAATATCAAAGGCTTACATATTTAAAGATGTAATTATTAAATTCTTTCATTATATAATATGTGATCCCTGAAGTTTGTCGCCACCTTGTGTGACTCAATTGTGATAGACCATCTAACTATCTGAATATTTCATTATTCAAATCTGTCTTTTTCTACTCCAGGGAGAGTGGAGTCTGAATCCACCTTGTTGGTGTTAAATTGTATCTTGTGAATTCTTTCTTTCTTTCTTTCTTTCTTTATTTCATTCTTTCTTTCTTCCTTTCTTTATTTAAATCAATGTTGATATCATTTTGTTATCTCTCTAGGGGTGAATTATGAGATATTATCTCTTTATTCATTTATTTTTTGTTCAAATCTATGATTACGAACTCAATGTCTCTTCAGTATCGAGCCATCATTTAGGCTTCACGCATAAAACACCATCCACTTGTTTAATGCTTATTCATTTAATTATGAAAATCAGTCATTATGTATTAAGGGATCACTGGAGTTATGAGCCTCCTTTGGGGAGAAAATTGTACCAGACCATCACGTCATCTAATATTACTCTTACTTCCTTAACTGTTGAACTAGGAAATTAAGTAATAATTCATCATTTAATTTACGTATTAAAAATACAGGTAATGTTATGGACCATAACTCCCGTTTGGAGTTAGATTTTGGGAGTTGATGATGTAATATCATCTCATTATTTCATCATTTAACTATGTAAATAGATCTTTACATCAGCGATAGGTTTAGGACTTTGGTGCCATCTCATCAGTGTTGATATAAAAGGCCCACTAATTAATTTTCAATTTAATTTTTTAAAAACATCCTTATTCCAGTAAGAGATCAGTCTGACTACTCCACGTGGGATGTAAGTATGCACCACCATGTCATTCTTCAATCATTTTTCATTATATATTAATTATTAAAATGGATGAAGGTGTTGTTCTTCTTGACTGGAGTCGGGCCAAACCTACATGGGAGTCAATCACGTGGCATTATTTAATTTTCTAAGTACTACTTCCTTGACAATCACTGGAGTTTGGTTCCATCTTTTGAAAGTGAAATATGGAGGACTATCCAATTATTAACTTATTTGATTGTGTAAGTAATGACGGTGTCATCTGTCATTTGGCTGCTGTGGCATTGAAACAGCAGATCAGTACCAGAAGCAGTGGCCAGCGAATGGGAGACACTGCCTTATACAGTGATTACTGATTACCCAATAGTTGATTTTTAACAATCGAATGATTACACGATTTAAAAAAAAAAACTGTACTGTTTCGCATCATCAGTTTCTCAGAGGTTGCAAAAGAACTGACCCATGAAGGACACAGTGACCACCGATTTTAAAAATGGAATAACTGAATAATCTCCTGATCAGGGAATCTCATCTAATGAACTCTGTCCGGCTGTTAACATGACACACCACCAACAATAAATAACTCTAAAGAAACATATTAGTAAGAGGGGTACAGGATTTAATAGAGAACAGTCAATTGAGGAATACAAAATGAATGAAAGAAACAGAAGACACTGCTTAAAATCGTTAATCATCAGCCTAAATTATATCTAAACAACTCTGAGAAACCATGGGATGAAGCTCCTCTAAAGGTAAGATGATGCAGAGGAGTTAATTTTATTTTCAATAAAGGGAACAGGATTGTGGTAGAGGCCATTAATTGTATTGTTTACTTTCTAGAAATTAGAAAACTGAAGCATAGAAAACAGGTTTAAAATACTCGTCATTGTACTTGAATGGCACAATGATGCTTTTGTTTTCATGCTTATGTCACTATAGGCAAATTGTAGCTTGAGAGACTGGTAAATATGTAGAACTCAAAAGAAAGGGCCCTGCTTTGTTTTTCTGAGGAACTCAGTGAGGCTGTAATGTTAATTCATCGGTGGGTTTACTCCTTTAAGCATGTGGGAGGGGCACTGGAATGTGACAGAATGTTGGTTCATAGATGTTGCCTGGCAACCCTGCTGCATTCTGTATCCTGGTATCATGGCCCAAGGACCAGAGAGCAGCTTCGAGAAAGTGTTATCATGGGACATTCCTTTCTCCCAAGGTAACTATCTCCTAAAACATTTAATGACAACATTTGATTCACATAAACAATCATAGCCACACCTCTGGAAGTGTGCCTACAGCTTTTATTGGTTACCAAATTCAAGATTACCTAATCATCAGAGAATGTAGTCTGTGGAGAAACAGTTCAAAGTCTTCTGTTTATGAATACTCTCTCTCCTAGGAAGTCACACTATGGAACAAAAGACAAATAAGACTCACAATTATTCATCAAAAGGTGAGTTTGCCATTGATGACTTCCTTCAGGAAAGTGATAATCCATTTGTTAGAGTAGACTTCGTGATTATTGGATTTCAGTCCATCTCTTTTGAGGCAGCTGCCCAACATTAAATATGTGATATCTTCTAAAAACCCTGCATACACAATGACAGTTCAGCATTTAAACATGTTACTACTCTGCTCTGCGATTAAATAAAGGATGAACCTGGGAGTTCCACACAATCATGTGGAAGTCAACTGAGAGTGAATTGTGTGGAGTATGGCAGACCATTTCATCCTCTGATTATGTTGTTATTTGATTATTAAAATAGGACATTAGATAATCCATGATCAGTGGATTGTGGTGATGCGATGTGGGAGGCAATTATTATAGACCATCCTACTATCAATTATGTAATTCAAATATTATGTAATTCAAATGGTTTGGAGCCACCTTAGGGAAGTGGATGATGTTACATGAACTCATTATTTGATTATATAATTATATTAAACAATGATTATATCGTCCATGACACCTGGAATATAGTTCCACAGATCATCTAATTACATAATTAATGAATTTAAATTGACAATCTGTGTTAATCCCCAAGATAATGTAAATATTTCTACAGTTATGTAAACAACAATCCTCCATTCCATGAAGAGACCTGTAAAGCTCCCTCTTGTGGAGATAATGTGCAATATCTTCACATTGTATGATTCATTGACACAATTGATGATGATGACATTCTTCATGACTGGAGTCTGGCCATGCTTCCCTGCCAGCAGAATGCTACATCCCCTATTTATTGTGACAGTTAGCTATTAGTGACTTTTTTAATTCTTTAAATTATGTAAACGACAGACAGTGCCATCACCGATTAAGGTTAGGGTGCAAAAATCTGTCAGGGACAAGGTTAGGAAAGTTGTAGACATGGGGAGAGCATTTTCTGAATGATCTATGCATCTTCCAGAGTATGAGGAATGCTGGGTGATTGAGTCCTGAAGGTTGCACGGTGCCCTCTGAGAAGAACAAGGACTTCACCAAGGCCTGCACAGTGGTCTGGCTTTTGACTACCTGTTCTTCCTCCACATCTTCACATCGGTTGTGATCTACCATGAGAAGAAGGATTGGCACTAGCAGGTCGGCACCATCACCGAGATATGGCAAAAAGATGACGATTCAGAACACGGAAGAACATCTCTCTCTCAGCTATGCTATTGATGCCCCTGCTGCAGCCATCTTGTCAGCTGTTATCAACATTGTGCCTACTACTGCTACGCCAGGATTGGGCCCACTATCTCACGTCCTGCCGCAACACAACATTCAGGCCCTTGTGATGAGGTCAGGCCAACAGAATGTACTTGAATGGCATAATGATGCTTTAGTTTTCATGCTTATATCACTATAGGAATGTAATAGCTTGAGAGACTGGTAACTAGGTATGTCTCAGAAAAAGAGCCCTGCTTTGTTTTTGTGAGAAAATCAGTGAGGTTGTAAGGGTTGTCCATTTTTGGGTATTCTAATTTTAGCATGTGAGAGGTGCAGGAGAATGTGACAGAATGTTTTACCATAAATGTTGCCTGGCAACCTTGCTTGCATTCTGTATCCTGGGCCATGAGCCAGAGAGCACCTACGTTGAGGTGTTGTCATGGGCCATTACAATCTCCCAAGAAAACTATCTCCCAAAACTTTTAATAACAGCATTAGATTCCATTAAACAAGACATAGCCAAATGTCTGGAAGTTTGCCTACAGCTATTACTGGTTACCCAATCAAGATTACCTATGATCAGGGAATATATTCTGTGGAGAAACTGTTCAAAGACTTCTGTTTATGAATGCTCTATCTCCTAATAAGTAAAACTATGGACTAAAAGATAATAAGACTCACAATTATTCATCAAAAGGTGAGTCTGCCACTGTTAACTTCCTTCAGGAGTGTGACAATCCATTCGTTAGAGTAGACTTAGGGATTATTGGATTATTTGAGGCAGTTATCCAATATTAAATATGTGATATTTTTTAAGGCCCTGCATACACAATGACATTTCATCATTTACACATTTTCCTACTCAACTCTGTGATTAATTAAGGGATGAACCAGGGAGTTTCACACAATCTTGTGGGAGTCATGTGAGACACAACTTGTGTCGAGTAAGTCAGACCAATTCATCCTGTTATTATGTTATTATTTATTTATGAAAATGGACATTAGGTAATCCATGTCAGTCGATTATTGTGCCACAATGATGTGGAGTCAGATATTTTATATCATCTAAATATTAATTATGTAATGAAATTATTTAAATCAATGATGACAGCATTGTTCATGAGTGTGGTTTGGAGCCGCCTTAGGGAAGTGGATGATGTTACGTGAACTCATTATTGGATCATTCAGTTATATAAAACATGATTATATCATCCATGACACCTGGAATTAGGTGCCACTTTCTGGTGTGAAGTGTGACAGGTCATTCAATTACATAATTAAATTATTTAAGTTGATACTTGGTCATAATACCCAAGACAATGTAAATAATAGTATAATTATGTAATCCAATAATCCCCTATTCCATGAAGAGTTCTGTAAAGCTCCCTCTTGGAGAGTTAATGGGCAATATCTTCACATTTTATGATTAATTGTTTAAATTGATGATGATGACATCCTTCAGAACTGGAGTCTGTGCCATTCCTCCTTGCTAGTTAAATGCTGTGTCACCTATTTATTGTGACAGTTAGCTATTACCAACTTATTTGACACTTTGAATAATTTAAATAGTAATAGGAAACATCAAGTAAGGGCAGGAAGGCAATTAAAGTCTTCAATAGAAAGATAGGACCATAATTATATAATAGTACATGAGTAACATAAAACAGACGTTTACACTTCCCTGACAGGTCTTGGGGTCAAGGTGCCAGAAGATGAGGAAAAAAGGAAAGGCAGGACACAGAAAAGATAAAACCTCGGGAAGGGAGGTCTTGCTTAACATAAGTCTTACTCTAATTAAGCTTCTTATGATTAATAGCTTCCTGTTCCCTACTTTCAGGGGGAGATGGAAGACATTTGAGATTTTTAAGAATTCCGTAGCAGTTATCTTTCAATTTGACCAGCTCATGAGAAGGTTACTCAAGCATTGCATCATGAGGAGAACTCATTGCTTCTGGTGTACTTTACTGACTGAGCTTTACTGACAAAAAACCCCAGCTCCATGTGGTGGGAAGAGTTGTTTTCACAGGATATGCAGCAACCCCTCCACAAAGGCCCTGGATGTAGGCAGTTGCATTTTTTCCTAAGCATCTTCATTATGTAAAAGGAGAGGTTCTATTTCATTCTCAATACCTGAGAGTCTAAGTCTAGTTCCTGAGGCTGATACTCAATCTGCTAAGCTCATTAATGGGATTGAGAAGGAGCTATGTTCTTTCTTTATGAGTCATGACCTATACAGAAGGCTTGCTTGCTCAGTCAACCCCTGAACACAACAGTGTTTACTTTTTTTAAAATGTTGTCACTTTGCTCATCTTGCACATCTTGCCAAACTTTGTTTTTCTCTAGAAGGAAACTGAACCATCTGGCAGATCATGCCAGTAATACCTCCTTAAGCAGCTTGTGAAAGACCTGTTATATGATATGAGGATTGGCCTAGGGGCTGTTTGTAAATAAGGAGTTTCTCCTTTGACATGGTACAGCCAAATTACTACAGAGAGATTTAGGGATACAAAGAGAGATAATCGTTGTGTAGTTTCACACTGAGTTTAGGTGAACTGAATTTGCTCTTTACTTAGTTGTCACAGGCACTTAAATTCAAGAAAGAGAAGCAGGAACCAGATGACAAACAAGATAGTTGCTCTTAATCCTGCTAGCAAGGTGGATGATGGCTCTATGAATGTTGGAGTTTTATCCCTGAAACTCATAGCAAATGCTTGGAAAATGCGTAGTAATGAAAAAGTAGTCTTCATAGAAATTTGAATAGTTGTAGAGAAAAGGAACTAGGATGTTCGTATTTGTGATCAATATTTTTAGACAACACACGTTCAGTGAGCAGGTTAAAATCAAAAGAAAGCAAAAACTAACTGCGTTATGTGAGGATCTCTGCATGAACAGGCATGGCTGGATGACTCTTTCCATATATGTAGAGTGAATTCATTACAATGTCTCATAGGCTGTGATCCAGGTAGTGCAAAAATGGCTGTCCAACAGTGGGAATCTGAAGGCTATAGCAGTTATTTTGTTCACCAGGGTGCATGTTTCAGCTGGTCATCAATGTACACCAAAAATCCAAAGAAGAAGACTCTAAATCTAGTAAACTAATATACTTGGTAGCCATAACTAGGGTAAGCAGCAACAGAAGGAGAGCCTCCTCCTTCAATACCCTTTATACAAGCAGGATACCACCAGATGATGTGACTCATATTAAGGTGTATCTAATTCTTCATTATGTGGTTTGTTTTATTATTGTATTTCATTTTTGTTTACTGACAGCCTCCTCGGTTCTGATATTAAACATGTGTACTGCCACCAAGTAGTTAAAGATGAATCTCATCCTCCAATTGCATATTAAGCTTCTCTGAGTGGCTTTGACAGTTCTGTAACACATTCTGCCTGCCTGTCTTGTCTGAAATCTATATGGGAATCCATTCCAACTCGTCATTAGTATAGAGAGCTCAAATACCTCCTATTGTCCCTAAAATGTTATCTTTCCTAATATACAGTGTCTGGGCCTTGATGCTGAATGTCTCCTATCTAAAAACAATATATTTGGGCCCATACAGGCTTATATACACCCTTCAGACAGGGCATACATGCAAGTATGGGGTTCCTTAAGGCAGAAAATACAAGCAGTTATGGAGTTTCTATAGTATTAGGGGAAGCAATTCCTATTTGCTCTTTATACAAATTAATAGAACACCTCTGCCATTGCCCCACTATTGGTTGACTAAAGTTTGAGGTATGAATTAAATGGAGAATTCAGTATTTGTAGTGAGATATTCACCTTGTCCTTGGCTGTGGCATAGACCACTCCCACTGGTGGTGGAGACAGATCCGGACTTGACATGGAGGAACTAATTCTAAGGAGGATACTGGGAGAGCTCTCTTTTGCCTGTAGTACGGGGACCCTATCCTGGAACCACTAAACCGCTGGTGTTTATCTGTCTGTGTTGTAAGGTATTTCCCCCTGAATAAACATCTATTCATCCTATATTTTTCTCCTTATCCTTATTGTGCATCAATATCTTTTGTCATAAGCAGGATCTGTATTTTTTCTAGACCTGGATATCACCAAGGCCGCAGATGTGGCTTAGACACACCACAGCTTGTGGGACATTTGCCTCTGCCTGAAAACTTTACCTCCACAGCAGCCCTGAGAAAGTACTCACTGGTTCTCATCTTTTGCCAATCCCCAGCTTTGCATTTTCTGCTGGCACACATATGATGCCTGTCCAGCTGATGTGTTTCTTGCAGCCCAGAGGGTCAAATAAGTGGCAACACCTATTAGCTATGGGGTCCCAGCAATCTGCACAAGTACTTTCACTCATGCATTTAACAAAATTTTGCTTATTGTTTACAAAAGTTTGTTTTAATTTATATGGGGTTGGTTATAAATGGTTAATGACAACAACCAATCTCTTTTTAAAGGTAAAAAGGGGATTATCATATAGATATGAATACTTCATTTTGGAATGGATTTTCATTTATTGATACAATTTAAGGTCAATTTTGTAATAACTATATTTCTCTTGTTTAGGTATTGTGTTTATATAGCTCAGTAATAAATATATTGTATAATTTTGTGCAGATTATAGATAGTTACCTATAATAGTCAAAACTTATAGTTAAGTTAGTTAGAATTTCTAGATATACAGACATGTATTTAAGGTAAATAGGTATTCTTCAAACCTTTCAAAGACCTACAGAATATGGCATTTAAATGGTTTAGGGTTTTCGTGAAAGTGAGACATAAATGATCCTGCCAGCATCACCTGAGTCAAAAAGAAAGATGGAAGATGGACATAGAAGAAACTTGTTATGGAGTTTGCTTTCAATATAGCAACTAGCCATTTGGAGAAGATACTGCTCTTGTTGGACTGTTTGACTTTATACTGTATAAACTGGACATGCAGGACCAACAGAAAAGTGACTGCTGATTCAAGATGGACATTACTACAGAGTTCCTGCTTCATAGATGAGTCTGTCAGACAGTCTGCAGGACACAGAGAAAAGTGAGTGACAAACTGCCAATACAACAAGACAGTTTAAAATTTCCTGCTTTGCTAAAGAGCCTGCTAGACACACTATGGCCTATGGGCTAAAGATGAAAGATTACAAAAGAATTTCAGGTGACCAGAGAGTGAGTTGCCTCTGTCATTTCTATACTTTATATATTAACATTTGTGGTCTTTGATGGAGTTGAAGACAAATAGTTATGGTTATAGTTTTCCTTAGTTAGGTTTAAAGATAAGTTACATATAGGACTTTAGATTCACAAATATAGGATAGATGATAGAATAGTTTCTTTTAGTCTTGCTAAATGTTAATGGACTAACTATTGTTAACTGTGATTCTTACTTGATAACTGTTGTGTTATATATTTTGCTATGTTTAGGTTAAAATCCTTCATGTTATTTTAGACACAAAAGAGGAGATGATGGGAGATGTCATTCTGTATATGTTTCTCATACTGGTTAATGAATATACATGTTGGCCAATAGGAAAGCAAGATAGGTGGGACTAGGAGACAAGGAGGAAAGAGAAAGTAGTGAGGAGAGTCAAGATGGAGAGTGTGGAAAAAGCAGTATGCCGGCCAGCTCCCCTGTAAGAGAAATACACAGATCAACAGAAATGGTTTAATACTTAAGACAGAGCTAGCCGATAAGAAGCAAGTACCTGGCCTACAGAATTATATCTAATACAGAATCTCAGTGTGTTAAATGGGGCTGGCGCAGCGGCGAGACAAGACCAGGTTGTGGGCGGAAAAAACATACTCCTTACACTTGCTCTACACACCATGGTCTATAGGTTGAAGATGGAACATTAAAGAAGAATGTCAGATCTGACCAGGTGAGTTATCCCTTTCAATTCTAGAGTTTATATATTATCCTTGTGTGTTCTTTGATGGAGTTGAAGACTGATAGTTAAGGTTAGAGTTTTCCTTAGTTGGGATTAAAGTTACATATAGGACTTTAGACTCACAAAGACAGGATAGATCATAGAATATTTTCTTTAAATCTTACTAAATGTTAATGAACTGAAAAAACTTCTATCTGTGATTCCTGTTATAAACCTAATTTTTATTACAAGAATATATCTAAAACAAAAATGGTTTAAATGTTTTTGTGGTCTAATGCTAACAGCCCTAAGCTCAAAATATAATTCTGAACTCTGGCCATTACATTCAGAAGATCAGAAAATCAGATGTCTTTTAATGTAGATGATACACTGTTTTTTGGCCAAAGCTGTTAAAAACTGAAACTAGTTAAAAGTTTACAATTATTAACACTAGAAATTAACATAAATTCAACAATCACCCAGTTCATAAGGGGTTTAAATATATAAAGGGCAGTTTATTTTTGATAACACAAAAATACATTACAGGATATGTAATCGTTTTTAAAAACAGATTTAAATGTTTAAATTTATAGGATTACAAGATCTTTGTGCTTTTATTATATTGTTAATGTTTGTACTTAAATCAAAGGGCTAAAATTTAACATCACAGCCATAAGCTTTATGTGCTATCAAAAAGCTGAGATGCTCATTTTTTATGATACAAAACGCAATGCGTCCTTGTTTTATGCTACATTTTGTAAGTATAAGCTATTTAGATAAATTGAGTCACAAAGATGTTTCATGTTTCCCTAACAGGAGTTTGAAATTAAAATCAGTATTTTTAAAGCTAAACCTGACAATACAGAGTTCTTGTTTTATAAAAGCTGTTTTTAACTTATTATAAAATGTTAAGAAACACAAGTTACTAGCTATCCTTATATATTAACTGTTGGCTATAATCAAACTAAGTATTAATGATAAATAACTGGGATAAACCTCACTCTGTCTCCCATACATGTTCTTAAAGTTTAAGCTTAAACAAGTAACTGATACAAAGTTGTCTATTTAGATATACCTAGACAGACTTCTAATACTACAGGGATCTGAATAAGGCATCCAAATGTTAACTTATAAGCTGTAATAATATCAGACAAAGAATCACAGATCCTTTCAATGACCTTAGGACTCTAAAGAAAATTATGGGGCAGCATAGATTGTTATGACACTGACCAGGGTGCAAGATGTGCAAATACAATGTCTACTGCCAGGTAGGACCCAGCTTAGACTTTGTAGAGGCTGCAGGGTACTGAAAAATTGTTTGCACCTTTGCCTAGATAAAATAAGATCAGAGATTTCCATGTCCCTCTTCCACAGAGAAAAGACAAAGAAAAAAAAAACCTCTCACATTATGTCCTTGGTGAAGAACTTCTGCCCTCAGTGCTATAGATAATTTGTTATGGCTAGGAGTATATCGACTGGTCCCTGTCATTTAATTAAATATATCCTTCTCAGGTCTGACCTTATTGATAGCTGAGCTAACCATAACTTTGTGAGCTTGGCAGTGTCAGGCAGCCTTAATATGGCTCCTAAATAAGGATCTAAAAATAGAAAGATATAAAAGTTGTTTTTGAACATTTATTTATTAATTATGCATACAGTGTTCTGCCTGAATATATGTCTCAAAGGCATAAGTACATTTCTGCTGTATTACAAATACTCAACATCTACTTTTTCTACAATATGGGTTTCAGCATAGATTGGTAATGGTAATATATCTAAAACTTTTATGTCCTTTTATATAACACAGTTTATATTGGCTTCAGAGGATCAAATGTCATAAAGCTTGGATCAACTTCTTACAGGTCAAAAGGACTGCAGATTGTAAGGAGTAAGGTTTTTCCTCCCACCGCTCGTCTTGTCCCACCTGCATGTCAGCCCCAATTATTACACCAAGACTCTGAATTAGATAAAATTCTGTTAGTCAGTTACTTGTTTCTTATCGGCTAGCTCTGTCTTAATTTTTAACCCATTTCTATGTGTTTCCACATGGTCTCCTTACTGGGGAGTTTGGCAGGCTTCTGGTCTCCCAGGTCTCTCCATCCTGACTCCTCCTTACTGCTTTCTCTTTCCTCCTTGTCTCCTAGTCCCTCCTATCTTCCTTTTCTATTGGCAAACAGTACTTTATTCATTAACCAGTATGAGAAACATATACAGAATGACATCTCCCATCAGCAGATAAGTACAGCTAACCTGAGAATGGAATTTTCTCCCCGGTCTTCCTGTCCTTCTTGATCACTAAATGTAAGGAACTAAGCGTTCCAATTAAATATATACGTTTTAACTTCTGTTCCCTCTTTGAACATTTGGCAGCCTATTTGTGCTTCTGGCAGATGAGTATCAGTTGCTAACTACAGCCTACTCCTGAATATTGTTCTTCCTGGACTTTTGGTGAACCAGTCCAGCTGATGTGAATCTTCAAACTAATTCTACAAACTAGTTTTACAAACTAATGCCTTTGATAAATGTTCGATTTTTCTGAATTCCCATTCTTTCTGATGGTATTGTCTAGCATTTTAGTATATTTGCATCTCAAAAACACTGCAAACGTAAGAAGGAAGTAATATAGGCATATCCCTGACACATCAGTGTTTTGATTTTCAAATAGCTGTCACCTGGAGTTCTATAGCCTATAAAGCCTCCTTAGTCAGCTTGTTACTATTAGGACTATGGGTTTCATCAACCTCCAATGAAGTGACTTCTGACTGCAAAAGCAAAAGGTTTTTATTCTTAAAAATCAAGCCACCTGGGACCTCACTCTCTCAGAAAAGTAATGTAGTGGCTTAAAATTTTGAAGGACTTTTAGCAGTGTAAACAGAAAGGGAAGATTGAGACCACTAGTCTCATTTCACAAGGTTTCCAAGATGCAGGCAATTCATAGAGTACAAAGTTTATTTACAAGGTCATCATGGATCTAAGTTAATAGTATCTGTCACTTGTGTATGTAACATTGATAAGCACACCCGAAAGGTTGGATGTTTTTCTTTGTTTTTACTTCTCCTGAGAACAGGATATGGGCTCTCTACACTGTAGTCAGGGATTTATCTACTGGCAGAAATTCTTGTTCTCTTTATTTTTTCCTTATTGCCATAAGTCCTAATTTTATACCTTTTAGTTAATATTTTTTCCATCACATTCCCTCTTTCCTATTGACATTAGAGACCCAATTTTTGGGCCTCCAATAGGTAAAAGAATTCTGGTGTTTTTTTGGTGTACAGGATAGTCACCTAGCCCGCTATGTATAGGAGTTTTCTTTTGATATAGCATCTCAACAAGGAAAAAGGTGAAAAGTATTCTTTCATGTACCACTTCCTGCTTACTTTTGTAGTGTGTTTTCTTGGGCCCAAGAAGGGTAAAATGCAGGAAAAACCAAAAAAAAAAAAAAAAAAAAAAAAAAAAAAAAAAAGGGAGGGGGGATTTAGGAAATGGAAAATTATCAGAGGCATTTTTTACACCCTGTTTATACACCCTGTTGAAGATTCACATTGGCTGTACTGGTGCAAGTTGTGCTTGTAGGCAGTCCTTTTGACCAGTAAGAAGTGGATCCTACCTTTACAACATTTGATCCTCTGAAACCTATATAAACTGTGTTGTATAAAATGACATAAATGTTTTAGATATATTGTCATCACCAATCTGTACTTAAATCTGTATTGTAGAAAAAGTAGATACTGGGTGTAGTGAGAAAATCCTTCTGTGGTACTGACCACGACAATTGGGGGGTGGAGCCATGGGCAGAGTGACCTGTGGAAGGATATCAGAGGGAGAGCCAGGAAAAGCTCTCTTGCTAGCGTGACTCAGACAGGAGAGGATCGGGTTGAATTTCCTGGTTTTCATCTGTCTAGGTTGTAAGTTATTTCTCCCTGAATAAACATCTATTCAGCCTATTTGTTTATCCTGATCCTTATTTAACCGCGTTAATTGGGTATCTGTAAAACAGCAGGAATGTACTTATGCCTTTGAGACCTAGCAAAAATGACAGATTTGGGTTAGAAGCTTGTACATTTTTCTTCTGTCATGAGAGATCCATGTATAGATTGGTCAGAAGTACCTTAGTCCTGATGAAATGTCCTTCACATTTACACATAGATGACAAGCAAAATAAATATAAAACTTTGAGCTTGTGACGAAACAGCTGGGAGTCACTCCTGGATAGCTTTTCAGAACTTAATTAAAAGTTAAGCTCTGAATTTTTACATTGTAAATTATTGTTATATCTTTAAGACTTATATGTCTTGAGCTAGAGATATGGCTCAGAGATTAAGAGTACTGGCTGCTCTTCTAGAAGTCCTGAGTTCAATTCCCAACAATTACATTGTGGCTCAAAAACATCTATAATGAGATCTGATACCCTCTTTGGACCTGCAGATATATGCAGGCAGAACACTGTATGCATAATTAACAAATAATTGTTCTAAAAGGAGTTTTATGTCTTTATATTTTTAGATCCTTATTTAGGAGCCATATTAAGGCCACCTAATATTGTCAATCTCACAAAGTTTTGTTTAGCCAAGCCATCAGTCGTATCAGAGATCTGAGAAGGATAAATGTATGTAACTTTTGAATGTATTAAATAAAACGGCAGGGACCATTCCTTATATTCCTACCATAACCAATTGTCTATGGCATTGAGGGGAGTTTTTCACCAAGTACATAATGTGAGAGATTTTTTGTTTGCTTATTTTTTTGTTACTTGTTTGTTGTTTTTCTCTGTGTAACTAGGACTTGGAAAAGTCTGACCTTATTTCTTCTAGGCAAAGGTGGCACAGACAATTTTCCAGTACCCTACAACACAGTCTGAGCTGGGTCCTATCTAGCATCAGGCATTGTGTTTGAGCATCTTGCTCCCCAGTCCATGTCATGACAATTCATGCTGCCCCACAATGTTCTTTAGAGACCTTGGGTCATTGTTAGGTTCTGTAATCTTTGTTTGATGTTATTACAGTTTTTTAGTTAACATTTAAATGCCTTATTCTAAAGATCTCTGTAGTATTAGAAGTCTTTCTAAGTAGATCTTAATAGATGACTTGGATGTAAGTTACTTGCTTTAAGCTTACACTTTTACAACATGTATAGGAGACATAGTGAGGTTTATTCCTGTTATTAATCATTGATTCTTAGTTTGACTATAACCAACAGTTAATCTATAAGGATTGCCGGTAACTTGTGTTTCTTAACCTTTTATAATAGGTTATCAGCTTTTATAAAACTAGAACTTTGCATTGTCACGTTTAGCTTTAAAAATACTGATTTTAATTTCAAACTCCTTTAAGGAAACATAAAACAGCTATGTGACTCAGTTTATCTAAATAACTTACGCTTACAAAATTTAGCAAAAACAAGGACAGATTGCCTTCTGTGTCATAAAAAAATGAGCATCATCTCCACTTTTGGTTAGTCCATACAGTGTATGGCTGTGATCTGAAATTTCAGCCCTTTGATTTAAGTAATACATTAAAAATATAATAAAACCACAAATATGATGTAACCTTCTGAATTTTAACATTTAATAACTGTTTTACACAACAATTAAACTTTCTGTAATTTCTTTCTGTGATGTCTAATTTAAACACACGTTATGCCTTTATGCCTATTGTCACCTTGGTGCATGTTAATTTATGTTAATTTCCAGTGTTAATAATTGTAACTTTTTAAGTAATTTCAATTTTAACAGCTTTAGACATAGAACAGTATTAATGTCATCTACATTAAAAAGACATCTGATTTTCTGATAATCTGAATTTAATGACCAGCACTCAGAGTTAAATTTTGAGCTGAGGGCTGTTAGCATTAGACAGCAAAAACATTTAAACCATTTTTGTTTTAGCTTTATTCTTGTAATAAAACAGGTTTCCAACAGGAAACACAGATAGACCTTTTTAGCAAGTACATATATTTTTCCTGAGAGAAATAAACAGAAATTTTAAACAATTAACCTAGTATGGTCAAAATTTTTAACTCATATTACTAATCTTAAATTTATATTTGTAGATTGAGAGCCCACAGCAAACAGTTTTCATCTTGTTCTTACTTTTTTATGACTTTTATTTGAACCTCTATCTTTTTACATTACCTGTAGTCTCTTTCTCTGATTTTCTCAGACATCCCTAGCATAGAAAAATCTCTCCTTTTCTCTTTTTCTTTTTTCTTTTTTCTGATCAGTGACTTTTACTCAGAGGTTCATGCCTGAAGTGAACATCTTATTTATTTAATTCCTGACTGTACGTTCTTACATTGGTGCTTTCCCCTGAGTCTTTCTGCAACTTCTGCTCTCTTAACTGTTGGGTCCTTATTCGGATTATGTGGGGTACACCAGATCTCCTTTTATGTTATCTTTCATTATTATAATTTTATTTTTATTTCTTTTTGACTCTTATGGATCTGGCCAAGCCTTTTTTCCTGTTCTACGTTGTATTGCCCCGAGAAGTGGAATCATACTCGTAACACCTGAAGTTCCTTTTGATGTTCTCTGTGCAGCTTTGATGAGTTGCATTGACCTATAAATCTACAGGCCTTTTGACCTGTCTACTAGACCACTGTTATCTTATTTTGACTTCTTTGCTTCAGACTGATTGTAACAAGTCTGCACATACCCATCTCATCTATTTACCATCTATTTTATTAGTTGTATTTTTTTAGTTGACATAAAAATCTTTACCAATGTTAATTTCCCCAACACCCCCTTATCCTCCACCTCCCCACCCTCACCTCCACCCCTGTCCCTACAATCACAGTCACTGCCACCTAAGGAGAGGAGGGATGTGCCAGGGGCAACTTTGGTCATTTGCTGCTAGGGTTTCAGAAATCCTCTCCTCTCTGACTGCCCAAAAGCTGGCCCAATGCACCTAGCCCATCAACAACCCAGCATGGCTCCTGGATGAGCATGGCTTAGGACTTCTGTACCAGGAAGAGCCTGGTGCTGTTTACCCTGGTGTTCTGCATTACCAGCAGCCTGGACGTTCTTGGCCTGGGTGATTTTTCTGTTTGTTTTTGCTTTGTTTTTTAAATATTCTAATTTATTTTTTATTTCACATGCCTATCCCAGTTGCCTCTCCCTCCCTCCATTCCTCATGCTGCCCCCTCTCATGAACCCTGAACATCCTCCCGTCCATCCCCCCACCCCAATTCCATATGAATGGCAATGCCATCCTGGTGGGGTCACGTATATCTGTCAAGTCAATTGAAGTAGGGGCTAGGACTTCTCTCCTACTTCTAGGATAAGGGAGTCTCTCCGTGTGTCTGCAAGTTCCTTCCTGGATCCACTCTCTGAGGTCCCCAAGACTGCTCAGTCCTTCTGGCTGAGACTCATATTCAGAGACACCTGAGTCAGTCCCATTCTGGATGCCAAGCTATCAGTCTAGAGGCCCGTTATCTACTCCTTGTTCAGGTCAGCTGTCTGTATGTTTCTACAACCTGGTCTTTTCCTCTCCCTTTGCATCTAGATTCTAGTTCGACTCAGTGTTTAGGTATGGGTGTTTGCTTCTGTTTCCAACAGTACTAGAGGAGGGTTCCCTGATGGTGAATAAGGTAGTTGTTGATCTCAGTACCCATGAAGGGAATTTATGGTAGCTTTTCCATGGTTGCTCAAATTGTTATTTGGAAACAGGTTTGTAGGTCTCTAGACCATTCTTTAGATTAAGTTTTCTCTTTAAACCGCTAATGGCTCCCTCTTTTATGCTGTTTCTCTCTCTCCCCCTCTCTCTCTCACTCTCATTCTCTCTCTCTTCTGTCTTCTATTCCTACCCTGACTCAATCTTCATAGGATCACCTGCTTTCCTCCTCCCATTCTCTTTCTCCTAATTCTCTCTACATTCTGTGACCCCCCCAACCTCCCATGTGCTCTGGGGGACTTCTCCTTTCAACCTTCTGTGAGGGACTTTATATGATTCTCTTAGAATACACCTTGTATCCTAGTTTCACTGGTGGTGTGAATTATAGGCTGGTGATCCATTGCTCTAGCTCTAGGATCCATATATGAGTGAGTATATTCTATTTTCATGTTTTTGTGATTGGGTTACCTCATTCAGAATGGTTACTTCAAGAGCCATCCATTTGCCTGTGAATTTCAAGATTCCATTATTTTTTCTCTGCAGAGTAGTATTCCATTGTGAAGATGTGCCACATCTTCTTTATCCAATCTTCAATTGAGAGGCATCTAGGTTGCTTCCAGGTTCTTGCTATTACAAAAGATGCTGCTATCAACATAGCTGAGCAGATGTCTTTGTTGCATGGATGTGGATCATTTGGGAATATGTCTAAGAAGGGGATTGTAAACTAATTCCCATTTTCCTGAGGAACTACTATACTGATCTCTAAAATGGGTGCATGAGTTTGCACTCCCACCAGCAGTAGAGGAGTGTTCCCATTTCTCCATGTCTTCTCTGGTATAAGTTGTCATGGTGTTTCTAATATTAGCCATTGTGGCAGGAATAAGATGGTATCACAAAGTTGTTTTGATTTGCATTTCCCTGATAGCTAAGGATGTTGAACACTTTCTTAAGTATTTTTAAGGTTTTTTTTTTTTTATTTCATCTATTGAGAATTCTTTCTTCAGTTCTGTACCACATTATTTAATACGGTTGTTTCGTGTTTTGTTGATTAGTGTATTGAGTGCTTTGTATATTTTGGAATCAGCCCTTTGATATAGTATGGGTGAAAATCTTTTCCAAGTCGGTAGGCTGCCATTTGGTCTTTTCATTGTGTCCTTTTCCTTACAGAAGTCTCTAAGTTTGAAGATGTCCCATTCTTTAATTGTGGCTCTCAATGTCTGTGCTCCTGGAGTTATTTTCAGGAACCGGTCTACTATACTAATTTGTTCAAGGGTACCTCCTACTTTCTCTTCTAAGAGGTTCAGTGTGGCTGCATTGATGTTGAGGGTCTTTGATCCCTTTGGACTTGAGTTTCGTTTATGGTGACAGATTGGGGTCTATCTTCAGTCTTCAAAACACCATCATCCAATTGTGCCAAAACCATCTCTTGAAGATGCTTTCCTCATTCCATTATATACTTTTAGCTGTTTTGTAGAAAATCAGGTGCTAATACGAGTGTGGGTTTATATCAGAATTTTTAATTCTATTCTACTGGTCTACCTTTATGTTTTCTTTCTTTTTATGTGGCAATTCCAGGCTGTTTTCAGGATTATAGCTGTGTATGAGAGCTTACACTCAGGGATGGTGATGTCTCCTGAAGTTCTTATATTGTGCAGGGCTGCTTTGGCTATCCTGGGTCTTTTGTTTTTCCATATAAAGTTCGTTATTATACTTTCAAGAATTGTGGTGGGATTTTAATGGAGATTGCATTGAATCTCTAGATTGCTTTTGACAAGATTGCCATTTTTACCATATTAACCTAGATATCCAGGAACCTGGGAGATGTTTCCATTTTCTGGTATCTTCATTAATTTCTTTGTTTAGAACCACAAAGTTTTATTATGTAGGACTTTCACTTGTTTGGTAAGTGTTACTCCACGATACTTTATGTTGTTTGAGGCTATTAAAAAGGGTTATGCTTCTCTTATTTCTTTCTCAGTCTATTTGTCATTTGAATAAAGTAGGACTACTGATTTTTTTTTGAGATTACATGTATCTTCATACTTTGGTAAATGTGTGTATCAGCAGTAGGAGTTGGCTGGTATAGTTTATTGGGTCGTTTATGTAAACTATCCTGTCATATGCATATAGAGACAGTTTGATATCTTCATTCCCATATGAATCCCCTTGATCTGCTTTTGTAGCCAGACTCTAGAAAGGGAAATTTTGACTCTTGGTTTCCAGGATGCATTCAAGGGAAGTGGATGTGTGAGGTGAAAGCCGATTATACATTGGAAGTCCTGCCATTTGAATCCCCTTTTTGTTTGACAAACAGGATTGCAAATTAGAGGTGCTTGATTTTCAGGATGCCCATCATAACTTCTGGAATGTGTGGGTTGGAACAGAGGATGGTGTCTGCACTCCACATGTCGTCAGAGAGACCCACCAGTGGTGCATCATCCCGAAAGACAGGGAAAAGAGGTTGGGACTGTGATGATGATCCTTTCCCTCCATTCCAGACATCTCTGTGAATACCTGGAATGTTTCCACTGCTGGGCTCAGCAGAGAAAAATGTGCTGCTGATGATCTGTGAAAAGCTGGAGTTTGGGGCCCGCCCTGTCTATAACACCCTAGAGCTGCTGGAGGTATTGTGCCATGCAGTATACGGGAACAGGAAGTGAATGCTCGCTGGGACCTGAGGACCCTTGCAAAGTTTGCCCCTGGGCTGGGCCAGATGAAAAACCTTCAGAAACTCCATCTTCATGAAGTCTTCACACCCTTGCGTTGGTTGTGGAACCAAGAGATGAAACGACGGTGTTTTCGACAGATCGTTTCTCAGTTCTCCCAACTCAACAAGCTCCAGCATCTCTGTTTGAATCATGTCTTCCTCCTGAATGCAAGACTGGACCAAGTGCTCAGGTAAGGAAGGATAGAGAGCTTGATTCACAGGCCAGAGAACAGCCTTTCCGTGTTACATGAAACATCAGTGTACACCTGGGGCTTGCCAGCCACTGGTGACTACACACGGATATGACCTCTGAATGATTGCTCTAGTAGTCTTTCTGCTATTCTTGCCACCATCACCGAGAAACGGTCTTTGAAACCTGATCTACAGTGGGGAGGGTGTTTTAAGCCACATGTTGCCCCATGTCATCACTGTCCTCAGAACTGTATGCACAGTTTACATCGCTCTCTGATTTTCCAAGGAACAGGGGCTCTCTGAGCACAGGTAGTGTCAATGGAAAATAACTGAGAGTGAAGTGATTAGGGTGGGTCACAGGGAAGACCTCTCAGTAGTACAGAGGCTGTGTTAGGAGGTGGGACTCATGAGGACCAATGTTAGCACATACAGGTAAGTCTCTGAGTTGCCACCAGATCTTCTTTCTTGGCTTCCTGCTGGCCCCATTTGTCATCTGATGAGGCTTTGAGTTTGACAGCGCAGAGGGAGCAGGGTTGGGGACCTAAGCAGTCACATGATTTTGCCTGTGCTGTTACTTCTCCATCTGAGAGCATTCTGGAATTGGCCTCCACCAAGATCTCAGAATGACATTAGGACACACTAACCTCTGCTCACTTGAACTTGGTGCCCTTACTCTACCACTATTAAACTTACTGAGATAATCTGCCTTGTCTTTCTGTAGGAACTTGGAAAATCCCTTAGAGACCCTAGCCATCACTCGATACTCACTATCAGAATCAGACATGAGTTACCTGTCCCAGTGTCCAAGCGTCCAACGGCTCACACATCTGGACCTGAGTGGTGTCACCTTTTTAAATTTAAGTCATCCTCTTCTGGGAAGACTGCTAAAGAGATTGACAGCTACCCTGCAGACATTAAAATTGAAGGGTTGTATTCTCATGGACTTCCAAATGGATGTCATCCTCCCTGCCCTGAGCCAGTGTTCCCAGGTGGTGGAGGTGAATTTGATGAAGAACTTCCTGTCTTTGACCAGCCTTAAGAAGCTGCTTCAGCACACTGCCCACCTGACACAGCTCACCTTGGAGATGTATCCTGCCCCTGGTGAAGTGTATGATGACTTTGGTGATGTCCTGCCAGACAGATTTGTCCAATGTTGTTCTGAGCTCTTGGACACTCTTAGAGCAATAAGACAGCCAAAGTTGGTCTACTTTGTGAGTAAGAAGTGTCTAGATTGCAGGCGATTCTGTGTCTATGACCAGGAGGCCTCCCTATGTTCATGTTGGGAATAAAGGATGAGAGATTACTGCTGGCCTGAGAAAGGAAAGCAAGGACTCCAGTGACTCTTTAGAGAGACACAGAGCTTGTCTATTCAAGGTGTTTTGGATATACTTGGAGACAATGTCATCCCAAGGAATCAGAGGAGAGAGAGAGAGAAGCTTTGACATGGACAATCAGGGCCTGCTCATCTGCTGAGGGCCAACGGTGAAGACCCAACCTCAGATAGGAAAAGAGATTTGAGAACACTGTGGACTGACCCCACCACAGTCAGTGTGTGAGAGTTCAGATACACAGGGGAGGGGATAAAGACAGAGCATAGTACAAAGAGCACCATGGACTGGATGAAATGTGTTCCATGCCTCTGCCTCCACCTTTGCTTTGCCTGACTTACATAAAGATTTGTAATATGTGCACAAATATTTCCTTTTTGAAGAGTAACATTGACTGTACAGTGAACTGTTGTTGAGAGTACGGTCCTCTCCCTTTTCAATTGAGATCTGTCTTTCTGTGGTTATGAGAGGCATTTAAGCTGGATATTACTTGCCCCACCCACACATCTTGGTGGGTGATTTCTGTGTGCTTGGATTCAGTTTGCCATTATTTTATACAGTATTTTTGCATCAATATTCATGAGGGATATTGGTCTGTAATATTTATTCCTCGTTGTGTCTTTTTGTGGCTTGGATACCAAGGTGATTGTTGCCTCCAGAAAAGAGTTTCGTAATGAACATTCTGTTACTATTGTGTGGAACAATTTGAGCAGTATGGGAATTAGCTCTTCCTTGAATTTCCAGTAGAATTCTGCACTGAAACCATCTGGCCCTGGTCTATTTTCTCTCTCTCTCTCTCTCTCTCTCTCTCTCTCTCTCTCTCTCTCTCTCTCTCTCTCTCTCTCTCTCTCTCTCTCTCTGTGTGTGTGTGTGTATTTGCGTGTGAGTATTTGTGTTGGAAGGCTTTTGATGACTGCTTCTATTTTGTTAGGGGTTTATATGTCTATTTAAGTTGTCTGTCTCTTCTTGATTTAATTTTGGTGATACTTATCCAGAAATTTGTTAATTTCCTTTGAATTTTCAAATTTTGTGGAGTACAGGTTTTTAAAGTATGACATGAATATTGTCTGGAGCTCACAGAGCTCACACCTTTAATCCCAGCCCTAGAGTGGTATAAAAGTTAGTAGCAGGGGATTGAGTATTCATTCTCAGAATTCTCCTAGCTCTCCAAGGAGAAAAAGGTGTCTGAAACTTGGTGAGAGATTGAGGAGATAGGATCAGCGCTTTCTTCCTGACATAAAGGTAAGAGGCAGTGGCAAGGCCTTCTCTGGGTCTGCTATGTATCTCGCTACACTTAGCATTATTGGCAGAACATGGGAGTTAGAGGCACTCAGATCTCTGTGAGGTGTAGGGTAGCATAGCATGGTCTTAGAGCTATTACCAGGAATGTAGGGTGTTACCACTGAGAAAAACTGTCTCAGAAAATGCAGTTGATTTTGTAATTTTCAATAGGATCTAACTCAGTTGATTCTCTGTCCTGAAAGTAGATGTAATCAACATAAACATGTCTTGTTCCGTTATTCTTCCACTAAGCTAGGAAGCTTACTGAAACTCTGATTAGATTCCACTGGTCATGGCAATGATTTCATAAAATGGAAAGATGATTAAAAACTATAAAACTAATTATTTAACAATACATAGACAGATCCTTAGTGTTTGAGATGACTTGGAGAATGGGATTTTACTGTTACCATAGACTCAGTTCAATCTGGTTCCTGATGGGAGATCCAGTCAAACTGGTCAAATACTAGCTATACCACTACACTCAGGAAGGAGGATTCATGAGATTTCCATGTCATCTCAGAATGAATAAAGGGTTTAGATAGGGCTGAGCTTCATTGATCCAATGGATAGCGAAATCTTACAAATATCTACATGTAATCAAGAGAGTAAATCACAGAATTGAAAATTGGGGGAGAAGTTTTGTTTGCTTGTTTGTTTTGTTTTGTTGATTTTTGTTTTTTCAAGACAGGGTTTCTGTGTATTGCTTTGCAGTCTCTACTGGAATTCAATCTGAAGATCAGGCTGCTCTTGAACTCAAAGAGATCTGCCTGCCTCTGTGCTAAAAATGCTGGGATTAAAAGTGTGAGTCACCAATTCCTTTGCATGGACTAGTGTTAGAGTTACCCTGAGTCTTTCCTACAATCTGGGCTCTCCCCCTTTCCCACATCTGACTCTCTCAAACCACAGCTGTGAAAGCTCAAGTATGATTGGGTGGGAATATGCTCAATTATCCAATCAGATGGCAGAATATGGCTGAAGGTGGGGATAAGAATGGAAGGTGTAAGAGGATATGGTTATAGAAGTGTTATCCTGGCTAGGATAAACAGTGTTGTGTGGATCCTCAAGTCACTAACACAACTGCTGGGATTGGAACACCTGTTATGTGTGTGCTCATCAGTTAAGCCATTCAACCCCATTAGTACATGCAACCTTACTAAGGATCTCCAGTCCCTTGGGTCATCTTACGAACCTTGGTATTGTTATTATATTTTGTTTTGCTATTTGAAGCTGAAAATCTCATTTAGCCCCGGTTAGCCTAGAACTCCACATGTAGTTTTGTGTTATGAGAACTGAGTGTTTGTGCTAATCTGCTGTACCCTTTAAGAGACTGATGAGGTTGCGATATTCAGGGGTTAAGACACACTGAGCAAGTACCGACCAACAACTCCAATCTGGCTTAAAAGGATTTAATTCAATGTGATTATAGACTTGTTAACTGAAGATGAAGAAAATTCTGTAGAGGCCCACAGATGGCCATGAGTCTCAGCAAAGCATCAAGTTGACAAATTGTCAGTACTCAAACTCCTAAAGAGTGGCCTAGGGCTCATCGTGGCTCCAGGTCTAAAATAGTAGAAATGACAGTGACTGTCTCCATTTCACCTGTTCTCCCAAAACCCCCACTGATTGAATGCAAAGCATACTTGGCTGTGGGATTTTTTAACTTTGATGTTGGGGATCAAGAAAGACATTTGAAGATTATTTCCCACAAAAGAGTCTAGCTCTTTTTTTATTTTCCACTCACTCATTGACCAGGGCTATAGTATTCTGGGGTGCAGTGTTTTTGATTAGCAGAATAATGGGGAGATTTGTTGCCATGGTGGCTCATGTCCATGAGCATGAGGCCTTTGAAGGAACTATGGCTATGAGAAAGTCAGACAATGTGTAATAGGAAATACGGATTTTCCAACATTTCTAGACTACTGACCAATGCCCGACAGGGTTTATGCCATGAAGAGACAAAGAGACCTTCTAAAATTGACTGGTCTGGAAGGGTTAATTCCTCTGAATATTCCCATAGCACCTGTCTGTGTGAAGGTCAAGATGAGTTTTCCATTGACCCTCCAGATGCTGGCAAGAAGTAATCTGCTAAAAAATGATGCCTTGGTTATCTCTGCTCTGTATAAGCTACCCATGGAGCTCTTCCCACCGCTATTCAAAGATGTCTTTAAGGGGAAACAAACAAAGATCCTGAGTGCTATGGTGGCAGCCGGGACTTTAAGGTGCCTTACCTTGGGAGACCTGATGAAGTTTCCTGACCTGGAGATCTTGAAGGCTGTGCTGGCTGGCCTTGATTTGCTGATTCAGCAGAAGGATTAACCTAGGTGAGTGAGAAAGTGTGACATGGAGGGGAAGAGTGTGGATGGAGAGAAGTGACTACAGAGTTCAGAATGTGTATCAAGTTGAATCAGGGCTTTCTCAGAGAAGTGAATAAATGAAAAGAGACAGTGGTGCATGGAGCACACTGCTAGGAGATGTAGTCAAAACACAATGAGTCTACCTCGGCCTCTGTAGCCAGCCGAAAGAAAGGGAACTTTTGAGTCTTGGTTTCCAGGATGCATTCAAGGGAAGTGGATGTGTGAGGTGAAAGCTGATTATACATTGGTAGTCCTGCCATTTGAATCCCCTTCTTGTTTGACCAACAGGAATTGCAAATTAGAGGTGCTTGATTTTTGGGATGCCCATCATAACTTCTGGAACATGTGTGCTGGAACAGAGGATGGTGTCTGCTCTCCAGATGTCATCAGAGAGACCCAACCAGTGGTGCATCATCTCGAAAGACAAGGAAAAGAGGTTGCGACTGTGATGATGAACCTTTCCCTCCATTCTAGCCATCTCTGTGAATACCTGGAGTGTTCCCACTGCTGGGCCCAGCAGAGAAATGTTGTGCTGCAGGTGATGTGCCATCATATCTTCCATTCTTCAGTTGAGCAGCATGTAGGTTGAGACCAGCTTCTTAGTATTACAAATAATACAGCCATGAACACAGCTGAGCACATGTTTTAGTTGCATGGACGTGGATTCTTCGGTTATATAACAAAGAGGGGGATCACCGGGTTGTTTGGTAGACTGATTCCCTATGTCCGGAGGAACCGACACACTGACCTCTAACATGGCTGTGCAAGTTTGCACTCTGACCAGCAGAGCAAGAATGTTCCTCTTTCTACACATCCTCTCCTGTAATAAGTTGTCATTGGTGTTCCTAATTTTAGCCTTTCTAGCTGGAGTAAGATGGTATCTCAACGTTCTCTTGATTTGCATTTCCCTGATAGCTAATGATGTTGATCACTTTCTTTTGTGTCTTTCAGCCTTTTTGAATTCCTCTTTTGAGAATCCTTTTCAGTTCTGTACCCCGTTTTTTATTAGGGTTATTTGGTGTATTGATGACTGTTTTCTTGCTTCATATATATATATATATGTCAGATGTAGCATTAGTGAAAATCTTTTCCCAGTCTGTGGGATGCCATTTGGTCTTGTCAACTGTGTCCTTTGACTTCCATAATCATTACATGGATGATATATTGTTAGATGTCTCTAAAGGAGAAATATTAAGAAAAATGTTTGAGAAATAAAGGAAGATTTACCTGGCTGGGGATTACAAATTGCACCTGAAAAAAATACAAAAAGTAGAGTCTATCAACTACTTACGACATAAAATAGGTCTACAGAAAATTAGACCACAAAAAGTACATATCAGAAATCACTACAAGACTCTTAATGATCTTCAAGATTTACTAAGAGAGATTTCTCAACTGCAAACCATTATTGGAGTAGAAGGGCATGATTTGAAAAACCTGAAAATGGCCCTCAAAGTACATAAGGACTTGAATAGTCCACGAATCCTATCAGCTAAAGCTGAGAAGGAATTATAATGGGTAGAAAAGAGGATACTAGAAGCACATGTGGACCGTGTGGATACAAACCTAGACTGTATTCTGGTTATATTACCATCTAGAGAATATCCTTCTGGGATTTTGTTGCAGATGGAAGATATCATATTAGGATGGATATTCCTACCACATAAACAGAATAAAAAACTAAAAATATATATAGAAAATACCTCTGACTTGATTATAAAAGATAAATTAAGACGTTGTCAGCTAATAGGAAGGGACCCAGCAGAAATTATAGTACCTTTAACTAATGAGGAAATGTCCTCCTTATGGAAAGATAACGAATATTGGCAGAGAGATTGCAGTAATTTTGGGGGGGAACGATTAGCAACAACCATCTCAAAACTGAGAGAATCGATTTCATAAAGAAATCTATTTGGATCCTTCCACGCATTGTAAGAAAAACACCTATTTCTGGAGTTCATACATTCTACACTGATGCAAACAAATCGGTAAGGCCGGATATAATAAATCTGGAAAAAACAGCAGAGTGGTTCAAAGCCCTTACAATTCTGTACAAAAGGCAGAATTGTATGCCATTCTCATGGTACTTATGGATTTTAAAGAACCTCTCAATATAGTTACTGACTCTCAATACACAGAGAGTGTCGTTTTACACATTGAGACTGCAGAATTTATTCCTGACAATACAGAATTAACTTCATTGTTTATACAGTTACAAGATACTATCATAAAGAGGACTCATCCTATATATATATAAAACACACCTCAGATCCCATATGGGTCTGCCCAGTACTCTAGCACATGGGAATGATGAAATTGATCGTTTATTGATAGGAGGTGTGCTAGAAGCCTCAGAGTTTCAAAAGAAACACCATGTAAACAGCAAAGGTTTAAAAAGGGATTTTTCTATCACTTGGGAACAAGCCAAGGAAATAGTAAGGAAATGTCCTACTTGCTCATTCTATAACCAAACTCCTTTACCACCAGGCAGTATCCCTAAAGGTTTAAATAGGAATGAAATATGGCAAATGGATGTGTTTCATTTTGCAGAATTTGGAAAATTAAAATATGTACATCACACTATAGATACATTTTCAGGGTTTCAATGGGCTACTGCTCTGAGCTCTGAAAAGGCTGATTCTGTTATCACACACCTATTAGAGGTAATGGTCATTATGGGCATACCTGCACAAATAAAACCTGACAATGCTCCAGCATATGGTTCCAGCAATTTGAAACAGTTTTTTGAGTATTATAACATAAAGCACAAAACTGGTATACCACACAATCCTACAGGACAAGCAGTGGTTGAGAGATCCAATCATACTTTAAAAGAAATGATCCATAAACAGGCAGGGGGAACCAAGACACCCAAACACAGATTACATAATGCTTTATTAATATTAAACTTTCTTAATGTTGATGAAAAAGGAAAAACAGCTGCAGAAAGACACTGGACAATAGAAAAAACTTCTGAACTAAATCAGCCAGTGTACTTCAAGGATGTACTTACCTCATAATGGAAAGCAGGATATGTGTTACGTTGGGGTAGGGGTTTTGCATTTATATCTACAGGAGAAGAAGAATTATGGATACCATCTAAGTTAATCAAGATCCGAGTTGAACAAGAGAAACAACTTAATGAAGAGAAATAACAAGTCATTCAACAAATTAGGTCCCATGAGGTGTGCAGAGGTCTCTCAAATGTAGGAGAAGTGTTCTGTTCTTGTTCTTACAGGAAAACAGAGAAAACCTATCATCAAACAGTCAAAAGACACTGAATATGTAGGTACCTACAGAAGAGAAGACAGCTCTTCAGAAACAATCAATTAATGAAGCAGAAGCTGATATAAGGTGAAAAAATATTTAATTGTAGTAAACTATTTCTATACAGAAATCAATTTCTCCTTACTAGATAGTAAAGAGAAATCCCAATTCATGTAAACCAATGCTGGCTTTGGAGTTGGATTTGGCTTTTCTTCTCTAAATTCAAGCATGTTGCTAAGATTAAATTCATGGTTTCTGCCTTAAATCAAGAAGCCAATTGGTGTAAGGCAGAAGAAAACAAAATCTAGGGACTCATTTCTTACGCAATTTTCTCTCTGAAATCCTAGTTTTCTCACATATATTTTAATGCTTATTGTTGTTTTTCCTTAAAACCTGAAAATTTTACTTTAATATTGATGTGAAACTTTTCCACAAGGAATAATAATGATTCCTGACAGCAGTCTTTGAACCCTCTGGAAAAAAGATGGGGCCCCACATCGTTTCCACTTGACTCAACCTGATGCATCTGAACTACAAACATCACCTTAAAACCGGTTTGAGACTGTTTTGCTCGAGATAACTCATGACTAGCTAGCTGTAATGGTGCACATTCTTATTACACCCTGTCCAGAATTTCAATCAGAAGTACAGTCAAGCATTTTCTGTCACACAGTGACTAGCTACATATGTCACAGCCAGTTCTGTTGAGAATTTCGGTTGCTAAATATTTTCTTCCTACAGGATACATTGGAGCAATCGTCGTCCCATTTCAGCCGGAAGTAAACTTAAGATAACGACGCCCCCCTTCCCTACCCTTGCAATTTTGGGATAATAGTCATTTTCTTTGGGTTGGTTTTAGTTATTTAGGGTTGGCTATGGAAGGTGATGCTTACACTCAGGTTTATCTTTTAGAGAGGAACAGGGAATGGTTGGGAAAGGTATGGTTTAGATGGGATATAGGTAGATTAGCCTATTTTCTTGTGAATTTGAGTAAGAATGAGATAGTATTTTATAGCTTACATTGTTATATATTCTTATATGTGCTATGCTATGTAAAATTAAGTTTATATTTTGTTATATTGTGTGAAATCTTTCCACTTACGATGTTTTGTGCACATTATTTTTTACCATATTCTATGTATGTATACTTTTCTTGTATTCAAGACATTTTGTATATTGATACAATTTGGGATATTTATCATACTGCCATTTATAGTTCTACCTCTTGTCTTGACATTTCTACTCTACCTCTATTTTAGGGATTTATATGTATGTATATGTATAGTTATATTGTTTAAATATGTGTTCCTGCTTTACTCAGGGAAGTTTTAATCAGTTTTTTAGCTAAGTTCCTGAGTATTACAGATTATCTTCACTCATGCTTCCTGTATCTATGAGACTAGTCAGACATAGATGCTTAATCTTCAATCACTTCATAGACATGCAGAACATGGCATTTAAATGTTTTAATATTAGTACTCCATTGACATGAGACACTGTTGGTACTGACAGCACCGTGCACTTTCCCGAAAATATGTTGGACACTGTTGTTGCTCCTGCTGGAGTTCCTTATTGCCTCAGCTAATGGCCTGTTGGGCAAAGAATTGCCCCCACCTTGACCACTGATTTGGACATGCAGTCCTATGTGCTTGCAGGAGACAAATATAGAAGACTGCTGGACCTTGCTAAGTCAGGGTAAGACAGCCATTCTACCTCCCTGCTGTTGCTGTGGTCTGTCAAGTTCTCTTGGCCTCAGCCAAAACTGGGTGTACCAACGTTGCTGTGAGACCTAGGGTGACTGTACAGGTGGCTTGCTATTTCTGTCCTTGCTGCACCTTTTGGAAGTTGCCCACCTGCACTTCCTGTGTACACTAGTATCATTATTTTCCTTCTCAGGTCATAATGAAGTTGAAGATTAAACTATCACAACTATTATTCTCTCTTCCTAGTTAGATATATTAGGTACTAGACTTATGTCTTCCAGCTTAGGACAATTCTATTGTAAACTCCGTTATGCCTTCACCCTAGGAATAGATATGTAGGTCATTTTCTTCTCCATTTTCCTTTTCTTAGAGCACACTTGTTACTCACTGTTTTGTATATAGTTTTGTATTAGGCCTAAATCTTTTCCTTAGACTAAAAGGGGAATTGTAGTGAGATAGTCCTTCTGTGGCACTGACCACACCCATTGGTGGGTAGAGCCGGAATGCAAAGTGCAGTGCAGAAGTGCGCAAAAAATAAGAAGCGGTGAGTGCCTTCTCAGGTCCGCTTTGGCGGCAAAGATCTCCTTTGCCATAAGGAAGAAGCAAATGTCCCAAGTCTGTGGTGTGTCCCCCTGGTTAGGCAAGGAACCCTGCCCGTTGGGGAATGTAGGGGAGGGAAGCGGCATCTGCTGCCTCAGTGAAACCCAGGTCCCCTGAAAATCCTAATCCTGCTTCTGACACCAGATATTGTGGTTAAATAAGGGTCAGGATAAACTAATAGGCCAGGGAGAAATAACTTACAATCTAGACAGATGAACACCAGGAAATTCCACTCGATGCTCACCTGTCCCTGTCACGCCAGCAAGAAAGCTTTTCCCAGCTCTCCAACCTCCTTCAACAGGTCACTTCTGCCCATGATTCCACCCCCCAATGGGCGAGGTCAGTGCCACAGAAGGACTATGTCACTACACTTCCCACATGCTAAAATTAGCATACCCTCCGATGGACTAACCTTTCAGCCTCACTGATTTTCTCACAAAAACAAAAGAGCAGGGCTCTTTTTCTTTCTTTCTTTCTTTTTTTATTTACTTATTTATTTATTGAGTTAGACATATTTAACTGTCTCTCAAGCTACAACATGCATATAGTGATATAAACTTGAAAATAAAAGCATCATTATGCCATTCAAGTACATTGATGTGTATTTAAACCTATTTTCTATGCTTCAATTTTCTCATTTCCTGAAAGGAAACAATACTATTACATTAATTGCCTCTACCATAAGCCTTTCCTATTTATTAAAATAAAATAAACTTCTCTACATTCTCTTACCTTTAGAGCAGCTTGATCTCATGGTTTTTCAGAGTTGTTTTGATTTGCATTTGGCTGATGACAAAGGATTTGAGCACTGTCTTATGTTTCTTTCAGTCATTTTTTATTCCTCAGATCTGAATAGAGAATTATCAATTATCAATAACTCAATCATGATATCACAGGAGACAATTAACACCAACAAGGTGGATCCAGACTCTACTCTTCCTGGAGTAGAGAAAGCAAGACTCGAGTAATGAACTAATCAGATAGTTACATCGACTGTCACATTTGAGTCACACAAGGTGGCACCAAACTTCAGTGTTCACAGATTATATATTGAAACAATGTAATAATTACATCTTTGAATATGAAAGCAGTTGAACTTTTTTATATTATAAATTCCTGGTCAGTCATACTAGAACGATAAATTGTGCTGTCATTGCTGACTTTTAAAAATCCATGAGTTAATAATCAGATAATCAAACTGTCTTGCCTGATGAACTCTGCTGGCCTGACATCATCACCAGAGCCTTAATCGCTGTTGTGGTGCATCAGGACCTGAGATGATGGTCCCATACCTGGCGTAGCAGTAGTAGCTAAAATAGCAGTATCAGCTTACAAAGATGACTGCAACATTGGCATCACCAGTTGAGCTGAAAGAGAGCATTCCTTTTGTGTTCTGGGTCGTCATCCTTTTGCCAGGTCTCAGTTATGGTGCCGACCTCCTGGTGCCAATACTTCCTCTAATCGTAGATCACAACCAATGTGAAGATGTGGAGGAAGATTGGGGAGTCAAACACCCAGACCACCAGGCCTGCCTTTGTGAAGTCCTTGTATTTCTAGGAGGGCACCCTGAACTCTTCTGGACTTAATCATCCAGCATCCCTATTACTCTGGGTGATGCACAGATCATTCAGCAACTGCTTTGTCCATATCTACAAACTTCCAAACCTTGTCCATGTCAGATAATTGCACCCTAATCGTAATTGATGATATCATTGTCCATCGTTTAAATAATTTAAATAATTATAAAGTCAGTAATAGCTAACGGTCACAATAAAGAGGTGATGTAGCATTTTACTGGCAAGTCAGAATGGCCAGACTTCTGTCAGGAAGGATGTCATCATCATTAATTGAAACAATTAATAATAAAATGTGATGATAGCGCATATTAACTCCCAAAGAGGGAGCTTTACAATACTCTTCATGGAATAGAGGATTATAGATTTACATAATTATACAAATCTTTACATTATCTTGGGTCTAAACAAGAACTGTCAATTTAAATAATTTAATCATGTAATGAGATGATCTGTGGCACCATACTCCAGGTGTCATGTATGATATAATCATTGTATTACCTAACTAAGTAATCAAATAAATAGTTGATGTAACATCATCCACTTCCTTAACGTGGCTCCAAACCAGAATCGTGAATACTGCAGTCATGATTAATTTAAGCATTTTACTTACATAATTAATATGTAGATAGTCTAAAATACTTGACTCCCACATCGTGGAACCATAATCCACTGATCATGAATTATCTATAGTCCTATTTTAATAATTAAATTATGACAAGATCAGAGGATGAAATGCTCTGCCATACTCGACAAAATTTTTTTTCTCACTTGACTCCCACACTATTGTGTGAAAGTTCCCGGTCCATCCCTTATGTGATCACAGAGTATAGTAGTAAAATGAGTAAATGTGGAAATGTCATTGTTTATGCAGGGTTTTTGAAGATATCACATATATAATGTTGGAAAGTTGCATCAAAACAGACGAACTACAATCCCATTATCCCTAAGTCTACTCTAACAAATGGATTACCGCATTCCTGAAGGAAATAAACAATGGAAAACTCAACTTTTGATGAATAATTGTGAGTCTTATTATCTTTTAATCCATAGTTTTACTTCTTAGGAGAGACAGAACATTCATAAACAGAAGTCTTTGAACTGTTTCTCCACAGATTATGTTCTCTGATATTAGGTAATCTTGAGTTTGGTAACCAGTAAAAGCTGTAGGCAAACTTCCAGAGATTTGGCTGTGACTTGGTGAGGCGAATCATATGCTGTGTTTAAAATTTTAGGAGATAGTTGTCTTGGGAGATTGTAATGTCTCTTGATAATATTTGATCGAAGCTGCTCCCTGGTCTTTGGCCCATGATACCAGGATACAGAATGCAAGCAGGGTTGCCAAACAATATTTATGAACCAACATTCTGTCACATTCTAGTGCACCTCCCACATGCTAAAATTAGCATACACACAGATGCACTAACCTTACACCCTCACTGATTTTCTCAAAATCCAAGCAGGCCTCTTTTTCTGAGTTATACCTATTTACCAGTCTCTCAAGCTACATCATGCCTATAGTGATTTAAGCATGAAAACGAAAGCATCATTAGGCAAATCAAGTACATTGATGAGTATTGAACCTATTTTTTTATGCTTCAATTTTCTCATTTGCAAATGGAAACAATGCCATTTATTGCCTCTACCATAAAACTTTTTTATTTACTGAAAAAAAAATTTCCTTACTCTTATACTTTAAGAGCAGCTTGATCACATGGTTTATCAGAGTTTTTTTGATTTGCATTAGGCTGATGACTAAGCCTTTTGAGCACTGTCTTATGTTTCTTTCAGTTACTTTTGATTTCTCAATTGATAATTCTCTATTGAGACTTGTATCCTACTTTCTAATATTATTATGTAGAGTAATTTCGAGTTGGTGTTGTGTCAGTCTATCAGCCTGACAGAGGTTATTAGATAAGATTCTCTGATCCTGAGATTGTTAAAATGTTCATTTTGTAAAATCATTGTTGACTGTGTCCTTCATGGGTCAGTTTTGTTGCAAAGTCTCAGAAACTGATGATGCAGAAATAATACAGTTTTATTTAAAATATTGTTTAATCATTTGATTGTTACAAATCTATTATTACATAATCAGTAATCACCCAGTGTCCCTCATTCTCTGGGCACTGCTTCTGGGACGAATCTCTTTCTTTGTCAATCGCACAGCAGCCAAAACCATAATGGATGACAAAATCATTAGTCACGTAATGAAATAAGGAAATAATAGGATAGTCCTGCATGCTTCACTTTCATAAGATGGAACCAAACTCCAGTGATTGTCAAAGAGGTAATATTTACATAATTAAATAATGCCAAAGTATTAACTCCCATGAAAGAATGGCCAGAGTCGAATCATGAAAGACAACATCTTTATCGATTTAAATAATTAATATGTAATGATAAGTAATTGATTAAAGACACGGTGGTGCATACTCAAATCCCACATGCAGAATTCATACCATTCTCCACCTGGAATAATGAGTAACTTAAAAACTTAAATTGATAATTAATTAGTTGGTGCTTTATACTAACTCTGACAAGATGGCACCAAAATTGTGAACGTATGGCTGATGTAATGATCTATTTCAGTAGCTAAATATTCAAGTTATTATATTATGTTACATCATCAACTCCCAAAATCTGAATCCAAAAGGGACTTATGGTCCATAACATTGCCTTATTTCAAATAAGTTAATTAAATAATTAATTATTATTATTTAATTTCCTAATTTTGCAGTTAAATAAGTAACTCTAGTATTAGATCTTGTGACGGTCTGGCATGACTGACTCCCATAAGGAGGCTCAAAACTCCAGTGATCCCTGAATAAATAATGACAGATTTTCATAATTAAATGAACAAAAATGAAATAAGTGGATGGTGTTTTGTACGTGACTCCTATGAGATCATTGAGTTTTTAATCATAGATTTGAACAAAAAAAATAAATGAATAATGAGATAATTTCTCATAATGCAACCCTAAAGAGATAACAAAATGATATCACCATTTATTTAAATAAATAAATAAATAAATAAATAAATAAATAAATAATGAAACCACAGGAGACAACACCAACAAGGTGAATCCAGACTCCACTTTTCCTGGAGTAGAAAAAGACAGATTTGAGAAATGAAATAATTAGATATTTAGATTGTCTGGCACAATTGAATGACACAAGGTGGTGCCAAACTTCAGGGTTCACAGTTTATATAATGAAACAATTGAAGAATTACATCTTTAAATATGTAAGTGGTTGAATTTTTTTTGTATCATCAATTCCTGGGCAGACATGGCAGACATGATATTGTATGCTGCCATTGTGGATTTTTAAAATTTCATAAGTCAATAATCATATAATCATAATTCCTTTCCTGATGAAATCTGCTGGCCTGACATCATCAATCAGAGCCTGAATCTCAGTTGTGGTGTGGCGGGACCTGAGATGATGGGCCCATACCTGGTGTAGGAGTAATAGCTAAAATGTTGACATCACCTCAAAAGATGGCTGAAGCACGGGCATCACCGGCAGAGCTGACAGAGATCAGTTCATCCGTGCTCTGGGTCGTCATCATTTCTGCGAGGTCTCGGTGATGGAGCCAACCTCCTTGTGCCACTATTTCTTCTCATTGTAGATTACAACCAATTTGGAGATGTGGAGGAAGAGCAGGGAGTCAAACACACAGAAGACTCTGCCTGCCTTGGTGAAGTACTTCTACTTCTCGGGGGGGCACCATGGAATGTTCTGGACTCAATCATCCTGCATCCGTCGTACTCTGGGAGATGCATAGATCATTCAGAAAATGCTCTGCCCGTGTCTACAACTTTCCTAATCTTGTCCCTGATAGATATTTGCATCCTAACCGTAATTGGTGATGGCACTGTCTGTCGTTTACATAATTTAAAGAATTAAATAAGTCAGTAATCCTAATGGTCACAATAAAAAGGTGATGTAGCATGTTACTGACAAGTCAGAATGACAAGACTCCAGTCATGAAGGATGTCATCATCATCAATTGAAACAATTAATCATAAAATGTGATGATATTGCATATGAGCTCCCAAAGAGGGAGCTTTACAAGACTCTTCATGGAATAGAGATTATAGATTTACATAATTATACAAGAACTGTCAATTTAAATAATTTAAATATTTTAAATAATTTAATTATGTAATGAGATTATCTGCGGCACCATACTCCAGATGTCATGGATGATATAATCATTGTTTCACCTAACCAAATAATCAAATAAAGAGTTGATGTAACTTCATCCACTTCATTAACATGGCTCCAAACCAGACTCGTGAATATTGCCGTCCTGATTAATTTAAATATTTTACTTATATAATATGTAGATGGTCTAAAAAACTTGACTCCCACATCGTGGAACCATAATCCACTGATCATGGATTATCTATAGCCTTATTTTAATAATTAATTTATAAAACGATATGAGGATGAAATGCTCTGCCGCACTTGACAAAATTTTCTTCTCACTAGACTACAACAAAATTGTGTGAAAGTCCCAAGTTCATCCCTTATGTGATTACAGAGTTTAGTAGTAAAATGTGTAAATGTGGACATGACATTGCATAGGCAGGGTTTTTAGAAGATATCAAATATTTAATGTTGGATGGCTTTCTCAAAAATGATTTACTAGATTACAATAATCTCTAAGTCTCTTCTAACAAATGGATTGTCACCTTCCTCAAGGAAATAAACAATGGAAAACTCACCTTTTGATGAATAATTATGAGCCTTATTATCTTTTGTTCCATAGTTTTACTTCTTAGGAGAGAGAGCATTCATAAACAGAAGCCTTTGCACTGTTTCTCCACAGACTATGTTGTCTGATAATTAGGTTATCTTGAATTAGGTAACCAGTAAAAGCTGTAGGCAAAGTTCAAGAGATTTAGTTATGACTTGTTTAGGCGAACAAAATGCTGTCATAAAAACTTTTAGGAGATAGTTATCTCAGGAGACTGTAATGTCCCATGATAACACTTTCTCGAAGCTGCTCTCTGGACCTTGGCCCATGATACCTGGATACAGAATGCAAGCAGGGTTGCCAGGCAACATTTATGAACCAACATTCTGTCAAATTCTAGTGTCCCTCCCCCTTGTTAAAGGAGTATACTCACCGATGAACTAACCTTACAGCCTCACTGAGTTTCTCAAAAAAACAAAGCAGAGCTCTTTCTTTGTAGTTCTACATATTTACCAGTCTCTAAAGGAACAACATGCCTATAGTGACATGAGCATGAAAATGAAAGCATCATTGAGCCATTCAAGTACAATGATGAGTATTTTAAACCTGTTTTCTATGCTTCAATTTTCTAATTTCTAGAATGGAAACAATACAATTAATCACCACTACCATAATCCTTTTCTCTTTATTGAAAAGAAAATAAACTCCTTTTCATCCTCTTACCTTTAGAGGAGCTTGATCCCATGGTATCTCAGAGTTGTTTAGATTTGCATCAAGCTGATGATTAGGGATTTTGAGCAGTGTCTTATGTTTCTTTCATTCATTTTGGATTCCTCAATTGACTGTTCTATATTAAGTCCTGTACCCCGCTTTCTAATAGGGTTATTTAGAGTTATATATTGTTGGTGGTGTGTCATGTTATCAGCCCGACAGAGTTCATTAGATGAGATTCCCTGATCAGGAGATTATTCAGTTATTCCTTTTTTAAAATCGGTGGTCACTGTGTCCTTCATGGGCCAGTTCTGTTGCAACCTCTCAGAAACTGATGATACGAATCAGTACAGTTTTATAAATCGTGTAATCATTTGATTGTTAAAAATCTACTATTATGTAATCAGTAACACTCTATAAGGCAGTGTTCCCCATTCTCTGGGCACTCCTTCTGGTACCGATCTCCTGCTGTGTCAAGCCCACTGCAGCTAAATGACAGATGACACCATCATTACTTACGCAATCAAATAAGTCAATAATTGGATAGTCCTCCATACTTAACTTTCATAAGATTGAACCAAGCTCCAGTGATTGTCAAGGAAGTAGTACTTACATAATTAAATAATGCCACGTGATTAACTCCCATGGAGGAATGGCCCTACTCCAGCCAAGAAGAACAACATCTGCATCGATTGAAATAATTAATATATAATGAAAAATGATTGAATAATGACATGGAGGTGCAAACTTAAATCCCACATGGAGTAGTCAGACTGATCTCTATCTGGAATAATGATGTTTTTAAAAAATTAAATGGATAATTAATTAGTGAGCCTTTTATAGTAACACTGACGAGATGGCACCAAAGTCCTAAACCTATCGCTGATGTAAAGATCTATTTACATAGCTAAATGATGAAGTAATGAGATGATATTACATCATCAACTCCCAAAATGTGACTCCAAGATGGACTTATGTTCCATAATATTACCTGTATTTTAAATACGTAAATTAAATGTTGATTTATTACTTAATTTCCAGTTGAACATTTAAAAAAGTAAGTGTAGTATTAGATGATGTGATTGTCTGGTACAATGGTCTCCCCTAAGGAGGCTCAAAACTCCAATGATCACTGAATACATAATGACAGATTTTAATAATTAAATGAATAAACATTAAAGAAGTGGATGGTGTTTTATGCGTGAAGCCTAAATGATTGCTCAATACTGAAGATACATTGAGTTCTTAATCATAGATTTGAACTAAAAATGAATGAATAAAGAAATAATTTCTCATAAGTCACCCCTAGAGAGTTAACAAAATGATATCAACATTGATTTAAATAAAGGAAGGAGAAATAAGGAAAGAAAGATAGAAAGAAAGAATTCACAAGGTACATTTTAACACCAACAAGGTGGATCCAGACTCCACTCTTCCTGAAGTAGAAAAAGACAGATTTGAATAATGAAATAATCAGATAGTTAGATGGTCTGTCACACTTGAGTCACACAAGGTGGCGCCAATCTTCAGGGATCACAGATTATATAATGAAAGAATTTAATAATTACATCTTTAAATATGTAAGCCGTTGACATTTGTTTTGTATCATCAATTCCTGGGCAGACTTGCCAGGTATGAAACTGTATGCTGTCATCACGCATTTTTAACATGCCATCAGTTAATCGTCAGATAATCATACTGTCTTGCCTGATGAATTCTGTTGGCCTGACCTCATCACAAGCGCCCAAATGTCTGTTGTGGTGCGGCAGGACGTGAGATAGTGGGCCCAATCCTGGCATAGAAGTTGTAGCCACAATGTTGATAACAGGTGAAAAGATGGCTGCAGCAGGGGCATCAGTAGCATAGCAGAGAGAGAGATGTTCTTCCGTGTTCTGAGTCGTCATCCTTTTGCCAGGCCTCGGTGATGGTGCCGACCTCCTAGTGCCACTCCTTCTTCTCATGGTAGATCACAAATGATGTGAAGATGCGGAGGAAGAACAGGTAGTCAACAGCCAGACCACCGTGCCGGCCTTGGTGAATTCCTTGTACTTCTCAGAGGGCACTGGGCAACCTACAGGACTCAATCACCCAGCATCCCTCGTACTCTGGAAGATGCATAGATCATTCAGAAAATGCTCTGCCCATGTCTACAACTTTCCTAAACTTGTCCCTGACAGATTTTTGCACGCTAACCGTAATCGGTGATGGCACTGTCTGTCATTTACATAATTTAAAGAATTAAATAAGTCACTAATAGGTAACTGTCAAAAGTCTACTCTAACAAATGGATTATCACCTTCCTGAAGGAAGTCAACAATGGAAACTCACCTTTCGATGAATAATTGTGAGTCTTATTTGTCTTTTGTTCCATAGTGTTACTTCTTAGTAGAGACAGAGTATTCATAAACAGAAGACTTTGAACTGTTTCTCCACAGACTATGTTCTCTGATGATTAGGTAATCTTGAATTTGGTAACCAGTAAAAGCTGTAGGCACACTTCCAGAGGTGTGGCTATGACTTGTTTAGGCGAATCAAATGTTGTCATTAAAAGTTTTAGGAGACAGTTACTTTGGGAGACTGTAATGTCCCATGATAACACGTTCTCGAAGCTGCTCTCTGGTCTCTGGCCCATGATACCAGGATACAGAATGCAACAGGGTTGCCAGGCAACATCTATGAAACAACATTCTGTCACATTCTAGTGCCCCTCCCACATGCTTAAAGGAGTATACCCACCGATGAACTAACCTACAGCCTCACTGAATTTCTCACAAAAAAAAGCAGGGCTCTTTCTTTTGAGTTCTACATATTTACCAGTCTCTCAAGCTACAACTTGCCTATAGTGACATAAGCATGAAAACAAAAGCATCATTGTGCCATTCCAGTACAATGATGAGTATTTTAAACCCGTTTTCTATGCTTCAGTTTTATAATTTCTAGAAGGGAAACAATACAATTAATCACCTCTACCATAATCCTTTTCCCTTTATTGAAAATAAAATTAACTCTTCTGCATCCTTTTACATTTAGAGGAGCTTGATCCCATGGTTTCTCAGAGTTGTTTAGATTTGCATTGGTCCAGAGCAGCTGGGGCCAGGGCCGGGGCCGGGGCCGGGGCTGGGGCCGGGGCCTCTCACATTCTCACATTATTTATTTGGTGAAGAACTTCTGCCCCAGTCTTGTACACAATTGGTTATGGCTAGGAATATGAGGAATGGTCGCTGTCATTTTTTTTATAGTTTGAACAGTTAATTAACTATATCCTTCTCACATATGATAGTTTTGATGGCTGGGCTAACCATAACTTTGTCAGTTTGGCAATTATAGGCAGCAATAATATGGCTCCTAAATAAGGATCTAAAATCATAAAAGTCATTTTTGAAAATTTATTTATTAATTATGCATACAGTGTTCTGCCTTCATATATCTGCAGGCAAGAAGAGGTAGTCAGATCTCATTACTGATGTTTGTTAGCCACAATGTAGTTGCTGGGGATTGAACACAGGACTTCTAGAAGAGCAGCCAGTACTCTTAACCTCTGCCACATCTCTCTAGCCCAAGACATATATGTCTTAAAATATATAAAAATTAAATTACGATGCAAAAATTCAGAGCTTAACTTTTAATCAAGTTCTGATAAACTAATAGAGCAGGGTCTCCCAGCTGTTTAGTCACAAACTCAATGTTTTATGATTTATGTTGGGTGTCCTCGAAGTGTAAATATGAAGGATATTTCATCAGGTCTAAGGCACCACGGACCTATCTATACATGGATCTTTCTTGACATAAAAAAAAATGTACAAGTTTGTAACCCAAATCTGTATTTTTTGCTAGAATCAAAGGCATAAGAACATTCCTGCTCTTTTACAGATACCCAATATCTAATTTTTCTACAGTATAGATTTAAGTACAGAGTGGTGATGATAATATATCTCAAACTTATGTTCCCATTTTAAGCATGTCTCAGCAGATTTGTGCTTCTGGCAGATGAGCATCAGTTACTGACTACATTCTGCTCCTAAATACTGCTCTTACTTTGAACCATCACAGCCAATGTGAATCTTCAATAGGGTCTATAAACTAATGCCTCTGATAAATGTGCAATATGCTGAAGTCCCCCTCCTTTTTCTCTCTCTCTCTCTTTTTTTTTTTTTTTTTTTTTTTTTTTTTGGTTTAATATAGCATTGTAGCCATCTCATGCTCAAAAAAAAAACACTGCACAGTTAAGCAGGAAGTAGTACAGGAAAAGAATACATTTCACCTTTTCCCTGGTTGAGATGCTATATCAAAAGTAAACAAAATTAAACTCCTAAACATGGGAGGCAATGTGTGTAACCTGTACACCAAAAAACACCAGAAGTCTTTTACCTAATGGAGGCCCAAAAATTGGGCCTCTAATGTTTGTTGAAAAGAGGAAATGTGATGGAAAAATTAATAAGTAAAAGTTATAAAATTAGGGCTTATTGCAAGAAGGAAAAAATAATGAGAACAAGAATTTCTGCCAATAGATAACTCCCTGACTACAGAGTACAGAATCCACATCCTGTTTTCAGGAGAAGAAATAAAAACAAAGAAAAAAACCCAAACTTTCAGGTGTGCTTATTAATCTTGCCTAAACAAATGATGGATAATATTAACTTAGTTCCATGATGACTTTGTAAATAAATTTGTACTCTATGAACTGCCTGTATCTTGGAAACTTTGTGAGCTGAGATTAGTGGTCTCAAGTTTCCCTTTCTGTTAACCCTGTTATAAACCCCTCACAATTTTAAGCCACTACCTTACTTTTCTGACAGAGTGAGGTCCCAGCTGGTTTGATTTTTACCAGTAAAATCCTTTTGCTTTTGCAGCCAGGAGTTCCAACTTCCTTGGAAGTTGAGAAAACCAGTAGGCATAATAGTAACAAGCTGCTCAAGGAGGCTTTATTGGCTATAGAACTCCAGGTGACAACTATTTGAAAATCAAAACACTGTTGTGCCAGCGACATGCCTGTAATACTTCCTGATTAATTTTGCAGTGTTTTCTTAGATGCAAGTAGGCTAAAATGCTAGACAATACCAACAAAAGGAAGGGGGATTTAGGAAATGGACCATTAATCAGAGGCATCAGTTTGTAGACACTGTTGAAGATTCACCTTGGCTGGGCTAGTTCACAGTAAGTAGGGAGACCACTAGAGAGGAGCAGGCTGTAGTCAGCAACTGATACTCATCTGCCAGAAGCACAAATCGTCTGAGACATGTTTAAACTGGGAACAAAGGTTAAAATGTATATATTTAATTGGAACACTTAGTTCCTTACCTTTGGTGATCAAGAAAGACAGCAAGACCAGGGAGAAAATTCCATCCTCAGGATAGCTGTATTTATCTGCAGTCCTTTTGACATGTAAGAAGTGGATAAAAGCTTTATGATATTTGATCCTCTGAAGCCTATATGAACTCTGTTATATAAAAGGACATAAAAGTTTTAGATATATTATCATCACCAATCTGTGCTGAAATCCAATTTGTAGAAAAAGTAGGTTTTGGGTATCTATAAAACAGCAGCAATGAACTTATGCCTTTGAGTCGTAGCAAAATTTACAGATTTGGATTAGAAACTTTTTCTTCTGTCAAGAGCGATCCATGTATAGATTGGTCAGTGGTGCCTTTGGCCTAATGAAACACCCTTCATATTTACACTTTGATGACACCCAATACAAATCATAAAACTTTGAGTTTGTGACTAAACAGCTGGGCGTCCCTGCTCTATTAGCTTATCAGAACTTGATTAAAAGTTAAGCTCTGAATTTTTATATTGTAAATTAATTTTTTATATCATTAAGAATTATATGTCTTGGGCTAGAGAGATGTGGCAGAGGTTAAGAGTACTGGCTGCTCTTCCAGAAGTCCTGAGTTCAATCCCCAGCAACTACATTGTGGCTCACAAACACTTAAAATGTGATGTGGTATCCTCTTTGGGTGTGCAGACATGTATGCAGGCAGAACACTGTATGCATAATCAATAAATAAATGTTCAAAATAGACGTATATATCTTTATATTTTTAAATCATTATTTAGGAGCCTTATCAAGGCTGCGTTTACTGCCAAGCTCACAATGTTTTGGTTAGCCAAGCCATCAATAGAATTAGAGATCTGAGAAGGATAAACTATATGTTACTTCTGAATCTATTAAAAAAACCACAGGGACCATTCCTTATGTTCTTAGCCATACCCAATTTTCTATGGCATTGAGGGGAGAAATTTTTCACCAAGTACATAATGTGAGAGTTTTTTTTTCCCATGTGGAACCTGGAATTGGAAAAGTCTGAACTCATTTTGTCTAGGCAAAGGTGCAGACTATTTTCCAGTATCCTGCAACCTTCTACAGAGTCCGTGCTGGGTCCTATCATGCTGCAGACATTGTGTTTCAGCATCTTGCTCCATGGTCAGTGTCATCACAATCCATGCTGCCCTACAATGTTCTTTAGAGACATTTGGTCATTGTTAGATTCTGTGATTCTTTGTCTGAAATTATTACAGCTTTTTAGTTAATATTTAAATATCTTATTCTACAGATCTCTGTAGTATTAGAAGTCTTTCTAGGTAGATCTTAATAGACAACTTGGTTTTCAGTTACTTGATTTAAGCTTATACTTTTAGAATATGTATAGGAGACAGAGTGAGGTTTATTCCTGTTATTAATCATTACTACTTAGTTTGACTATAACCAAAATTAATCTATAAGGATGGCTGGTAACTTGTGTTTCTTAACATTTTATAATAGTTACCAGATTTTATAAAACTAGTACTTTGCATTGTCAGTTTTAGCTTTAAAAATACTGATTTTAATTTGAAACTCCTTTTAGGGAAACATAAAACAGCTATGTGATTCAGTTTATCTAACTAACTTATGCTTACCAAATTTACAAAAACAAAGATGGATTGCCCTCTGTATCATAAAAAAAAATGAGCTTCTCAGCTTTGGTTAGTATACACAGTGTATGGCTATGATCTTAAATTTTAAGCCCATTAAGTACAAATATTAACAATGTAATAAAGCACAAATATAATGCAACCTTCCGAATTTAAACATTTAAAAACTCTTTTATAAAACAATTAAACATCCTGTAATGGCTTCTTATAATATCAAATAGCACCATTTATGTCTTTAAAACCATTGTCACCTTGGTGCCGGTTAAGTTTATGTTAATTTCCAGTGTTTATAATTGTAACGTTTTAACTAGTTTCAAATTTAACAGCTTTCGACATAAAACAGAATTAATGTCATCTACATTAAAAGGACATCTGATTTTCTGATAATCTGAATTTAATGAGGTAAATTTTGAGCTGGGGGCTGTTATCATTAGACAGCAAAAATGTTTAAACCATTTTTGTTTTAGCACTATTCTTGCAATAAACAGGTTTCTAACAGGAAACACTGATAGAAATTTTTAGCAAGTACATATATTTTTCTTGAGAGAAATAAACAGAACTTTTAAACCATTAACCTGGTATGGTCAAAAATTTTCACTCATATTACTAATCTTAAGTTTGTATTTGTAGATATGAGAGCCCACAGCAAACAGTTTACATCTTTCTTGACATTTGACGACTTTTCTTTGAACCTCCATAACTTTTTACATTACCTTTAGTCTCTCTCGATTTTCTCAGACATCCCTAGCGTAGAAATGTCTCTCCTTTTCTCTTTTTCTTTTTTCTTATCAGTGACTCTTACCCAGATATGCATGCCTAAAGTGAAATCTTATTTATTTATTTAATTCCTGACTCTACCTTCTTACATTGGTGCTTTCCCCTGAACCTCTCTGCACCCTCTGCTCTCTTAACTGTTGGCTCCTTTTATGGATTTTGTGGGTTACACAAGATCTTCTTTTATGTTATCTTTCAGTATTATAATTTTATTTTTATATCTTTTCCACTCTTCCGGATTTTGACAATCCTTTTTCCTGTTCTACCTTTTATTGCCCAGAGAAATGGAATCATACTCGTAACACCTGAAGTTCCTTCTGATGTTCTCTGTTCTGCTTTGATGAATTGCATTGACCTATAAATCTGCAGACCACTTGACCTGTCTACTAGACAACTGTTATCTTATTTTGTCTTCTTTGCTTCAGACTGATTGTAACAAGTCTGCACATAGCCATCACTTCTAATTACCATATATTTTGTTATTTTTATTTTTTTAGTTAACACAAAAATCTTTACTAAAGCTGCTCTCCCCAACACCCCTCATCCTCCTCCTCCCCACTCTCACCCTCACCCCTTTCCCTAAGGTCACAGTCACTGCCACCTGAGGAGAGGAGGGCTGGGCAAGGGTCTGGTTCTGTCATTAGCCCCTAGGGATTCAGAACTCCTCTCCCCTCTGTCTGCCCAACAGGTGGCCCAATGCACCTAGGCCTTCAACAACCCAGAATGGATCCTGGATGAGCATGGCTTAGGACTTCTTACCAGGAGGAGCCTGGTGCTGTTTACACTGGTGTTCTGTATTACCAGCAGCCTGTAAGATTCTGGCCTGGGGGTACATATTTTATTTTATTTTTTAATTTACTTATTTATTTTTGATTTCACATGTCGATCCCATTTCCCTCTCTCTCCCTCCCTCCCATCCATTTACACGCTATTTCCCCTCACATACACCCTTACCACCCTCTGCTCCCAGCTCCCAACCCAATTCCACATGTATGACAATGCCATCCAGGTGTAGTCATGTAGATCTGTCAAGTCATTTGAAGTAGGGACTAGGACTTATCTCCTGTTTCTAGGTTAAAGGAGTACCCTCCATGGGGGATGTGTCTGCAATGACCTTTTGTGCATGAGGATACATCCTGGTTCCACTGTCTGCAGTCCCTAAGACTGCTCAGTCCTTCTGGCTGAGACCCATATTTAGAGAAGACTGGGTCAGTACCATGCTGGATTACAAGCTATCAGTCTGGGTGCCTGTTATTTGCTCCTTGTTCAGGTCAGCTATCTCTGTGTGTTTCTACAACCTGGTCTTGTTCTGTCCATCTGCATCTGGATTCTAGTTAAACTCAGTGTTTAGGTTTGGGTATTTGCTTCTGTTTCCAACAGCACTATAGGAGGGCTTCATGATGGTGAATAAGTTAGTTGTTGATCTCACTATCCAGGAAGGGCATTTATGGTAGCCTTTTCACAGTTGCTCAAATTGTTAGTTGGCAACAGTCTTGTAGGTCTCTAGAACGTTCTTTACATCCACTTTTCTCTTCAAACCTATACTGCCTTGCTCTTTTATTCTCTCTCTCTCTCTCTTTATGTCTCCCTCTCTCTCTTACTCACTCTCAGTCTCTCTCTCTATCTCTCTATCTATCTCTGTCTCTCTTCTGTCTCATATTCCTACCCTGAATTAATCTTCCTAGTCACAATTTCTTTCTTATACTTATCCTATCTTCTTATCCATTCTTCAATTGAGGATCATCTAGGTTGTTTACAGTTTCTTGCTATTACAAATAATACTGCTATCAACATAGTTGAGCAGATGTCATTGTTGCCGGGATATGGACCATTTGGGTATATGTCTAAGGGGGGATTGCTGGGTCCCGTGGTAAACTAATTCCCATTTTCCTGAGGAACCACCATACTTATCTCCAAAATGGCTGTACGAGTGTGCACTCCCACCAGAAGTGGAGGAATGTTCCCTTTCTCCACATCTTCTTTGGTATAAGTTGTCATTGGTGTTTTTAATTTTAACCATCCTGGCAGGAGTAAGATGGTATTTCAAAGTTGTTTTGATTTGCATTTCTCTGATAGCTAAAGATGGTGAAAATTTTCTTAAGTGTTTTTCAGCTTTTTTGGTTTCCTCTATTTAGAATTATTTCTTCTGTTCTGTACCCCATTTTTATTTTTTGATTTTATAAAGTTTTTTTTTTCAATCAACGCTTCTATTCTTTTTTTTTCATTTTATATAAACAAGTCCATTTAAATAATAACAAACATTTATAGACAATATTTGGGGATTTGGGTGTCGTTCTTTCCAAACTACTTCCTGCTGGTAAGAGGTGCTGTCATGGTGGATTCTAAGAAGATTCAGAAATCCTGGCTGTAGTCTGTAAGGCTGCTTTGTCCTCCTGTTTTGAATGTAGGATCACCTGGTATTCTCTTTCAGGTGGTCTGGCTTGATCAAACACATAAGTCTGGAAGGAATTCAAATCTTTTCATTTTCTGTGGAAACAATAATAGAAATCCTTTTCCCCAGTAACATGTCCTTCAACTTAATTTTGGAGTCAAAGCAATTTTTTTAATTTAATTTATTATTTTACATGTCAATCCCAGTTCCCTCTCTCTCCCTCCCTCCATTTCTCCCTCCTACCTCCTTCCTTCAGTTTAACCCTCGCTGCCTTCTCACATGCATTCTAACCAACCTACCTTCCCATCCCCCCCACCCCAATTTCATATGTAGGGGAATGCCATCCAGTTGGGGTCATGTAGAGCTGACAGGTCATATGAAGTAGGGACTAGTGCTTCTCTCCTGTCTCTAGATTAAGGCAGTTATCCCTCCATGGGGAATGTGTTCACAAAGTCCTTTTGTGTCCCAGGGATACATCCTGGTTCTGCTGTCTGAGGTTCCTTAGACTGCTCAGTCCTTCTGGCTGAGACCCATATTCAGGGCGGCCATGCTGGCTTCCCAGCTATCGGTCTGGTGGCCCGTTAGCTGCTCCTTGTTCAGGTAAGCTGTCTCTATGTGTTTCTGCCACCTGGTCTTGTCCTCTCGACATGCATCTGGGTTCTACTTCGACTTAGTTTTTAATGTATGGGTATTTGCTCCTGTTTCCAACAGACATTAATTTAGGGCTCCATGGATAAGTTAGTTGTTGATCTCAGTCTCCCTCACCCTCTGGAAAGGGCATTTATGTTAGCCTTTCCAAGGAAGCTCAAATTGTTAGTTGGGAGGAGTCTTGTAGTTCTCTAGACCTTTCTTTGTGTTCAATTTTATCTTCAAACCAATATTCGCTCCCTCTATTATGTTCTCTCTCTCTCTTTGTGTCTCTCTTTCCTGTCTTCTATTCCTAACCAGGTTCAATCTTCCTGGTCGCACATGATTTCCTTTCCTCCCCCTCATTTTCTCCTACTACTCTCTCCATTCGCTGCCCCCCCACTTCCCCTGAGCTCTGGGGGACTTGTCCCTTCCTGGTTCTGTGAGGGACTTCATATGAATCTCTTAGAATACACCTTGTATCCTAGATCCTCTGCTGGTCTATACCATTTTTTAATAGGGCTGTTTGGTGTTTTGTTGATTAGTTTTTTGGAGTTGTTTGTATATTTTGGAGATCAGCCCATTGTCTGATGTACTATTGGTGAAAATTGATGGGAGATGACATTCTGTAAATGTTGGCCAATAGGAAAGGAAGATAGGAGGGACTAAGAGACAAGGAGGAAAGAGGAAGTTGGAAGGAGGAGTCAGCATCGAGAGTCTGGAGGAAGCAGAATGCCTGTATGCTCCTCAGTAAGAAGACCACATGAACATACATAGATCAGCAGAAATGGGTTAATACTTAAGACAGAGCTAGCAGATAAGAAACTAGTACCAGGCCAATAGCATTATGTCAAATATAGAGTCTCTGTGTGTTAATTGGTGCTAGCATTATGGCAGGACCAGACCCGTGGAGGGCAGAAAAACCTTACTCCTTACATAAAATCTTTTCCCAGTCTGTTGCCTGCCATTTTGTCTTTCCACTGTGTCCTTTGCCTTACAGAACCTTCTAAGTTTGAAGAGGTCCCATTTATTACTTGTTGCTCTCAGTGTCTGTGCCCCTGGAGTTATGTTCAGGAAGTGGTCTCATATAACAATTTGTTCAAGGGTACCTCCTACTTTCTCTTCTAAGAGGTTCAGTGTGTTTGGATTGATGTTGAGGTCTTTCATCCATTTGGACCATAGATTTGTGTATGACTACAGACTTGGGTCTATCTGCAGTCTTCTAAACATCATCATCCAAATGTGCTAGCACTATTTGTTGAAGATGATTTCCTCATCCCATTGTATTATTTTATATGTTTTGTAGAAAATCAGGTGTTCATACGTATGTGGGTTTGTATCAGGTTTTTGAAATCCATTCCATGTTCTACCTGTTTTTTTTTTTTGTTTTGTTTTGTTTTTTTGTGGCAATTCCCGGCTGTTTTCAGGAGTATAGCTCTGTAGTAGAGCTTAAAGTCAGGGATGGTGATGCCTTTGAAATTCTTTTATTGTACAGGGCTGTTTTGGCTATGCTGGGTCTTCTGTTTTTCCATAAAAGTTGATTATTATCCCTTCAAGGTCAGTGATGAATTGTGGTGGGTTTTTAATGGATATTGCTTTGAATCTCTAGATTGCTTTTGGCAAGATTGCCATTTTTACTATATTTATACTACCTATTCAAGAGCATGGGAGATCTCTCCATATTCTGGTTTCTTCTTTAATTTCTTTCTTTAGAGCCACAAATTTTTATTATATGAGTTTTTTATTTGTTTGGGAAGTGTTCCTCCAAGATACTTTATGTTGTTTCTGGCTATTGTAAAGTGTTATGTTTCTCTGATTTCCTTCTCAATACCATTGTTGTCTCAAAAAAGTAGGGCTACTGATTATTTTGAGTTTATCTTGTACCCTGCTAGTTTGCTGAAGATGTTTATCAGCTATAGGAGTTCCTTTGTAGAGTTTATTGGGTTGCTTATTAAGCTATATTAAGCTATCATATCATCTTCAAATAGTGATAATTTGACTTCTTCCTTTCCAATATGGATCCCTTTTATCTCCTTTTCTTGTCTTATAGCTTTAGCTAGAATTTCATGTACAATATTGAAGAGATATTGAGAGAGAGCGCAGCCTTGTCTTGCTCGTGATTTTAGAATAATCACCTTAAGCTTCTCTCCTTTCATTTTGATGTTGGCAGTTGGTTTACTCTGGGTTCCTTTGTATTTCGAGCATAAATTTTCAGAATTGAGACTTTGTGATGAAGGATTTCTCCTGCAATGAATACTAAGTGAGCATCTTCATCTCTTTTGATTAATTTTGGTTTGAAGTCTAACTTGTTAGATATTAGGATAGCCATGTCTTCTTGCTTCTTGTGTACATTTGATTGGAAGATATTCCCCAACCTTTTACCCTGAAGTAATGTCTATCTTTGAAACTTAGATGTGTTTCTTGTATGTAGCAGAAGGATGCATTCTTTCTTTGTATCCATTCTGTTAGCCTGTGTCTTTTTATAGGTGAGGTAAGACCATTAATATTGGGGGTGAGTAAAGGCCATTGATTAGTGATGCTTGTTTGTTTTAGATTTGATTTTGGCAGTAGTATTGTGAATATATTTGACCTCCATTACCCATGGTTTCTTGTATAGGGAGATTATCTTTTGCCTACATTTTGTGTGCATAGTTAACTTCCGTGGGTTGGAGTTTTCCTTCCATATCTTTCTGTAGTGCTGGATTTGTAGGTAAGTATTGGAAAAAAATCTGTCTTTGTCATTAAATATCTTGTTTTCTCCATCTATAATGATTGTTTTGCTGGGTATAGCTGGGCTAGCATCTGTGGACTCTTAGTATTTGTAGAACATCTATCCAGGACCTTTTTGGCCTTGAGGAATTCCATGGAAAAGTCAGTTGTAATTTTGATCCGTTTGCCTTTATATGTTACCTGTCCTTTCTCCTTTGCTGCACTTAGTATTCTTTATTCTGTGCTTTAGGTGTTTTCCGTATTATATTTCTACGTTTTTTTTTTTTTTACTTTGGTCCACCCTAATTGGTGTTCAGTATACTTCTTTGTACGTTCATGTGTGTGTCCTTCTTCAGATTGGGAAAGTTGTCCTCGATGATTTTGTTTAGTATGTTTTTGACACCTTTGAGCTGGTCTTCCTCACCTTCCTCGCTGCCTATTATTCCTAGGTTTGGCCTTTTCATGGTGTCCCAGATTTCTTGGATGTTTTGTGTTAAGGATTTGTTGGATGTATGATTTTCTTTGGTAGATGAATCTATTTCCTCTAGTTTATCTTCCATGCCTGAGATTCTCTCTTTTTTTCTGTTGGTCATGTTGTGTCTGTAGTTCACAATCATTTGCACAGTTTTTCTATTTCCAGCATTCCTTCGGTTTTTGTTGTCTTTATTTTCTCTATTTCAGTCTTTCAGGGTTAAAGGTCCTGGGTGGTTGGAGGAAATCTGGGATGAGCCCACAAACTTTGTACCTCCTGGGTTTCCTCAAGTCCAATGAAGTTATTCCCAAATGTGAAAGCAAAAGGTTTTAATTGGGAAGAACAAAACAGTCTGGGAGTTCACTCTATTGGAAGGCTAAGTTACCTAGCAACAAATGTGAAATGGAGGCTTGACACCACTAGTCTCAGCTCATAGGGTTTTCAAGGTTACAGCATTTCATAGAGTACAAAGTTTGCTTGCAAGGGCATCAAGATTGATTAGCACACCTGCAAGGTTTTCTTTTTCTTTTTCCTGTATCTCCTGAAAATAACATGTGGGGTCTGTACTCTGAAATCAGGAAGTTATCCACTAGAAGAGATTCTTGTTCTTTGTAGTTTTTCCTTCTTGCCATTAACCCTAATTTTTAAATTTTTCTTCACATCACATAAAGTAAAATATACATTGTTAAATGTCTCCAAGAACTGTAGTCTTTCCAAGGATGCACAAAAAGCTCATTGAAGTTGACTAAAAAGATGTTTTTACACAGGGCTCCCTGCTCCCAATACTCTGAAGAGATTCAAACCACAAAGTTTTAGTCAGAATCATATAACTGATTCCAGGGAGATTCACGTATCTCATGAAAACCCACAGGAAGGAAAATCTGTCTTCATGTTCCCACTCAGATGTTGGGAGGACCCAACACATGATTCATATACTACACAATGCACTCATCCATCCTGGCGACAGCGACCCCTCACTCACAATGTGATTACTGAGCTCTCCCAAGCTCTCCATTGAACTTACTGCAGCAATAATCAAGAACAGCACACACAAAAAAAGGTGCCAGCTCTCCTTTAGAGAAAAGCCTGAATCTGGGACTAAGAAGGTCCCTGTACCTTTTATTATTGACAGATCTTGAGGAGGGTCTGGTTGGCTAGTGATGACTGAGTAACAAGATCACCTTCTTAAAGACACAGCGCAATGATTCCTGACCTGGACTTCCAACCCAGACAAAAACCATTTCTAGGTCAGCAGAGATACACATTTCTACTGCACTGGCTTTGACTCCAATAGCAAATACTTCTCTCTTCCAGCACCCACTCCTTTCTCCTGAAAACAGGTGGCTCTCTAGCTTTCACAGGCCACTACACAATCGCATGATGTGATTATTCTCTGTCCTAACTACTAATGAGAGAGATTTTGGCATAGAAAATGAGATGTTCTGTAGTTTCCCACTGATGTCAGATGTACTGAAACCACTTATTTCATGGTTGTCACTGGGACTTCAGAAAAGCAGGGGGAAAAAAAGTAAAGAAAACTGGAACCAGATCTCAAAAAAGAAAATAAGTCTTTCTGCAATCTCCAGGATGGATGATAGATCCACTGGTTTAGAAACCTGACAAGAGTCCTGTTCAAGAAGATAACATTGAATAATGCAGCTATATTCTCACTGTACCTGAGGAAGCTCTGCTCGATCACCACAGCCCAATTCTCTCAGAGTATTCAAATTACCCTGAAGACAACAGTTTTTATTATTATTCATTTTTCAAGAATTTCAGGAATAAAACTCCCAATGCATTGGAGCTATCACCCACGCATCTGACAGGAGAAAGTTATATTATCTTCTTTCTGATATTGTTCCTTCCCTTCTCTCATGGTTTCTAAATTGTCTGTGACCAATAGATAAAATGTACACCCAGTTTCCTTGACCTCAGCAAAAAGCCCAGAACAAACATCTTCTTTTTTTGTCATATGCCCTAAAATCTCTCTCAAGTTTTAATATTCTAGGCACCCTCCCTCTTTTGACTAAAATATTCATTCCCATCTGCATTTTATAATTTTATCTGCAACATCTGCACATTTTTGAGGAAGGAGGGGATGATCTTTCACACTGCTTGAAGAGAGTGGGTTGTCTATTTTAGACAGGGGTAAGTGACATTGAGATTTGTGTCTCTACACTTGTCTATAAGGTCTGGATCTTGAGTAGAAGCCAGACCCAAGGTACCCGTGGTGTGTCTTTAAGCACACTTCAACTCTTAAGGAAGTGATCTTGTTGATCAAGCCTTACTAGCTAATCAGCAACATTAGGCCAACCTGCGAGTCACAGGCATTTCAGGACACTTCTTATAGCCATACTGTAGGCTTTTGTTCTTGATGCAGGTTTGGTTTTAAGCAGAACTAGTGCCCGTGGATTGATTGCTTTTGTGGGAGTGCTACTGTAGTAAATTGTGATTGGAACATGGTTGAGTACAGAAGCCACAACATGGTGAGTGATGGGATGCTATCATAGATGTTTTCATAATTACATTGAACTTTCCGAGTATTTCCAAAATTAATTGTTAATGTGCCTTTTTAATCAGCATGTTGTTATAAATTGTTGTTCATTGTCATAGGATTGTATTCATTTCATGTTGCAAACTTACCTTGTATAGGGTCTTAATTCTGATGCTTCATGCTCCAAAAGACCATTATTTAGTTCTTTATGTTTGTTATTATTGCTAATCTGTGGAAGCGTTTGGCTCATCAGATAAAACATGTTGTGTATCTTGGCAAGAGACTCAGTACATCTTTGGGGGACGAACAGTGGTCAGATACAAACACATGACTTCACATAATTAATTATATCCCATAACATGTATACTCATACAAACCATTTTCTCTCATGCTCAATCACATAATAGATAGTAATAAACTTGGAAAATTGATAAATATTGATTACACCAATTCTATTACCATCAATTCTAGTATTGACACCACAATTTAGCTTTGACACACTACACTGGACATTGTAAAGCTAATTGTACATGGTCTTAATAGTTAAAACCTGAATTCAGATATGTGATTAATGATGAAAAATCAGAGAAGCAGAGCAGCCACCCCTAGGTCTTTCTTCTACTGAATCCTCAGACCCAAGGGGTGGGCAATTCTGATCCTACGAGTCTTCCATTAGAATGTAACAAACTTCTGTCTTCTTCCACGTTATATTTCTCCTCCCAGCCATATCTACCTCCCAAGTACAGGGATAAAGGAATGAACCACTACCTGTCTCTCTTTCTCTTTTAGACTGGGTCAATCTGTTGTAGCTTGGGGCGACCATGAAATTACAGATACCACCTCATTATGTCTCCTATATGCTGGGATTAAAGGTGTGCTCCACCATGGCCTGTCCTTTATGGATAACTACAGCCTAGCTCCACACTCTCTTCTTATAGCAAGTTTTTTTTTTGTTTGTTTGTTTATTTGTTTAGATTTGTGTATTCTTTTTTGTTTGGTGTTATTTTCAGACAAGGTTTCCCTGTGCACATTTCTAACTCAATGAAACACACGGAGATTTACCAGCTTCTGCCTCTGAAGCACTGGAATTAAAGGCATATGCCACCACCACCTGGCAGGCTTTATTTGCTAAAGCAAAACAAAATACCACAACACCACCATAAAGGAGAAAACCTTTATGGACCCCACAAATTTAATGGCATGTGGATCCTGCTGAGTTTATCACTTTAGAGCTTTAAAGCCTATTTCTTTGACATACTCATGTGTACTGAAGACCAGCTGAGACACCCACACCCATAAACCAAACAAATACCAAATTCTTCAAATTTCCATTGGTCATCATGACTGATATACTAGCTGGCCCACAGCCTGTGAGACATTCCAATAAACCCACTTTCTACAGACACAGAGAGATATGTTCTACCAATCCTGTTCAAACAGAGAACACTGACTAATGCAGCTGTTTCCTCATCTTCCTACTGAGGAACCTGTGCTGGTTCAGCCTAATACTCATAGATAAAGGTGTTCTTCCCAGCACCATTGTCTTTGAGTATTCAGCTTACCTTGCAGATGACACTTTTTATTATTCTACATATGTCAAGAATTTGACTCAAATATCAGGAATAAAACTCCAATACAATAGACCTATATCACTGGCGTCTGTGAGGAAAAGATATATCATCTTGTTTGTAGTATGGCTCCTGCCTTTCTCTCATGGTTACCTGAGAGGCCTGTGACAACCAGGTAAAAAGTCCCCTCAGGTCTCCAGACCTCAATAAGACAGCACAGAACAAACATCACTTGTGTCCTAAAAAATTTCTCTATACCTTTAATATTCTGGGAAGCCTTCCATCTGTTTAATAAGAGAATCATTTCAGTCTGTATTGTGTAATGGTCTCAGCAAGCTCTGCACATTGGAAGAAGAAAGAGTGATAGAACCTGTGCACTGCAGGAAGTGAGCTGGACTGTTTATTGGTGACATGGGTAAGTGACATTGAAATTTGTGTCTGACTATGTTGTGTTGGGTGTTGTCTTTGATTCCAGGACTCAGGAAGTAGAGGAAAGTACATTTCTGTGAGTAGACTCTGGTCTACAAAGTAAGTTCCAGGACAGCAGGGCCACACAGAGAAACTCTGTTTCAAACACCAAAAGAAATGAATGAATTAATCAAATAGTCAAATAATTAATTAATATTAAAGAAGTAATGAGAAAAATCTACTAGAATGCAACAACAAGATTAATAATAATAATTAGGAAGGAATTGACCAGCTCAGTTTAATGAGCAAGTTCTAGGAGAACAGGTGCCACCCAGGGAAATTCTCTCTCAAAACACAACAAAACAAAACAAAAAATAAGTTTCTGTTTGTGCAGATCTCTAAAATTTCTAGGTCTGGAGTAGAAACCAGGGCCAAAGAAGGTGCTGGGCTTGCTGAGTCTTTAAGAACAGTCTAACCCTTGGGGAACTGCTCTTGTCACTCAAGCCTCACTAGCTAATCAGGGACATTGAGCCAACCCTCTAGTCTGAGGTCTGGAAGAGACTTCCTGGAGCCATGCTGCAGGCTTGGTTTTGTATCAGAACAGGAGCCAGAGGATTGATTGCTGCTCTATGAGTGGTGCTGTGGGGAATTCTGGGAGGAGCATAGATCAACAGAGAAACTGAAGCACGGTGAGTGAGGGGATGTGGGAGGGTGGGATGGGGAGTAATGAAATTCTTTTTGGCAGGCCCTCCAGCAGGAGGCTGGACTGGAATGTGCTGCCATATTCAGTATTCAGTTAGGCCCCTGGTGGTCCAGCAGCTTCCCTGACCACGTTGTGGCCTATGAATACTTCTCCATGTGGGCTGTTTCTGAGGAAAGGATTTTGATCTGGTAGCATTATGAATAAAATTCTGTGTAGTCAGCTCCATTATGGTTTTGGTGTGCAGGGATGGCTATTTACCAAAGAAGGAGAGGTTCGGTTACTTCAGTGCCTTCCAGCAGTCCTGCTTTTAACATCTAAAGTTTAGGGGTCACATCCATTCAGAGTTATTATTATTTTGTTTTTGCCATCAAAATAACATTTCTTTTGTGAAAAAAAAAAATAAAAAGACCTTACTTTACAATTTTCAAACTGCAAGTGTGTGTCACTGTGCCTGTCATGTATTTTGGTTTTGGTTTTTGATTTTAGTTTTTTTTTTTTTTTTTTTTTGAGACAGAGTCTTTCTATGTTGCTTAGACTGGCCTCAAACTCTGGCTGTCTCCCCACATTAGCTTTCTGAGACCTGGAGTTACAGGAAGTTCAAGCTGGATCTACGAGACCCCACAGATTGCCAAGTTTTTAAACTAGGCATCACAGAGGAAGTGTGGCAATGACCTTCAGTCTAGACAAAGATACTTACCACTTTCCCGCTGAAACTTTATTGAAGGTACTTAATTGGCAAATTCCTTTTCAATCATCAGAAAAGCAAATGAATTGAAAAAAAAAGACAGAATTTAACAGCTAGGCATTGATGCCACTCACCTTGAATCCCAGTACTTGGGAGGTAGAGACAGTTGAATTTCTGTCAGTTTGAAGCCAGCTTGGTCTTCACAGGAATTACTGGACACGTTCCAAAGCCACAGCAAAACCCTATATCAAAAACCAAAAACAACACAAAATAAAACAAAAACAAAGAATTGAACAAAAAAATAAAACAACAGAGAGAGAGAAAGAGAGGGAGAGAGAGAGAGAAAGAGAGAGAGAGAGATTTAGCCAAGCAATGATGTTTCAAGCCTTTAATCTCAGCACTCTGGATATAGAAGCGGGTAGATCTCTGAGTTGAAGAACATCAAGGACTACAAAGAGAAACCCTGTGTGTGTGTGTGTGTGTGTGTGCTACCCTGAATTATGTACACATATGTACATACACATCCAAGTGTCCATGGAGATAAGGAGAAATCATCATCACCAGGAGCTTTCTTTACTGGTGGTTTTGAGACACCTGGTTTGAGTGTTAGAAATAGAAGTCCAGTCCTCTGGAAGAGGAAGAAATGCTCCTAACCTGAACAATGTTGCTAGCCAAAGAGATTCACTACTTAGAGTTAGTTCTTCTACAGATTATTATTATTATTATTATTATTATTATTATTATTATTGTTAATATCATTCTTTGCTGCAGCATTGAGTGATGATACTGGATCCAACAAACTCAACAAACCTACAGGAGTTTATTGGGAAAGGGAGTGAAGGCAGTGGTAGATGTCAACCAATTGGGGGCAGAAATAGAAAGAGAGAGAAAATTGGCAGTACTTCCTTGCTAATAAAGAGGAGGGAAGAAGTTTAGAACCAGGCTCTGCAGTTGGGGCCCTTTCAACTGGGGACATGGGGGTTCCATTGGCCCAGCTCCTCATGGCCTTTGCATGCACTGTCTTATGGAGTCACTTAATGAATGCAAGGCTTAGCCTTCCAACTTTGACAGCTTTTGAGATGTCAGTGTAGAGTGATCATCTCTGAAAAACAGATCCAGGAGGGAAGTGAAGGTTACCTGTGGAAAGGAGAGAAGATCAACTCCAGGGCATGGAAAGAACCTGAGCATTAGAGAGGCCTGTGATCTGGAAAGGTTCCCTAAGAAGAAACAGGCCCTGGAGAGGATATGTGTGGAGTGGCAGTCAGGTGCTGAGGAGAAACCACCAGGCCCGGAAGAGAAGTCTTTGGGAGTAGGAACAGAGCCAGGTTGCCTAGGATGAGGGTGAATCCAATAAATCAATTATTACTATTAGGTAGCACATGGTTTGCTGGGTGCTATTATTTCCCTTGTTAACTACAGAATATTCATGTTATAAAAATGTTATAAAGGACACTAGCTATAAGTGTGTGACAAAGGCCTTTTAATCTCAACATTCAGGAGGCAGAGGGAATTCTCTCTGTTTGAATGTAGTTGGGTCTACAAAATCATCTCCAGGACAGCTTGGGATTCACAGTGAAACAAATTCTGGAAAAGCACACAAAAGACCATTCCAGCAAATATGTTTTTATTTATCCCTCCAAATGATTAATAAAATATGTCATGTGTCTTAATTTTCTTTCTACTCTTCAAGCCTTATCCTAAGAAATTCTTTTGCATTTTTTTTTACTAGTGAAAACATGTTTGCATTGTGTCTGTCATGCACAATAATATTGGTATTTTTTTCTCTTTCGTGAATGGTTATCCATTTCTCCACAAAATGCCCAGTGTTATAATCATCAGTCAAGGCTTTGGATGTATTCACATTCCGTGTGTGTGTGTGTGTGTGTGTGTGTGTGTGTGTGTGTGTGTGTGTGTTAGATCAGAAAAGAACTTTTGGTGCCTATTCTCTCCACCATGAATCTCAGATATTTTACTCAGGTCCTCTAGACTGGGCCCTGGAAATGGTTTTATTCCCATTACCCTTCCAAATCTGGCATGATTGTATCGTAATACCTTGTTGAGTTTATTCTTTAATTACATTTTAATACATATATTTGCTTTCATTATGTGAATTGTGTCTGTATGAATGTATGCAATGCATGTGACTCCTTGCAGAAGCCATAAAAGAGCACTGGATTACATGGAGTTGGAGTTATAGGAGGTTATAAGCCACCAGGCATGGATACTGGGAAGTGAACACAGGTATTTGGCAATAGCAGTAAATACTCTTTGCCTCTGATATAGCTCTAAAGCTCCTAATCCTAATTTATATTTTTAGTTAAAAGTATTGTTTCTTGTGTAGTTTTAATTAGATTTTTTTTCCAGGCTTTTTTTTATCTTCCAGGCTTTACCAATCCAGGAAACATTTTGTGTCACTGGAATTTGGTATAAAGTGCCACTATCCAATGATCTACTTCAATGACCATTAATTTTAAATTTTAGTTTTAGTTTAAATACAGAGTATTGGGTTTCATAGTGGTATCTTTATATACTTGTGATTATGTGCTTTCCTTGTTTGTTTTATTCCCACACTACTCTCCCTTTTGACCCTCCTCATCTCTAGCTGATTCCATTTCTTGTAGCATTTACTTCCAAGATATATTTACTAGTCTTCACAAGTAAGTTTCTTGAGCAAATTTTGTATCTACCAAAATAGTGTTAAAACAAAAATTAATTAAAAGAGATGTGGTAGAACAATCCATATTCAACGGAAAACACTGATATGACATGTCAATTCTTAATATCTATGCCACAAACACATGATGAGGAAACCTACACAAGAAGATTAAACAGGAAGAAACTATTGAATCACAGTTAAAATTAACAAATTCAAAACAAAGAAAAATAAAATTATTGAATGAAAAACATATTTGATTTTTGTGTGAAAATCAACTATACAGACAAAACTAAGAGAGAGAGAGGATAAAACAATTAATAAAATCAGAAATTAAAAGGAGACATAATCAACAAGGAAAACCACAGAACCATAAGAAATATTTTAAAAATACTTCATCCAAATTGGGAATATATATCTTGATAGGTACCACTTACCAAAGTTCAATCAACACCACATGAACAATTTGAATATAGAACTATCATGCATAGTGAAATAAAATGAATCATTACAAGCCTCACAACCAAAAATAAGTAAGAATTTAAATAAATACATAAATAAATAAATAAATAAAATCTGAGTGAAACATTGTTTTAACATTGGAATTTACCAGCTTTTCAAAGAAGAGTTAGAAATGTTACTTCTCAACTTATCCATGATATAAAAACACAAGAAACTTTATCCAATTTATTTTATGATGCCACAGGTACACAGATAATCAAGCATTAAGGCTTTTTTTTAAAAAATATTCATACATAATTTATGTCAGATGTTACTACATCATATATCTTTAACCTGAAACAGGGTACAGTGGAAATTTGGCTTTCTGGATAGCCCTTAACAATCTGGATATTGCAACAGGTTGACAGACTTGGGGATTCCAATTTCAATAATTCAATGGATCATAGCCACTCTGCCTGATGACGTTGAGATCATAAAGCTTACTCAGCAAGGCTTTCCTATGTTGTGGGAAATATAAAGAGAATTGGAGATCAATTTTTCTCATGAATATATGTGAACAAATAATAAAATCCTCATAAAGAGATTCCAAAACAGGACAAAATATCATCCAAACCAATAAAGGAGGCATCATTGCAAAGAGGGAGTGATAATACAACACAAAAAATCAAACATATTTAATGCACAATAAAAGTACATTTTAAAAAACATAAGTATTCCTTTATTTTACTTTTATATATTGATGCCAGTTGCCTCTCCCTCCCTCCATCTTTTTCTCTTCCACTTTCTCATGCCTCCTGACCCCCTTCCCCTCCTACCTCTCCACACTCCACATGTAGGGTGATGCCTTCCAGGAGGGCTAATCTAAATCTTTCAAGTCATTTGGAGTAGGGACTAAGATTTTTCTCCTGTATCTATGTTAAGGGAGTATCCCTTCATGGAGGATGTGATCCAAAAGCCCTTGTGTGCACCAGGGATACATACTAGTTCCACTCTCCAAGGTCACTTAGACTGTCCAGGCATTCTATCTTAGACCCATGTTTAGTGGATCTGAGTCAGTCCCATGATGAATTGCCAGCTATCCCTCTGGTGGCCCATTAGCTCCTCTATGTTCAGATAAGCTGCTTCTATTTGTTACTGCAGCCTGGTGTTGTCCTCCCTCTGTGCATATGGATTCCAGTTATGCCAAGTGTTTAGTTGTGGCTGTTTCCTTCTGTTTGCATCAGCTACTAGATGAGGACTCTATTATGGTGCATAAGTTACTCATCAATCTCATTATCAGGGAAGGCCATTTATGGTAGCCTTTCCACTGTTCCTCAAATTGTTAGTTGGGGTCAGACTTGTAGATGTCTGGACATTTCTCTAGGTTCAGTTTTCTCTTTAAACCTACAATGGCTCCCTCTTTTATGGTTTCTCTCTGTGTCTATCCTTCTGTCTCTGTCTCTCTCACTCCCTTTTCTCTCATCTATTCCTTCCCTGACACAATCTTCCCACGTCCTTTTCTCTCCTCTTCTGTTTCTTGTAGATCGTTCTCTATTCATTGTCCCCACCAACACCCCATATGCTCAGGTGATCTTGTCCCTTTCCTATTCTGTGAGGGACCTTATATGAACCTGTTATAATCCTCCTTGTAGCCGAGTTTCTCAGCCAAAGTGAATTATAAACTGGTGATCCATTGCACTATGTCTAAAATCCATATATGAGTGAGTACATACCATGTTCCCCTTTTTCTGACTGGGTTACCTCATTCAGGATGGATTCTTCAAGTTCCATCCACTTGCCTCTAGATTTCAAGATTCCAGTGTGTGTGTGTGTGTGTGTGTGTGTGTGTGTGTGTGTGTGTGTGTGTGTTCGCAGCATAGTACTCCATTGTGGAAATGTGCACCATCTTCTTTATCCATTATTCAGTTGAAGGGCATTAAGGTTACTTCAATGTTCTTGTTATTACAAATAATGCTGCTCTTAACATAAACATGTCTTTGTTGCATGGATGTGGATTATTTGGCTATATTCCTAAGTGGGGGATTGTTAGGTAATGTGGTAGAGTCATTCCCATTTTCCTGAAGAGCTGCCACACTGATCGCCAAAATGGTTGTACATGTATGCTTTCCCACCTGCAGTGGAGGAGTGTTCCCCTTTCCCCACATCCTCTCCAGCACAAGTTGTCATTGATGTTTCTAATTTTAGCCATTCTGGCTGGAGTAATATATCTCAGAGTTGTTTTGATTTGCATTTCTCTTATACCCAAGGATTGTGAGCAATTTCTTTAGATTTTTTCAGCCATTTTGGATTCCTCTATTGAGAATTCTCTCCTCAGTATTTTTTTTTTAAATTCAACTTTTAATAGGTTTATTTGGTGTGTGTGTGTGTGTTTGTGTATGTGTGTGGGGGGGTGTGTGTGGGTGTGGGTGTGGGTGTGTGTGTGTGGGTGTGGGTGTGTGTGTGTGTTTAGGCCAGGGCTATCAGCTTCTTTTCCTAAAACATTGCTCCCCTGTGACTGGGGTGTGTGTAGGTAGGGAGGTACATCTGGAGGTGAGGGGAGAGTTATGAAGAGTCAGTCTCTCCTCTCATCTTCACAGGATTTCTGGAACTCTAACTCAAGCTGTCAGGTTTCTATGTCAAGCATTTTTACTCATGCAGCTATCTTGTCTGCCCCATAACTATTTCTCATCTTCTATCTATCTATCTATCTATCTATCTATCTATCTATCTATCAATCTATCTATCATCTATCTATCATCTCCTATCACTTATCTGTCTATAGTAATCAATTATCAATCTATGTACCTATGTATGCATGTATGTACGTATCTATCTATTTATCAATCAATCATCTAACATCTATCACCTAACTCACTAGGCACATAGCCTCAAAAAGAAACAACCAGCCTAGAGGCAGTGGCTGTTTGGCCAGCAGGCCCCAACCATCTCTACCTACCAAGTGCAGGATTACACATATGCAATACCATCCCTGCTTTTCTGTGTGACTGCATAAATGGGATTGTACTTAGATCCACATGATTCTACAACAAGACATTTACTGACTGATCTGTGTGCCTAAGTTCATATTCCAGTTTTAACTTTTAGCTTTTAAGCACTTTTTCTGTAAGTGTTAGTATTTGGGCATTTTTACTGACCTGCCTTTGGGGTTCTGACATGCTATGTGCACAGCTACAGCCACTAAGAGCACCACCTGTGCACATTCTCTTTGTTCCCTTTTTAAAGAGTCCTGCCTACCTCTCTCTCTCTCTCCTCTCTCTCTCTTTCTGCTTCTCTTCCTGTCTCTCAGTCTACCCTCCTTCCTGCCCCTTACTTTTCTACTACTCCTGTCCCCATAGTTCAGTTTTTCCCCCTCCCTTCCCCCATTCCCCATTCCCTTTCCCCTAAAAAAGGAAACATACTCCACATGAGCTTTTTTTTTTTGAATTTTTATTTTACACATCGATAAAAGTATCCAAGTTCCCTCTCCCTTCCTCCCTCTCTCCCTCCTGCTACACCTTTCTACCCCTTCACATGCACCCTGTCCAACCTCTGCTCCCATCCCCCCTCACTCCACATGTAGGATGATGCCATCTAGGAGGGGTCGTCTAAATCTGTCAAGTCATTGGAAGTGGGGAAAAGGACTTCTCTCCTGTCTCTAGGTTATAGGAGTACACCTCCATGGGACATGTGCCTACAAGTCCTTTTTGTGTACCAGGAATACATCCTGGTTCCACTGCCTGGAATACCTTAGAGTGCTCAGGCCTTCTAGCTGAGACCCATATTCAGGGGGGTTTGAGTCAGTCCCATGATGGATTCCAAGCTATCAGTCTGGGGGCCAGTTTGCTTCTCCTTGTTCAGGTCAGCTGTCTCTATGAGTTTCTGCAAACTGGTCTTGTCCTTTCTCTTTGCATCTTGATTCTTTTTCAGGTCAGTGTTTATTTGTGGCTGTTTGCTTCTGTTTCCATCAGTTACTAGATGAGGGCTCTATGTTTTGGATAAGTTAGTCATCGATCTGACTATCAGAGAAGGGCATTTATGGTAGCCTTTCCACTGTTGGTCAAATTGTTAGTTGGGGTCAGTATTGTATTTCTCTGGACATTTCTGTAGGTTCAGTTTTCTCTTCAATCCTATAAAGGCTCCCTCTTTTAAGTTCTCTCTGTCTCTCACTCTCTCTTTTCTGTCTTCTATTCCTCTACTGACACAATCAGTAAATATTTTTACCTTTACATTATAAAGACTCTCTTTGTGATCCCCTTTGAAGGAAGTACTTCAAGATGAAGTGTCCCATGGAAAAATCATAGGGACATGGAGAATCATGGAATTTCAAATAATAATTTCTCTGACCAGCAGTGCCTAGTTATTGCTGGGTTGAGGTGGGCTAGAACCTCAAAATAATGGGAGAGAAAGAAAGAACGAGACCAAGCAATGCTTGTCAAGGTCTCACTTTTTTAGGCACAAAGAGGGGTTTTTAAAGCAAAGCGGGGAGGAAGTGGGTAGGGGTAGCTTTGCTGACTCTGGGGCTCTGGTAAGTTCCCACACCATAAACATCAGACCATAAACGTCTGATTATCTCAGTTCCTGGTGTCTGGTTCATCTCAGTTCCTGGAAGGAGTGGAACAGACCACTGTTTAGCAGTTTTCTGTTTTACCAAGATAAGGCTCAATTAGAATCTTAAGGTGTAAGTGATTCTGTAAGAGTATGTGACTCAAGGCTGGCTCCCAACATCTCCCCCTATTTTATTCTTTTTTTATGGAGTGTCTATCTTAGGCTACATAGTGGGCTCCCACAATTGGGCCCTGGGGATGGGCTTGTCATTATGGGACAAATGGAAAGACCCCTGTCTTAATCTACATAGGGTGCATCCTCACTCAGCACTCAAGGACATGGTCAAAAATTGGGCAAGAAACTCAGGCAAGATGAGTGGGCTCCTGAGAGATGGTCCTATGCTACTGCTGTCATTGAGTGACTTACAACCAAAGAGAAGGGTCTGCCTCCATTTTGTGGCACTGAGATATTCCCGTCATTGACGTCTTCATATTTGAGAGAACCACGTCCTCTGTTGTTTGAGTCCTTGTCTAGGTGGTTCAGGACTGGCACTGTCACCATCCTAATCAGGTTTCTCAGAAGAGCACTGTTCCCTTTCCAAAAGCTGAAGGTATTGTACTGAAATAGCATGAAATCAATTTGAGTTCTGATCAATTGAATTAATTTCTGGAATGCCCAAAGCCCAAAAGTCATCATCAGTAGCAATCCCATAAATGGTCCCAGGAAAGAAGGAAGCAAGGTAGAAAGCCAAGGGGAGGTGGAAAGCCAATTTTTATACTAGGACTCGGCCTGTTCCCACTGCCATTTACATTCGCCAAGACTTTTCTGCATTCTATCTAAGCTGTCTTCCATTAAGCCAGTCTTATCAGCATAAAAGCAACATTCCTCTTTGATTATTGCACAAATTCCTCCTTGTTGTAAAAACAATAGGTTTAAGCCTTGACTGTTCTAGAGAATGACCCTTGAGAGAGAGAGAGAGAGAGAATGAGAGAGAGAGAGAGAGAGAGAGAGAAAGAGAGAGAGAGAGGAGGTATTACATTTCTGAGGTCTCAGGTCCAGTTTTCCTGTTCCACACATCTCCACCAAATGGTCTGGCAGCCACTGGACCTCATCTTCTTCCTGAAAGAAAACACAAACATGCCCTCACCCCTCTCAACCCCCTATTAGGAGAAAGTTGGGCTCTATCCATAGCCTCAGGCATGGATCTTTCCATTTGACTTGAGTAAATGTCTCTTGAGTTTCATCATATCAGAATCTGTCTGCGACAGATTGCTCATAGGCTTCCACATTCAAAAAATTTAAATGAAGAGAGCATCATGTAGGGCACCACTTGCCCTGACCAGCAGGTCCTAGATATTCCTGGTTGCTGGGAACCAAACTCTTATGTTTTTGGTTGTGAGCCTAGCCTTTAACAGCTGAGCCATCTCTACATATTAAGAGCACATGAAGCTATGTTGTGAAATAATGGTGTGTAGTACATTGGTGCCATTGCTGCTTGACAATGATCCAGCATTTCAAAATGGAAGACCAACCAAAAAGCTGAAGCACCTGCAGAGGTAGGCAGAATTCTTTGAGCTTAAAGTCAGACATGCAGAATAAGTGCTAGGACAACCCAAGACACAGAGAGGAACCCTGTTGTGGAAAAGTTGATGAAATCCACCATTAGCTGTTTGGTGGCAGTGCACATGCTTAAGCCCAAATCTCCTAAGGCTGAGGCTGTCTGATTTTCATGATTTGAGGATATCCAGGTCTATTGTATGAGTTCCAGGACTACAAAGATAAAGCCTTTCTTGAAAACAGCAATGCAAATCTACCCAAATCAAGAAAGAATCCGATGCACCTTTAATATGGATCGAATCATCTGGTGTTTGCCTGCATAGGTAAATGAGGAAGCTCTCTTTTTGGCTACTTCTCCTAATTCTGGCTACAATTTCATTCCTATACTAGAAATAGAGCCACATTCTTTGAAAAATTTAGTATATATTGAAGAAAAGTTGAGACATCCAGCCTGATGAACTAGACAACTACTGTACTCTTAAGATTCCACATGGTAGGCACGCATTGCTGAACTACCTGAGAAAGAACTTTTGAGACATTCTAGAAAATCTGCTTGGAGAGATTAATCCTACCAGTCCTGTGTATGTAGAGAAGCATTAATCCATGAATAATGCAGATAGTTTAAACCTGCTCACTGACTAAGTTGTGCTGGCTAACAGTAGTGTTCATAAACAAAAATATTCCTAGCTCCATTCCTCTCTAAATTTTCAACTTTCCATGAAGAATGATCTTTTTATAATTTTACATTTGTCAAGCGGTTTTTCTGAGGTTCATGAATAAAACACCTACAGTGATAGAACAATCATCAAGCTTTCTTATGAGAGAAAGACAAATAATCATCTTTTGGAAGTGGTTCCTGCTATTATTTCCTGACAGTTGGAAGTTCCTATACAACCAGGCCAATAACACCTCATGCTGCACACTGCTCAGTGGGTGATGGGTCACCATGGGTACCAAAACTCGATGACCAGGTCAGGAGTGGCTTTGGCTTGACAGACAGACACAAACACACTGGAGGAGGTTTGCACCTGCTGCGATTTTTCATTTAGAGTATTAGGTTTTTCTACAGAAATTACAAGGAACATATTTTGGTCACAATTTACAGACATATTATAAAATGCCAGTAATTTTTTGAAGCATGAGATCAAAAAACACTTATTCTGACCTGCCTGTGGTCAGTGCACCAGAGATTTGGTTTACTGAGTTTAGATAAAAGTCATTGTCTCTGATCAGTGAACTGTTAACAGCATTGAAAAGAACATTTGCATTGCTTTATTAATTTTAGAGGATAGTCCTAAATTATTTTATTTTATATAACAAAGTCCAATTAAATGAAAACAAACATTTATACACAATATTTGTGAATTTGGGCGTCATTCTTTCCAAACTACTTCCGGGTGGTAAGGGGTGCTGTCAAGGGGATTTGAAGAAGATTCAGAAATCCTGGCTGTAGTCTGTAAGGCTGCTTTGTCCAGCTGTTTTGAATGTAGGATAAACTTGTACTCTGATTCAGGCAGTCTGGCATGATTAAACGACATTACTCTGGAAGAAATACACATCTTTTCATTTTCTGTGGAAACAAAAATAGAAATCCTTTTCCCCAGTAACTTGTCCTTCAACTTAAATTTTGGAGAGAAAGCATTTTTTTAATTTAATTTATTATTTTACATGTTGATCCCAGTTCCCTCTCGTCCCTCCCTCCCTCTTTCCCTCCCTCTTTCCTCTCTCCATCCCTCCTTCCCTCCCTTTTATCCTCTGTGCGCTCTCACATGCACTCTAACCACCCTCCCTTCCATCCCCCCACCCCAATTCCATATGTAGGGGGATGCCATCCAGTTGGGGTCATGTAGATCTGACAGGTCATGTGAAGTAGGGACTAGGGCTTCTCTCCTGTCTCTAGATTAAGGCAGTTATCCCTTCCTGAGGGATGTGTTAGCAAAGTCCTTTTGTGCACCAGGGATATATCCTGGCTCCACAGTCTGAGGTCCCTTAGAATGCTCAGTCCTTCTGGCTGAGACCCGTATTCAGGGGGGCCTGAGTCAGTCCCATGCTGGCTTCCCAGTTATCAGTCTAGTGTCCGTGAACTCCTCCTTGTTCAGGTAAGCTGTCTGTATGTGTTTCTGCCGCATGGTCTTGTCCTCTCCATCTGCATCTGGGTTCTAGTTCGACTCAGTGTTTATGTATGGGTGTTTGCTCCTGTTTCCAACAGGCATTAGTTGAGAGCTCCATGGATAAGTTAGTTGTTGATCTCACTCTCTGGAAAGGGCATTTATGGTAGAGAACTACAAGACTGCTCCCAAATAACAATCTGAGCTTCCATGGAGGAGCTGACCAAAGTGTGACAGACGATCTAACTATCTGATTATTTCATTATTCAAATCTGTCTTTTCTACTCCAGGTAGAGTGGAATCTGGATCCACATTGTTGGTGTTAAATTGACTCTTGTGATTTCGTTCTTTCTTCCTTCCTTCCTTACTTCATTTCTTTCTTTCTCATTTTCTTTCTTTAAATCAATGTTGATATCAATTTGTAATCTCTCTAGTGGTGAATTATCAGAAATTATCTCTTTACTCATTCATTTTTTTTGTTCATCTCTATGATTTAGAACTCAATGACCCTTCAGTATGGAGCAATCATTTAGGCTTCATGGATAAAACACCACACAATTGTTTAATGTTTATTCATTTCATTATGAACATCTGTCACTATGTATTCAGTGATCCCTGGTATTTGGGCCTACTTACAATTCCTTAGCTGTTAAACTAGGAAATTGAATGATAATTCATCATTTAATTAACGAATTTAAAATACAGGTGATGTTATGAACCATAAGTCCCTTTGGGAGCCAGATTTTGGGAGTTGATGTAACATCATCTCATTACTTCATCATTTAGCTATATAAATAGATCTTTACATCAGTGATAGGTTTAGGACTTTGGTGCCACTTCGTCAGTGTTAATATAAAATGCATCCTAAGTAATTATCAATTTAATTTTTTAAACACCTCATTATTTCAGGAAGAAATCAGTCTGACTACTCCATGTGGGATTTATATATGCCCCACCATGTCATTATTCAATCATTATTCATTGTACATTCATTATTTAAATCGATGAAGAAGTTATTATACTTGACTGGGGTCTGGCCATTCTTCCACAGAGTTAATCGTGTAGCATTATTTAATTATCTAAGTACTACTTCCTTGACAATCACTGGAGTTTGGTTCCATCTTATGAACATTAATTAAGCAGGGCTATCAAGTTATTATCTTATTGTGTTTGCATAAGTATTGATGGTGTCATCCGTCATTTGGCTGATGTGGGACTGACACAGCACGAGATCGGTCCCAGAAGCAGTGCCCAGAGAATGGGGGACACTGCCTTATACAGTGATTACTGATTACGTACTAGTAGATTTGTAACAATAGAATGATTACACGATTTAAAAAAAAAAAACTGTACGGTTTAGCATCATCAGTTTCTGAGAGTTTGCAACAGAACTGACCCATGAAGGACACAGTGACCACTGATTTTAAAAATGGAATAACTGAATAATCTCCTGATCAGGGAATCTCATCTAATGAACTCTGTCGGCCTGATAACATGACACACCACCAACAATAAATAACTCTAAATAACTATCTTAGAAAGAGGGGTACAGGACTTAATAGAGAACAGTCAATTGAGGAATCCAAAATGACTGAAAGAAACATAAGACACTGCTCAAAATCCTTAATCATCAGCCTAATGCAAATCTAAACCACTCTGAGAAACCATGGCATTAAGCTCCTCTAAAGGTAAGAGAATGAAGAGGAGTTTATTTTATTTTCAATAAAGAGAAAAGGATTATGGTAGAGGCGATTAACTGTATTGTTTCCATTCTAGAAAATAGCAAATTGAAGCATAGAAAACAGGTTTAAAATACGCATCATTGTACTTGAATGGCACAATGATGCTTTCGTTTTCATGCTTATGTCACTATAGGCATGTTGTAGCTTGAGAGACGGGTAAATGTGTAGAACTCAAAAGAAAGAGCCCTGCTTTGTTTTTGTGAGAAACTCAGTGAGGCTGTAAGGTTAGTTCATCGGTGGGTATTCTCCTTTAAGCCTGTGGGAGGGGCACTAGAATGTGACAGAATGTTGGTTCATAAATGTAGCCTGGCAACCCTGCTTGCATTCTGCATCCTGGTAGCATGGTCCAAGGACGAGAGAGCAGCTTCGAGAAAGAGTTATCTTGGGACATTACAGTCTCCCAAGATAACTATCTCCTAAAACTTTTCATGACAGCATTTGATTCGCCTAACCAAGTCATAGCCATACCTCTGGAAGTTTGCCTACAGCTTTTACTGGTTACCAAATGCAAGATTATCTCATCAGAGGACATAGGCTGTGGAGAAACAGTTCAGAGACTTCTGTTTATGAATACTCTCTCTCCTCAGAAGTAAAACTATGGAACAAAACATAATAAGACTCACGATTATTCATCAAAAAGGTGAGTTTGACATTGTTGACTTCCTTCAGGAAGGTGATAATCCGTTTGTTAGAGTAGACTTAGCGATTATTAGATTTCAGTCCATCTCTTTCGAGGCAGCCGTCCAACATTAAATATGTGATATCTTCTAAAAACCCTGCATACACAATGACAGTTCAGCATTTAAACATATTACTACTCTGCTCTGCGAATAAATAAGGGATGAACCTGGGAGTTTCCCACAATCATGTGGGAGGCAACTGAGAGAAAATTGTGTGGAGCATGGCAGACCATTTCATCCTCTCATTATGTGGTTATTACATTGTTAAAATAGGACATTAGATAATCCATGATCAGTGGATTGCGGTGACACGATGTGGGAGGCAATTATTATAGACCATCTTAATATAAATTATGTAGTTAAAATATTTAAATTAATCACGACAGCATCGTTCATGAGCCTGGTTTGGAGCCACCTAGGAAAGTGGATTATGTTACATGAACTCATTATTTTATTATTTAATTAGATAAAACAATGATTATATCGTCCGTGACACCAGATCTGGTTCCACAGATCATCTAATTACATAATTAATGAATTTAAATTGACAATCTGTGCTAATCCCCAAGATAATATAAACATTTGTATACTTATGTAGACAACAATCCTCCATTCCATGAAGAGACCTTTAAAGCTCCCTCTTGTGGACATAATGTGCAATATCTACACATTTTATGATTCATTGACTCAATGATGATGACATCCTTCATGACTGGAGTCTGGCCATACCTCCCTGCCAGTTAAATACTACATGACCTCTTTATTGGGACAGTTAGCTATCACTGACTTATTTAATTCTTTAAATTACTTAAACGACAGACAATGCCAACACCGATCATTTTTAGGTTGCAAATATCTGTCAGCGACAATTTAGGAAACTTGTAGACATGGGCAGAGCATGTTCTGAATGTCTATGCGTCTTCCAGACCACTAGGAATGCTGGAGAACAGAGTCCAGAAGATTGATTGGTGCCCTCCGAGAAGTAAAAGAACTTTACCAAGGTCTGCATGGGGGTCTGGGTGTTGACTACTTGCTCTTCCTCCACATCTTCACATCGGTTGTGGTCTACGTCTAGAAGATGTAGTGGCACTAGCAGGTCGGCACCATCACCGAGACCTGGCAAAAGAATGACGACTCAGAACATCTCTCTCTCAGCTATGATGTTGATGCCCCTGCTGCAGCCACCTTTTCAGCTGATATCAACATTTTGGCTACTACTGGTATGCCAGGAATGGGCCAATTACCTCAGGTCCTGCCGCAACACAACAGAGATTCAGGCACCGGTGAGGATGTCTGGCCAACAGAATCCACCAGGCAAGAAAGTATGATTATCTGACGATTAACTGATGGAATATTAAAAATCCGTGATGACAGCATCCGTTTTCATATCTGGCAGGTCTGCCCAGGTATTGATGATGCGAAAATTTCAACGACATAGATATGTAAAGATGTAATCATTAAATTGTTTCATTATATAATCTGTGAACCCTGAAGTGTGGTGCCACCTTGTGTGACTCAAGTGTGACAGACGATCTAACAATCTGATGCTTTCATTATTTAAATCTGCCTTTTTCTACTCCAGGTAGAGTGGAGTCTGGAGCCCCCTTGTGGGTGTTAAAATGTCTCTTGTGGTTTCATTATTTATTTATTTAAATCAATGTTGATATCATTTTTTAATTCTCTAGGGGTGAATTATGAGAAATTATCTTTTCATTCATTCATTTTATTGTTCAAATGTATGATTAAGATCTCAATGACTCTTCAGTATTGATCAATCTTTAGGTTTCACACATAAAACACAATCCACTAGTTTAATGTTTATTCATTGAATTATGAAAATCTGTCCTTATGTATTCAGTTACCAGTGAAGATTTAAGCCTCCTTAGGGGAGTCCATCGTGCCAGAACATAGCATCATCTAATAGTACACTTCCTTATTTACCTGTTAAACTAGGAAATTAAATAATAATTCATCACTTAATTAACGTATTTGAAATACAGGTAATGTTATGGACCCTAAGTCCCTTTTGGAGTCAGATTTTGTGAGTAGACGAAGTAACATCATCTCATTACTTCATCATTTAGCTCTGTAAGTAGGTCATTACATCAGCGATAGTTTTAGGACTTTGGTGCCATCTCGTCAGTGTTAATATAAAACGCCAGCTAATTAATTATCAATTTAATTTTATAAATAAATCATTATTCCAGGAAGAGATCAGTCTAAATACTCCATGTGGGATTTAAATATGCACCACCATGACATTATTCAATCATTTTTCATTATATATTAATTATTTGAATCGATGAAGATGTTGTTCTTCTTGACTGGAGTAGGGCCATTCCTCCATGGGACTTAATCACGTAGCAGTATTTAATAATCTAAGTACTCCTTCCTGGACAATCACTGGAGTTTGGTTCCATCTTATGAAAGTTAAGTATGGAGGACTATCCAATTATTAACTTACTTGGTTGTGTAAGTAATGATGGTCATGTGGGATTGACACAGCAGGAGATCGGTACCAGAAGCAGTGCCCAGAGATTGGGGGACACTACTGATTATGTAGTAGTACATTTTTAACAATCAAATGATTACACGATTTTAAAAAACTGTACTGTTTCGCATCATCAGTTTCTGAGTGGTTGCAATAGAACTGACCCTTGAAGGACACAGTGACCACCGATTTTAAAAATGGAATAACTGTATAATCTTCTGATCAGGGAATCTCATCTAATGAACTCTGTTGGCCTGATAACATGACACACCACCAACAATAAATAACTCTAAATAACCATCTTAGAAAGAGGGGTACAGGACTTAATAGAGAACAGTCAATTGAGGAATCCAAAATGACTGAAAGAAACATAAGACACTGCTCAAAATCCTTAATCATCAGCCTAATGCAAATCTAAACCACTCTGAGAAACCATGGCATTAAGCTCCTCTAAAGGTAAGAGAATGAAGAGGAGTTTATTTTATTTTCAATAAAGAGAAAAGGATTATGGTAGAGGCGATTAACTGTATTGGTTCCATTCTAGAAAATAGCAAATTGAAGCATAGAAAACAGGTTTAAAATACGCATCATTGTACTTGAATGGCACAATGATGCTTTCGTTTTCATGCTTATGTCACTATAGGCATGTTGTAGCTTGAGAGACGGGTAAATGTGTAGAACTCAAAAGAAAGAGCCCTGCTTTGTTTTTGTGAGAAACTCAGTGAGGCTGTAAGGTTAGTTCATCGGTGGGTATTCTCCTTTAAGCCTGTGGGAGGGGCACTAGAATGTGACAGAATGTTGGTTCATAAATGTAGCCTGGCAACCCTGCTTGCATTCTGTATCCTGGTAGCATGGTCCAAGGACGAGAGAGCAGCTTCGAGAAAGAGTTATCTTGGGACATTACAGTCTCCCAAGATAACTATCTCCTAAAACTTTTCATGACAGCATTTGATTCGCCTAACCAAGTCATAGCCATACCTCTGGAAGTTTGCCTACAGATTTTACTGGTTACCAAATGCAAGATTATCTCATCAGAGGACATAGGCTGTGGAGAAACAGTTCAGAGACTTCTGTTTATGAATACTCTCTCTCCTCAGAAGTAAAACTATGGAACAAAACATAATAAGACTCACGATTATTCATCAAAAAGGTGAGTTTGACATTGTTGACTTCCTTCAGGAAGGTGATAATCCGTTTGTTAGAGTAGACTTAGCGATTATTAGATTTCAGTCCATCTCTTTCGAGGCAGCCGTCCAACATTAAATATGTGATATCTTCTAAAAACCCTGCATACACAATGACAGTTCAGCATTTAAACATGTTACTACTCTGCTCTGCGATTAAATAAGGGATGAACCTGGGAGTTTCCCACAATCATGTGGGAGGCAACTGAGAGAAAATTGTGTGGAGAATGGCAGACCATTTCATCCTCTGATTATGTTGTTATTTGATTATTAAAATAGGACATTAGATAATCCATGATCATTGGATTGTGGTGACGCGATGTGGGAGGCAAGTATCATAGACCATCTTAATATCAATTATATAGTTAAAATATTTAAATTGATCACAACAGCATCGTTCATGAGCCTGGTTTGGAGCCACCTTAGGGAAGTGGATGATGTTACATGAACTCATTATTTGATTATTTAATTATACAAAGCAATGATTATATCGTCCATGACACCTGGAATCTGGTGCCACAGATCATCTGATAAAATAATCAATGAATTTAAATTGACAATCTGTGTTAATCCCCAAGATAATGTAAATTTGCGTGTAATTATGTAAACCAAAAATTGTCCATTCCATGAAGAGACCCGTCAAGCTCCCTCTTGTGGCGTTAATGTGCAATATCATCACAGTTTATGATTCATGGTTTCAATGGATGATGATGACAGTCTTCATGACTGGAGTCTGGCCATACTTCCCAGCCAATTAAATGCTACATCACCTCTTTATTGGGACAGTTAGCTATCACTGACTTACTTAATTCTTTAAATTACTTAAACGACAGACAATGCCAACACCGATTATTAGTAGGTTGCAGATATCTGTCAGCGACAAATTAGGAAACTTGTAGACATGGGCAGAGCATTTATTGAATGTCTATGCGTCTTCCAGACCACTAGGAATGCTGGAGAATAGAGTCCAGAAGATTGCATGGTGCTCTCCGAGAAGTACAAGAACTTTTCCAAGGTCTGCATGGTGGTCTGGGTGTTGACTACTTGCTCTTCCTCCACATCTTCACATCGGTTGTGATCTACCATGAGAAGAAGGAGTGGCACTAGGAGGTCGGCACCATCACCGAGTCCTGGCAAAAGGATGACGACTCAGAACACGGAAGAACATCTCTCTCTCAGCTATGCTATTGATGCCCCTGCTGCAGCCATCTTTTCAGCTGTTATCAACATTGTGGCTACTACAGCTACGCCAGGATTGGGCCCACTATCTCACGTCCTGACCCACCACAACAGACATTCAGGCGCTTGTGATGAGGTCAGGCCAACAGAATTCATCAGGCAAGACAGTATGATTATCTGACGATTAACTGATGGCATGTTAAAAATGCGTGATGACAGCATCCAGTTTCATACCTGGCAAGTCTGCCCAGGAATTGATGATACAAAAAAAATGTCAACGGCTTACATATTTAAAGATGTAATTATTAAATTCTTTCATTATATAATCTGTGATTCCTGAAGTTTGGCGCCACCTTGTGTGACACAAGTCTGACAGATCATCTAACTATATGATTATTTCATTATTCATATCGGTCTTTTTCTACTCCAGGGAGAGTGGAGTCTGTATCCACCTTGTTGGTGTTAAATTGTATCTTGTGAATTCTTCCTTTATTTCTTTATTTTATTCTTTCTTTCTTCCTTTCTTTATTTAAATCAATGTTGATATCATTTTGTTATCTCTCTAGGGGTGAATTATGAGAAACTATCTCTTTATTCATTCATTTTTTTGTTCAAATCTATGATTAAGAACTCAATGTCTCTTCAGTATTGAGCAATCACTTAGGCTTCACGCATAAAACACCATCCATTTGTTTGATGTTTATTCATTTAATTTTGAAAATCTGTCATTATGTATTCAGTGATCACTGGAGTTTGGAGCCTCATTTGGGAGACTGTTGTACCAGACCATCACGTCATCTAATACTACACTTACTTCTTTGACTGTTAAACTAGGAAATTAAGTAATAATTCATCATTTAATTTACCTATTTCAAATACAGGTAACGTTATGGACCCTAAGTCCTGTTTGGAGTCAGATTTTGGGAGTTGATGATGTAATAGCATCTCATTACTTCATCATTTAGCTATGTAAATAGATCTTTACATCAGCGATAGGTTTAGGACTTTGGTGCCATTTCATCAGTGTTAATATAAAAGGCCCACTAATTAAATTTCAATTTAATTTTTTAAAAACATCATTATTCCAGTAAGAGATCAGTCTGACTACTCCATGTTGGATTTAAGTATGCACCACCATGTTATTTTTCAATCATTTTTCATTATATATTAATTATTAAAATCGATGAAGATGTTCTTCTTGACTGGAGTCGGGCCAAAACTCCATGGCAGTTAATCAAGTGGCATTATTGAATTATCTAAGTACTACTTCCTTGACAATCACTGGAGTTTGCTTCCATCTTTTGAAAGTTAAATATGGAGGACTATCCAATTATTAACTTATTTGATTGTGTAAGTAATGATGGTGTCATCCGTCATTTGCTGCTGTGGCATTGACAAAGCAGGAGATCAGTACCAGAAGCAGTGGCCAGACAATGGGAGACACTGCCTTATACAGTGATTACTGATTACGCAATAGTAGATTTTTACCAATCGAATGATTACAAGATTTAAAAAAAAAAAAAAAAAAAAAAACTGTACTGTTTTGCATCATCAGTTTCTGAGAGGTTGCAACAGAACTGACCCATGAAGGACACAGTGACCACCGATTTTAAAAATGGAATAACTGAATAATCTCCTGATCAGGGAATCTCATCTAATGAACTCTGTCGGGCTGTTAACATGACACACCACCAGCAATAAATAACTCTAAATAACCATATTAGAAAGCAGGATACAGGACTTAATAGAGAAAAGTCAATTGAGGAATCCAAAATGACTGAAAGAAACATAAGACACTGCTGAAAATCCTTAATCATCAGCCTAATGCAAATGTAAACAACTCTGAGAAACCATGGGATCAAGCTCCTCTAAAGGTAAAAAGATGCAGAGGAGTTAATTTTATTTGCAATAAAGGGAAAAGGAATATGGTACAGGCGATTAAATGTATTGTTTCCTTTCTAGAAATTAGAAAACTGAAGCATAGAAAACAGGTTTAAAATACTCATCATTGTACTTGGATGGCACAATGATGATTTAGTATTCATGCTTATGTCACTATATGCAATTTGTACCTTGAGAGACGGGTAAATAGGTAGAACTCAAATAAAGAGCCCTGCTTTGTTTTTGTGAGAAACTCTGTGAGGCTGTAAGGTTAGCTCATCGGTGGGTATCCTCCTTTAAGCATGTGGGAGGGGCACTAGAATGTGACAGAATGTTGGTTCATAAATGTTGCCTGGCAAACCTGTTGCATTCTGTTTCATGGGCCAGGGACCAGAGAGCAACTTCGAGAAAGTGTTTTCATGGGACATTACAGTCTCCCAAGGTAACTATCTCCTAAAACTTTTAATGACAACATTTGATTCGCCTAAACAAGTCATAGCCACACCTCTGGAAGTGTGCCTACAGCTTTTCCTGGTTACCAAATTCAAGAATACCTAATCATCAGAAAACATAGTCTGTGAAGAAACAGTTCAAAGTCTTTGTCTATGAATACTCTCTCTCCTAAGAAGTCAAACTATGTAACAAAAGACAAATAAGACTCACAATTATTCATCAAAAGGTGAGTTTGCCATTGATGACTTCCTTCAGGAAGGTGATAATCCATTTGTTAGAGTAGACTTTGTGATTATTGGATTTCAGTCCATCTCTTTTGAGGCAGCCGCCCAACATTAAATATGTGATATCCTCTAAAAACGGTGCATACACAATGACAGTTCAGCATTGAAACATGTTACTACTCTGCTCTGCGATTAAATAAGGGATGATCCTGGGAGTTTCCCACAATCATGTGGGAGTAAACACAGAGTCAATTGTGTGGAGTGTGGCAGACCATTTCATCCTCTGATTATGTTGTTATCTGATTATAAAAATAGGACATTAGATAATCCATGATCAGTGGATTGTGTTGACGCGATGTGGGAGGCAATTATATTAGACCATCTTAATATCAACTATGTAGTTAAAATATTTAAATTTATCACGACAGCATCATTCATGAGCCTGGTTTGGAGCCAACTTAGGGAAGTGGATGATGTTAAATGAACTCATTATTTGATTATTTAATTATATAAAACAATGATTATATTGTCCATGACACCTAGAATCTGGTGCCACAGATCATCTAATTACATAATTAATTAATTTAAATTGACAATCTGTGTTAATCCCCAAGATAATGTAAATATTTGTATAGTAATGTAAACAACAATCCTCCATTCCATGAAGAGACCTGTAAAGCTCACCCTTGTGGAGATAATGTGCAATATCTTCACATTGTATGTTTTATTGACAAAATTGATTTTGATGACATCCTTCATGACTGGAGTCTGGCCATGCTTCCCTGCCAGTAGAATGCTACATCCCCTATTTATTGTGACAGTTAGCTATTAGTGACTTATTTAATTCTTTAAATTATGTAAATGACAGACAGTGCCATCACCGATTACGGTTAGGGTGCAAAAATCTGTCAGGGACAAGGTTAGGAAAGTTGTACACATGGGCAGAGCATTTTCTGAATGATCTGTGCATCTTCCAGAGTACGAGGGATGCTGGGTGATTGAGTCCTGAAAGTTGCACGGTGCCCTCTGAGAAGTACAATGACTTCACCAAGGCCTGCATTGTTGTCTTGCTGTTGACTACCTGTTCTTACTCCACATCTTCACATCGGTAGTGATCTACCATGAGAAGAAGGAGTGGCACTAGCAGGTCGGCACCATCACAGAGACCTGGCAAAAGGATGACGACTCAGAACACGGAAGAACATCTCTTCAGCTATGATATTGATGCCCCTGCTGCAGCCATCTTGTCAGCTGTTATCAACATTGTGGCTACTATTGCTACGCCAGGATTGGGCCCACTATCTCATGTCCTGCCCCACCACAATAGACATTCAGGCTCTTGTGATGAGGTCAGGCCTACAGAATTCATCAGCAAGACAGTATGATTATCTGACGATTAACTGATGGCATGTTAAAAATGCGTGATGACAGCATACAGTTTCATACCTGGCAAGTCAGCCCAGGAATTGATGATACAAAAAAAATGTCATCGGCTTACATATTTAAAGATGTTATTATTAAATTCTTTCATTATATAATCTCTGATACCTGAAGTTTGGTGCCACCTTGTGTGACTCAAGTGTGACAGACCTTCTAACTATCTGATTATTTCATTATTCAAATCTGTCTTTTTCTACTCCAGGGAGAGTGGAGTCTTTATCCACCTTGTTGGTGTTAAATAGTATCTTGGGAATTCTTTCTTACTTTCTTTCTTTATTTCATTCTTTCTTTATTCCTTTCTTTATTTAAATCAATGTTGATATCATTTTGTTATCTCTCTAGGGGTGAATTATGAGAAACTATCTCTTTATTCATTCATTTTTTTGTTCAAATCTATGATTAAGAACTCAATGTCTCTTCAGTATTGAGCAATCATTTAGGCTTCACGCATAAATCACCATCCACTTGTTTAGTGCTTATTCATTTAATTATGAAAATCGGTCATTATGTATTCAGTGATCACTGGAGTTTGGAGCCTCCTTTGGGGAGACCGTTGTACCAGACCATCATATAATCTAATACTACACTTGCTTCTTTAACTGTTAAACTAGGAAATTAGGTAATAATTCATCATTTAATTGACGTATTTGCAATACAGGTAATGTTATGGACCATAAGTCCCTTTTGGAGTCAGATTGTGGGAGTTGATGATGTAATATCATCTCTTTACTTCATCATTTAGCTGTGTAAATAGATCTTTACATCAGCGATAGGTTTGGGACTTTGGTGCCATCTCGTCAGTGTTACTATAAAAGGCCCACTAATTAATTATCAATTTAATTTTTTAAAAACATCATTATTCCAGGAAGAGATCATTCTTACTACTCCATGTGGGATTTAAGTGTGCACCACCATGTCATTTTTCAATCATTTTTCATTATATATTAATTATTTAAATCGATGAAGATGTTGTTCTTCTTGACGGGAGTCGGGCCATTCCTCCATGGGAGTTAATCACGTGGCATTATTTAATCATTTAAGTACTACTTCCTTGACAATCACTGGAGTATGGTTCCATCTTTTGAAAGTTAAGTATGGAGGACTATCGAATTTTTAACTTACTTGATTGCGTAAGTAATGATGGTGTCATCCCTCATGTGGCTGTTGTGGGATTGACAGAGCAGTAGATTGGTACCAGAAGCAGTGCCCAGAGAATGGGGGACACTGCCTTATGCAGTAATTACTGATTACTTAATAGTAGATTTTTAACAATCGAATGATTACACGATTTTAAAAAAACTGTAGTGTTTCGCATCTTCAGTTTCTGAGAGGTTGCAACAGAACTGACCCATGAAGGACACAGTGACCACCTATTTTAAAAATGGAATAACTGAATAATCTCCTGATCAGGGAATCTAATCTAATGAACTCTGTCGGGCTGATAACATGACACACCACCTACAATTAATCACTCTAAATAACCATATTAGAAAGCAGGATACAGGACTTAATAGAGAAAAGTCAATTGAGGAATCCAAAATGACTGAAAGAAACATAAGACACTGCTCAAAATCCTTAATCATCAGCCTAATGCAAATCTTCACAACTCTGAGAAACCATGGGATCAAGCTCCTCTAAAGGTAAGAGGATGAAGAGGAGTTTATTTTATTTTCAAGAAAGGGAAAAGGATTATGGTTGAGGCAATTAATTTTATTGTTTCTTTTCTAGAAATTAGAAAATTGCAGCATAGAAAACAGGTTCAAAATACTCATCATTGTACTTGAATGGCAAAATGATGCTTTCATTGCCATGCCTATGTCACTATAGGCATTTTGTAGTTTGAGAGATGGGTATATATTAAAACTCAAAAGAAAGAGCCCTGCTTTGTGTTTGTGAGAAACTCTGTGAGGCTGTAAGGTTAGTTCATCGGTGGGTATGCTCCTTTTAGCATGTGGGAGGGGCACTAGAATATGTCAGAATGTTGGTTCATAAATGTTGCCTGGCAACCCTGCTTGCATTCTGTATCCTGGTAGCATGGGCCAAGGACCAGAGAGCAGCTTCGAGAAAGAATTGTCATGGGACATTACAGTCTCCCAAGATAACTATCTCCAAAAACTTTCAATGACAGCATTTGATTCGCCTAACCAAGTCACAGCCAAATCTCTGGAAGTTTGCCTACAGCTTTTACTGGTTACCAAATTCAAGATTACCTAATCATGAGAGAACATCGTCTGTGGACAAACAGTTCAAAGTCTTCTGTTTATGAATTCTCTCTCCTAACAAGTAATATTATGGACACAAAGATAATAAGACTCACATTTATTCATCAAAAGGTGAGTTTGCCATTGTTGACTTCCTTCAGGATTGTGATAATCCGTTTGTTAGAGTAGACTTAGCGATTGATAGATTTCAGTCCATCTCTTTTGAGGCAGCCGCCCAACATTAAATATGTGATATCTTCTAAAAATCCTGCATACACAATGACAGTTCAGCGTTTAAACATGTTCCTACTCTGCTCTGCGATTAAATAAGGGATGAACCTGGGAGTTTCCCACAATCATGTGGGAGTCAACTGAGAGGCAATTGTGTGGAGCATGGCAGACCATTTCATCCTCTCATTATGTTGTTATTTGTTTATTAAAATAGGACACTAGATAATCCATGATCAGTGGATTGCGGTGACGCAATGTGGGAGGCAATTATTATAGACCATCTTAATATCAATTGGGTAGTTATAATATTTAAATTAATCACGACAGCATCATTCATGAGCCTGGTTTGGAGCCACCTAGGAAAGTGGATTATGTTACATGAACTCATTATTTGATTATGTAATTAGATAAAACAATGATTATATCTTCCATGACACCTGATCTGGTGCCACAGATCATCTAATTACATAATTAATGAATTTAAATTGACAATCTGTGTTAATTCCCAAGATAATGTAAACATTTGTATACTCATGTAGACAACAATCCTCCATTCCATGAAGAGACCTGTAAAGCTGCCTCTTGTGGAGATAATGTGCAATATCTACACATTTTATGATTCATTGACTCACTTGATGATGATGACATCCTTCATGACTGGAGTCTGGCCATGCTTCCCTGCCAGTAAAATGCTACATCCCCTATTTATTGTGACAGTAAGCTATTACTGACTTATTTAATTCTTTAAATTATGTAAACGACAGACAGTGCCATCACTGATTACAGTTAGGGTGAAAAAATATGAAAGGGAGAATGTTAGCAAAGTTGTATTCATGGGCAGAGCATTTTCTGATTGATCTATGCATCTCCCAGAGTACGAGGGATGCTGGATGATTGAGTCCAGAAGGTTGCAAGGTGCCCTCCGAGAAGTACAAGGACTTCACCAAGGCCGGCATCGTGGTCTGGTGTTTACTACCTGCTCTTCCTCCACATCTTCACATCGGTTGTGATCTACCTTGAGAAGAAGGAGTGGCACTAGGAGGTCGGCACCATCACCGAGTCCTGGCAAAAGGATGACGACTCAGAACACGGAAGAACATCTTTCTCTCAGCTATGCTGGTGATACACCTGCTGCAGCCAACTTCTCAGCTATTATCTAAATTGTGACTACTACTACTATGCCAGGATTGGGCCCATTATCTCACGTCCTGCCGCACCACAACAGAGATTCAGGTGCTTGTGATGATGTCAGGCCAAGAGAATTCATCAGGCAAGACAGTATGATTATCTGACGAATAACTGATGGCATTTTAAAAATGCGTGATGACAGCATACAGTTTCATACCTGGCAAGTAAGCCCAGGAATTGATGATACAAAAAAATGTCATCGGCTTACATATTTAAAGATGTTATTATTAAATTCTTTCATAATATAATCTGAGATCGCTGAGGTTTGGCACAATAATTAAGTTTATATTTTGTTATATTGGGTTAAGTCTTTCCACTTCCAATGTTTTATGCACATTATTTTTTACCATATTCTATGTATGTATACTTTTCTTGTATTCAAGACATTTTGTATATTGATACTATTTGGGATATTTATCTTGCTGCTCTTTATATTTCTACCTCTTGTCTTGACACTTATACTCGACCTCTATTTTAGCGATTTACATGTATGTATATGTAAATAGTTATATTGATAAGTATTTGTTCCTGCTTTACTCAGTGAAGTTTTAATCAGTCTTTTTAGGTAGTTCCTCAGTATTACAGATTATCTCCATCATATTTCCTGTACCTATGAGATTAGTCAGATATAGATGCTTAATCTTCAATCACTTCATAGACATGCAGAACATGGCATTTAAATGTTTTAACATTAGTACTCCATTGACATGAGACACTGTTGTTCCTGATAACACCGTACACTTTCCCAAAAATATGTTGGACACTGTTGTTGCTCCTGCTGGAGTTCAATCTCACCTCAGCTAATGGCCTGTTGGGCAAAGAATTGCCCCCATCTTGACCACTGATTTGGACATGCAGTCCTATGTGCTTGCAGGAGACAAATATAGAAGGCTGCTTGACCTTGCCAAGTCAGGGTAAGACAGCCATTCTACCTCCCTGCTATTGTTGTGGTCTGTCAAGATCTCTTGGCCTTAGCCAAATCTGGGTGTACCAACATTGCTGTGAGACCTTGGGTGACTGTTAAGGAGGCTTGCTGTTTCTGTCCTTGCTGCACCATTTGGAAGTTGTTTATCCACATTTCCTGTCTACTCTAGTATTGTTAATTTCCTTCTCAGGTCTTGATGAGGTTGAAGATTAAACTATCACAACTATTATTCTCTCTTCCTAGTTAGATATATTATGTACTAGACTTACATTTTCCAGCTTAGGACAACTCTATTGTAAACTCCACTATGCCCGCACCCTAGGACTAGATATGTAGGTCATTTTGTTCTCTATTTTCCTTTTCTTAGATCATACTTGTTATTTACTGTTTTGTATATAGTTTTGTATTAAGCCTAAATCTTTTCTTTAGATTAAAATGGGAATTGTAGTGAGATAGTTCTGTGGCACTGACCATGCCCATTGTGGGTGGAGCCATGGGCGGAGTGACCTGTGGAAGGAGGTCAGAAGGAGAGCGAGGAAAGGCTCTCTTGCTGGCGTGACTCGGACAGGAGAGGATTGAGTTGAATTTCCTGGTGTTCATCTGTCTACGTTGTAAGTTATTTCTCCCTGAATAAACATCTATTCGGCCTATTTGTTTATCCTGATCCTAATTTAACCATGTTATAAGTCTACTCTAACAAATGGATTATCACCTTCCTGAAGGAAGTTAACAATGGAAAACTCACCTTTTGATGAATAATTGTGAGTCTTATTATCATTTGTTCCATAGTCTTACATCTTAGGAGAGAGAGCATCCATAAACAGAAGCCTTTGAACTGTTTCTCCACAGACTATGTTCTCTGATAATTAGGTAATCCAGAATTTGGTAACCAGTAAAAGCTGTAGGCCAACTTCCAGAAATTTGGCTATGACATGGTTAGTGAATCAAATGCTGTCAATGAAAAGTTTTAGGAGACAGTTATCTTGGGAGACTGTAATGTCCCATGATAACACTTTCTCGACGCTGCTCTCTGGTCCTTGGCCCATGATACCAGGATACAGAATGCAAGCAGGGTTGCCAGGTAACATTTATGTTCCAACATCCTCTCACATTCTAGTGCCCCTCCCAGATGCTAAAAGTAGCATACCCACTGATGAATGAACCTTACAGCCTCACTGAGTTTCTCACAAAAAAGCAGGGCTCTTTCTTTTGAGTTCTACATATTTATGAGTCTTTCAAGATACAGCATGCCCACAGTGACATAAGCATGAAAATGAAGGCATCATTATGCCATTCAAGTCCATTGATGAGGATTTTAAACCTGTTTTCTATGCTTCAATTTCCTAATTGCTAGAATGGAAACAATACAAGGAATCACCTCTACCATAATCCTTCTCTCTTTATTCAAAATGAAATAAACACCTCTTCTCTATTAAGTCCTGTACCCCACTTTCTATTATAGTTACTTAGAGTTAATTATTGTTTGTGGTGTGTCATATTCTCAGCCCGACAGAGTTCATTAGATGAGATTCCCTGATCAAGATATTATTCAGTTATTCCATTTTTAAAATCGGTGGTGACTGTGTCCTTCATGGGTCAGTCTTGTTGCAAGCTCTCAGAAACTGATGATGTGATAAAATACAGTTTTTTTTAAAATTGTGTAATCATTCGACTGTCAAAAATCTACAATTATGTGATCAGTAATCTTTGGGGAACACAGTGTCTCTCATTCTCTGGGTACTGCTTACTTAACTTTCATAAGGTGGTCCTGCATACTTAACTTTCATAAGGTGAAACCAAACTCCAGTAATTTTCAAGGAAGTATTACTTAGACAATTAAATAACACCACATGATCAACTCCCAGGGAGGAATGGCCAGACTCCAGGCAAAAAGAACAACATCCTCATCGATTTAAATAATTAACATATAATGAGAAATGATTAAATAATGACAGGGTGGTGCATACTTAAATTCCACATGGAGTAGTCAGACTGATCTCTTCCTGGAATAATGATTTATTTAAAAAATTAAATTGATAATTAATTAGTTGGCATTTTATATTAACACTGACAAAATGGCACCAAAGTCCTAAACTTATCTCTGATGTAAAGATTTATTTACATAGCTAAATGATGAAGTAATGACATGATGTTACATCATCAACTCCCAAAATCTGACTCCAAAAGGGACTTATGGTCCATAACATTAACTGTATTTTAAATACGTTAATTGAATGATGAATTATTATTTAATTTCCTAGTTTAACAGTTAAGGAAATAAGTATAGTATTAGATGATGGGATGGCCTGGCACGATGGACTCCCATAAGGAGGCTCAAAACTTCAGTGACCACTGAATACATAATGACAGATTTTCATAATTAAATGAATAAAGATTAAACAATTGGATGGTGTTTTATACGTGGAGACTAAAAGATTGCTCAATACTGAAGAGTCTTTTAATTCTTAATCATAGATTTGAACAATAAAATGAAGGAATAAAGAGATAATTTCTCATGATTCACCCCTAGAAAGATAACAAAATGATACCAACGTTGATTTAAATAAATAAATAAATAATGAAATCACAAGAGACACTTTAACACCAACAAGGTGGATCCAGACTCCACTTTTCCTGGAGTAGAAAAAGACAGATTTGAATATTGAAATAATCAGATAGTTAAATCGTCTGTCACACTTGAGTCACACAAGGTGGCACCAAACTTCAGGGTTCACAGATTATATAATGAAATAATTTAATAATTACATACTTACAAATGTAAGTCATTGGCCTTTTATGTATCATCAATTCATGGACAGACTTGCCAGATAAGAAAAACTATGCTGTCATCACGGATTTTTAAAATTCTAAAGATTCATTCTCAGATAATACTGTCTAGCCTGATGAATTCTCTTGGCCTGACATCATCACCAGCGCCTGAATCTGTGTTGTGGCGCTGCAGGACCTGAGATAATCGGCCCATTCCAGGCTAGGCAGTAGTAGCCAAAAGGTTGGTATCAGCTGAAAAGTTGGCTGTAGCTGGGGCATCTCCATCATAGCTGAGAGAGAGATGTTCTTCCGTGTTCTGGGTCTTCATCCTCTTGCCAGGTCTCGCTGATGATGCCGACCTCCTTGTGCTACTAGTTCTTCTCTTCTTAGATCACAACCAATGTGAAGATGTGGAGGAAGCGTAGGTAGTCAACACACAGACCACCATGCCGGCCTTGGTGAAGTCCTTGTACTTCTCGGAGGGCACCATTCAACCTTCTGGACTCAATCATCCAGCATCACTAGTACTCTGGGAGATGCATAGATCATTCAGAAAATGCTCTGCCCAGGTCTTCAACTTTCCTAACCTTGTCCTTGACAGATATTTTAACCCTGATCATAATCGATGATGGCATTTTCTGTCGTTTAAATAATTTAAATAATTAAATAAATAAGTCGGTAATAGCTAACTGTCACAAGAAAGAGGTGATGTAGTATTTAACTGTGAGGGAAGCATGGCCAGACTCCATTCATGAAGGATGTCATCATCATCAATTGAAACAATGAATCATAAATTGTGATGATATTGCACATTAACGCCACAAGAGGGAGCTTTACATGACTCTTCATGGTATGAAGAATTTTTGGCTTACATAACCATACACATATTTATATTATCTTGGGTAATAACACCAATTGTCCATTTAAATATGTTAATCATGTAATTAGATGATCTGTGGCACCAGATTCCAGGTCTCATGGGTGATACAATCATTGTTTTATATTATTAAATAATCAAATATTGAGTTCATGTAACATGATCCACTTCACTAAGGAGGCTACAAACCAGACCCATGAATGAGTCTGTCATGATTAATTTAAAGATATTTAGGTGGTCTGTAATAATTGCCTCTCACATCGTGGAACCACAATCCACCGATCATGGATTACCTAATGTCTATTTTCATAATCAAATAACAACATAATCAGAGGATATAATGATCTGCCATCCTCAACACAAGTGACTCTCACTTGACTCCCACATGATTTTGTGAAACGTCCAGGTTCATCCCTTATTTAATCGAAGAGTTGAGTAGTAAATTTTTTAAATGCTTAAATGTCATTGTGTATGCAGGGTTTTTAGAAGATATCACATATTTAATGTTGTACGGCTGCCTCAAAAGAGATGGACTGCAATCCAATATTCGCTAAGTCCACACTGAGAAATGGATTTTCACCTTCCTGAACGAAGTCAACAATGGAAAACTCACCTTTTGATGAATAATTGTGAGTCTTGTTATCTTTTGTTCCATAGTTTTGCTTCTCAGGAGAGAGACCATCCATAAACATAAGCCTTGGAATTGTTTCTCCACAGACTATGTTCTCCGATAATTAGGTAATCTTGAATTTGGTAACCAGTAAAGGCTGTAGGCAAACTTCCATGGATTTGGCTATGACTTGGTTAGCGAATCAAATGCTGTCATGAAAAGTTTTAGGAGACAGTTATCTTGGGAGACTGTAATGTCCCATGATAGCTCTTTCTTGAAGCTGCTCTCTGGTCCTTGGCCCATGATACCAGGATACAGAATGCAAGCAGGGTTGCCAGGCAACATTTATGATCCAACATTCTGTCACATTCTAGTGCCCCTCACACATGCTAAAAATATCATACCCACCAATGAACTAACCTTACAGCCTCACTGATTTTTTTCACACACACAAAAGCAGGGCTCTTTCTTTTGAGTTCTAAATATTTACCAGTCTCTCAAGCTACAACATGCCTAGAGTGACAAAAGCATGAAAACGAAAGCATCATTGTGCCATTCAAGTCCATTGATGAGGAATTTAAACCTGTTTTCTATGCTTCAATTTTCTAATTTCTAGAATGGAAACAATACAAGGAACCGCCTCTACCATAATCCTTTTCTCTTTATAGAAAATAATATAAACTCCTCTTCATTCTCTTTCCTTTACAGGAGCTTGATCCCATGGTTTCTCGGAGTAGTTTAGATTTGCATTTGGCTGATGACTAAGGATTTTCAGCACTGTCATATGTTTCTTTCAGTCATTTTGGATTCCTCAATTCATAGTTCTCTACTAAGTCCTGTACCCCACTTTCTAACATGGTTACTTAGAGTTATATATTGTTGGTGGTGTGTCCATAATGACAGATTTTCATAATTAAATGAATATGTGATATCTTCTAAAAACCCTGCATACACAATGACAGTTCAGCATTTGAACATTTTACTACTCAACTCTGCGATGAAATAAGTGATTAACCTGGGAGTTTCACACAATCATATGGGAGTCAACTGAGAGACAATTATGTCGAGTATGACATTTCATCCTCTGATTATATTGTTATTTGATTATTAAAATAGGAAATTAGATAATCCATGATCAGTGGATTGTGGTTCCATGATGTGGCAGGCAATTATTTCAGACCAACTAATCAATTATGTAGTTAAACTAACTAACAATTATGTAGTTAAAGTCTTTAATCACGATAGCATCGTTCACGGGTCTGGTTTGGAGCCTCCTTAAGGAAGTGGATGATGTTACATGAACTCATTATTTGATTATATAATAATAGAAAACAATGATTATACCACCCATGAGACCTGGAATTTGGTGCCACAGATCATCTAATTACATGATTAACATATTTGAATGGACCTTTCGTGTTAATACCCAAGATAATGTAAATATATGTATAGTTATGTAAACCCAAAATCCTCCATTCCTTCCTGGAATAATGATTTATTTAAAAATTTAAATTGATAATTAGGTGATGTTTTATATTAACAGTGACGAGGTGTCACCAAAGTCCTAAAACTATCGCTGATGTAATGATCTATTTACATAGCTAAATGATGAAGTAATGAGATGATGTTACATCATCAACTCCCAGAATCTGACTCCTAAAGGGACTTATGGTCCATCACATTACCTGTATTTTAAATACGTTAATTAAATGATGAATTATTATTTAATTTCCTAGTTTAACAGTTAAATAAGTAAGTGTAGTATTAGATGATGTGATGGCCTGGCACGATGGACTCCCATAAGGAGGCTCAAAATTTCAGTGACCACTGAATCCACTGATTTTCATAATTAAATGAATAAAGATTAAACAAGTGGATGGTGTTTTATACGTGAAGCCTCAAAGATTGTTCAATACTGAAGAATCATTCAGTTCTTAATCATAGATTTGAACAATAAAATGAAGGAATAAAGAGATAATTTCACATGATTCACCCCTAGAGAGATAATGAAATGATATCAACATTTATTTCAATAAATAAATAAATAATGAAATCAAAGAGACATTTTAACACCAACAAGGTGGATTCAGACTCTACTCTTCCTGGAGTAGAAAAAGACAGATTTGAATAGTGAAGTAATCAGAAAGTTAGATCGTTGTATTCTTGAATTCGGTTTGTCATTATTTTATTGAGTATTTTTGCATCGATGTTCATCAGGATATTGGTCTGTAGTTTTCTTTCTTTGTTATGTCTTTGTGAGGTTTGGGTACCAAGGTTATTATGACCTTATAAAAGAGTTTTGCTGTGAAACTTCTGTTTCTATTTTGTGGAAAAATTTGAGGAGTTGTGGTATTATTTCTTCCTTGTATATCTGGTAGAATTCTGCACTGATGCTTCTGGCCCTGTACATCTATCCAGTACTTTCTGGCATTGAGGGTTTCCATGGAGAAATCAGGTGTAATTTTGATAGTTCTGCCTTTATATGTTACTTGTCCTTTTTCGTTCACTGCTCTTCATATTCTTTCTTTTTTTCTGAATGCTATGTGTTTTGATTATTATATGTCAAGGGGTCTTTTTTTCTTTGGTCCAGCCTATTGTTGTTCTGTATGCTTCGTGTACTTTCATGGGCATATCCTTCTTGAGATTGGGAAAATTTTCCTCGATGATTCTGTTGAATATGTTTTCGGCACCTTTGAGCTGGTCTTCCTCAACTTTCTCTATGCCTGTTATTCTTAGTTTTGGACATTTCACTTTGTCCCACATTTCCTGGATATTTTTTGTTAAGGATTTGTTGGGTTTATGATTTTCTTGGGTTGATGAATCTTTCTCCTAGTTTATCTTCTGCAACTGGGATTATCTCTTCCATCTCTTGAATTCTGTTTGTTATGCTTGCATCTGTAGTTCCCAATCTTTTGCCCAGTTTTTCTACTTCCAGCATTCCTTGGGTTTGTGTTGCCTTTATTTTCTCTATTTGAGTTTTATAGGCTTGAACCATTTCTGTCACCTGCTTGATTGTTTTTTCTTGGTTTCTGTACTTTCTTTTCTTTCCTTAAGGAATTTTTTCATTTCTTCCACTTTTTTGTTTATCTTTTCTTCCATTTCTTTAAGCGATTTTCTCACATCCTCCAGCATTTTTTGACAGTAATTTTTAAGTCGTCCCCTTCTGCTTCCTTTGCTTTGTTGATGTGATCCATTCTAGTTGGGGTAGATTCCTTAGATTCTGGTGTTTTCATGCTTGCTCTCTCTTGTTAGATATTTTCTTGTATTGCCATCTTCTTCCAATAGGTGTTTGTGTTTTCTCTCCATCTCTCTATGGTGCTTCCCCGGTAGGCTTATGTGGGTCAGAGTTTCAATATCTCTAGCTCTCGGTGGTCCAAGCTCTATAGGATGTCTCTCAGCAGACAGGGACTCAGGGATGGGGTCAGGGTTGATGATCCAGTAGAAGATGCCTGCAGAAACTCAGCATGGTCCCGCAGAGATAGGCAGGTCTCTGGGAGGGGCCTTAGACTCCAGCAGAGGACTGTAGATGTGGGTCAGAGGCGAAGCAGTTGAGAATTACAATTGGTCCCGTGTGGATAGGCCGGTCTCCTGTGTTCATATTTACTCCAAGATTTCCCCCAAAGTAGTGTAGTCTCTAGCATGATGGGAAATTACAAAATCACTCCCCCTACCACAGTCAGCTCCTTTTTTTTCATAGTGGTGACTCCAGCACCTGGTTGCTTTCCCTGAATCCTCCTTCAGTGTAAATAATTTTGCTTATTCTGATCTGAAAGCAGAGGCAATCCTCCACATGTGAATACTTTTCCTGTGACTGCACTGGATAGTTCACTACCTGACAATAATGGAAATTTAAAATCTCTGAGGTGTTACAGTAATTTAAGAATTTTGAAGGAATAGTACAGAACACAGCAAGGCCATTGTTTGGAGAGCAACAGACTGCAACTAATGCCACCTGCATCAACATAAGAGCTTGCCTCATAAACATTCTTCTAACAGGATGAAAATATATCTGTTCTAGCCTTAATATGCCTTCCAAGGGAAAAATCACTTCACCCACAGTGGAGATTTATAAAAACAAATACATCTAACATAACATGTATCCATCTTAGAAAATACAAGAACAGGAGCCAGCCTAGAAATATTTTTGCATTTCATATATTCTATCCTTAAATGGCTTTTTAAGTTCAAGCTCCATTTTAGACATTGAAAAATTTCAATGTCTAGCTACTAAGCAAGATGAGAGGATTATACAGTGTTCAAAATACTATTTCTTAAGGACATCAGATACCTGAAACTGATGGACCTGCTTCACATGTAGGATCCTGAGGTGAAGGTATTGGTAAATGTAGAATGTAGAAAATATTAAAAAAAAAAAAAAAGCTGGGATGGGGAGAAGGGGAGAAGTTTCCCATGCCAAGTAAGATTCTTAAGGAGAATAGACTGCTGTACACTACTTCCAGGAAGGAAAGGGAAGGAAACAGGAGAATTCCTTGAAGTCAGTAGAAACTCATTCAATGGGACAAACTCAGGAAAAGACCGCTAAAACAATGCGGGACCGCTAAAACACAAGGGGAACGCAGGGTATCTCATGATTTTTACTGACTAAGCCCACAGTGGACTTGGGACTGAGAAACATATTTCTATGTAGTTTAGATCTACAGACCTGAAATAACCTGTCAACAAAGGCTTTGTTCCAAACAATTACCAGCTCTCCCCAGCAAATACCTGATATTTTGGACAAGGTACTCTGTTTTATGTGTAATACACCAGGGCCTTAGGGAAAGCTCCCAAGGCCTAGACAAGGCTGTTACTATCTCTCCCAGGAATGTTCGTCATGCCTGCCTGAGAGTCTAAATGAAAGCTGTGCTTTATCTGGCCTCTCATACATTGTTGGTTTACTTTTTAAAATCTGGTGTCCTATTGACAATCTGGTAGAACTATGCTTTTCTGGAGAAGAAAACTGCAACTATATGGCATACTGGGCCTAAAGGTTGCTTGTGGACATTAATATCTCTGTGAGCAGCCGGTTATGGGCCTTTTTTTTTTTTTTTTTTTTTTTTTTTTTGGTGTGTGTGTGTGTTTTCTTTTTGTTTTTGTTTTTTGTTTTTTGTTTTTTTTGTTTTTTTTTTTTTTGATATCAGTAAGGGACTACATGCTGTTATAAAACAGGAGTGGTTTCTTTGTAATGGTTTGGAATCAAAAGTCTGGAAAATCTTGGTGAACAAATGTGTATTTGGGATTCAAAATTCTATCAGGTCTGGTCAGCTACACTTAGCTTTGTGTGTTTTAGAGGCAGTCCTACCTCAGTTAAATTCTACTTTGTGAGACATACTATCTCCAAAGCATTTGTAAATCCTTTGTGTTACAAATTTACTCCTGTAGATCACTGCTCAATAGTGAAGTGCTACCCTTACATGAGATGTCTTTTACAGCGTGCAGAAAATTAACAATAAATGGATCTTACACATAAAAAAATTAAAATGCAAAGTGCTGACCTTCTAAAAGATTCTTACCTAAAAGGCCACTGGAAGTTTGTTGCCATGCTTTCAGTGGGTGCACCAAAAGTATGTGGAAGTTGACTAAATAGATGCTTCTACACACACCTTCCTGCTCCCAGTGCTCATAGCAGATACTGCCCACGGAACAGTTATTTAGAGGCCTCTCACTTCTGGAAATTTTATGGACTGTATGACAACTCAGGAAATACCCTCCACACTGAATCCCATACCTCACCATCTCCCACTACCCATCTGAGGACAGCAAACCCTCACTCACCATGCTGTGGTTTTCCAATTTGCCCTTCCTAAAAGCACAGTACACAAAACCACTGCCTCCAGTTTCTCTTCAAATCCAGGCCAGAATGGCTCTGTACTTCTTCTGACAGGCAAGTCACCTTTGGGTCTGATTGGCTAGTAAGCCTTAGTGATAAGAGTACCTCACAGCTGGATGCAGAGTGCTTTAGGACACATTACAATGGGTCCTGATTGACTTCTACCACTGACAAAGACTTCTATGTCAGCAGAGATGTGCATTTCTGTAACACTTGTTCTATAGCTGACCCCTGCTATCTTCCTGCAGTTCACAGGAATTTTCCTTTCTTCCTCCTAGACACAGTGTGGCTAGCTAACTATACTTACTTAAGTGGGTTAAGTTATTCTTGGTGAACAAGTTGGATGGGAGCTCAGAATATTTATTTACTACACAGAGATTTAGGGATACAAAAATTGATATTTGTATTTGGTTTAACACTGAATTTATGTGAACTAAAGTAGCTTTTTTACCCGGTTGTCTTGGGAACTTCAGACAATCAGGAAAGAAAAGAAGGAACCAGATTTTAAAAAAAAAAGATAATATGTCTTTCTCCTCTCAGATAGCTGGATGATGGCTCCATAGATGTAGAGTTTTATCCCTGAAACTGAGAGCAAACACTTGGCAAATGCATAATAATGAGAAGAGTAGTCTTCATGGAAAATTGAATATTTGGAGAGGAATTGAACTAGGAAGTATGTATTTGTGAGCACTATTGTAAGCCAATACATCTTCACTGATAAGATAAAAAAGAAAACAAAACAAAAACCTACCCCACCAGATGAACCATGTTATTCATGGGTCGAGGTGGGCTAGAACCTGAAAATAAATGGGTGAGAAAGAAGGAATGAGACCAAGCAATGGTTTGTCATGGTCTCAATTTTATTAGGCCAAAGAGAGGCTTTTAAAGCAAAGCAGGGAGGAAGTGGGGAGGGATAACTGTGCCCAATCGGGGGCTCTGGTAATGTCCCAGGCCATAAACCTCAGACCGTAAATGTCTGCTTATCTCAATTCCTGCTGTCTGGTTCACCTCAGTTCCTGGGGTTAGTGACACAGACTGCTTGTTTAAGAAGTTTTCTGTTTTACCAAGATAAGGCTCAATTAGAGTTTTAAGGTGTGAGTAATTCTGCAAGAGGATGTGACTCAAGGCCGGCTCCCAACAAAAACCAAGTGCATTATTCAATGTTCTCTACAAGAAACGGAATGTATGATGAATCTTACCATATATGTAGAAAGTGGATTTATTATAATGTCTCACAAGCTGTGATCTAGTTAGTCCAACAACAGTTGCCTACCAATGGGAATCTTAGGAGTACAGAAGTTTTTTAGTTTATCAGGATGGATGTCTCAGCTGGTCATTATATACCAAAATTACAAAGACATGGGCTCTGATGGTAGTAAACAAATATATTTGGTAGACAGAGCAAGGGTTAGCAGCCAAAGAGGGAGAGCTTCCTCCTTCAATACCCTGTATACATGCTGGCTACCACTAGAAGGTGGGTCTGATTCTTCCTTTATCTGATTTGTATTGTTTTGTTTTTTGTTGTCAAAACAGGTTTATCAGTGCAGCCCTGGAACTCTGAGGCTGGCCTCAACCTCAGAAAATCAGGCTGCCTCCTTTGTCCTGGGATTAAACATGTTCACTATCACCAAGCAGTTAAAAGTAGATCTCATCATCTATATCCTTACATGGCTTCTGTGTGCTTTGACAGTCCTGGAATTTAGTCTGCCAGTCTGACTTTTCTCAACTGGTATATGGGTATGCATTCCAAATTTTCATGAGTTCATTGAGCTCCAATAACTCCTTTTGTCCTTAAGATATTACCTTTCCTGCTACAGGATGCCTGTGTCTTGATGATGATTGTCTCCTATCTAAATAACAATAGATTTGGCCTAGACAGGTTTGCATGCACCCTGAAAGAAGGGAGTAAGTGCAGCTATGGGGAGCAGGAAGGCAGATAGTATGTGCAGTTATGAAGTGACTTTGGCATTAGAGGAAGTAATTTCTGTTTTCCATTCATACATACCCCTTCCATTGCCCCACCTTTGTTTGACTACTTATTTTAAATATCCTCTGGGGATTGACCTGGCCCATAGTGTTCCTCAAGGGACCCCCTGTTTTTAAGCAATTTCTTGGATAAATAAACATTGATGGTTTCATATGTTTTTCTATACAGTGGAAGCTACAGCCTCTGACCATGGAGTTAAATATTTTCCCCAAATTTATAGGCTTTTTAAATCTAGAGACAGAATACATTTATTTCCCCATTGATTACTCATTACAAGTATGTCCTAATAAACACTCTTTAATTTCTGCAATCTAATGAAATGTATCTACTATACCAGTGTAAATCTGAGTAGGATAGCTTCAATGGAAACTTCAACATCTGACAATGACTGTTCCAAAACATAGATGGGAGACAACAAGAGGCAACCAAAGTACAAAAAATTCTAGAATTAACTTAGGGATGTAGAGACTGAGAGAAATAATTTTCCTAAAGCTAAGGACTATTTGTTATTGATGCATCCTTTTTGTCTAGATAAACTATAACTTCAGTAAAAAGATTCAAATATGCTACTATAGCTATGCATATTCCTATACTTGCACTTTTATTATCTCTTTTATTAGTAATTGTTGTTATAAAACCTAATATTTATGTGTTCTTGTCAATATGCAATCTGCATATTCAATGCATTCCCCATAAAATCCCAGTAAGATTTTTCACTGACCTTCAAAGGATAATACTCAACATTATGTGAAAAAAGCAAAAGACCCAGGATAGCCAAAACAATCCTGTGTAATAAAGGTTCTTCAGGAGGCATCGCCATCCTCGACTTCATGTCTACTCTAGAGCTATAGGGCTGATAACCACTTGGTATTGGCACAAAAATAGACAGGTATACCAATTTAATCAAATAAAAAATCCTGATATTAACCCTAACACCTACAAACACCTGATTTTTGACAAAACACTGAAAGTATAAAAGGGAGGGAGGAAAGCATCTTCAACAAATGTTGCTAGCACAACTGGATGATGGTGTGTATAAGAGTGCAGATAGACCCATGTCTATAGCCATGCACAAAACTCAAGTCCAACTGGATCAAAGAGCTCAACATATTTCCAACCAGATTGAACTTCTTAGAATAGAAAGGGAGGTACCATTGAACAACTGGTAGAGGAGACCACTTTCTGAACATAACTCCAAGAGTACATACAATGAGATCGACAATAAGTGGGACTCCTTCAAACTGAATAGGTTCTGTAAGGCAAAGGACACAGTGGACAAGACCAAACGGCAGCCCACAGACTGGAAATTGATCTTCACACCCCTACATCTGACAAAGGGCTGATGTCCAAAATATACAAAGAATTCAAGAAAATAGTCACCAAAATACCATGCATGGCCAAAAAACATTAGACATGAGCAGTAGACTCCAAGATCCTCCAGTAACACCTGCCCCATTTCCTCATCCCCACACAAAGACACATCTCCCTTTGGGTTGAAATGAGAGGATGAAATGAATGGGTCTTCCCCTGGCCCTGCACAGAATTCCTGTTCCTCCATGGACACCTTGACCTCTGCATTTTATTAAATTCAAAGGAATCCAGCCCTCCAACGCCAGGAGAGGTTTCCCCTTGTATTGTGGTTTCTAGTTGATTTTCTCCCTTCTGTGTACCAGCCAGATAATCTCTGGTGTCCTAAAAAGCCAACCGCTCTGGAGGTGCCACCTGTCTCCAATTCTTTTCCAACAATACTCTCTGGAACATACTCCAAGCCACCACTCTGAAGCACTTTATCCACGTCCTCATTGATCTCAGAGCAAGCTGCTGAGTTCAATGATGGGTTTTAGCTGTCATCTCCCTTACTATTAGCAACAGGAGACACAGCTGACTGTCTCTCAGGTACTAGAGGGTGTACACCTGGTTCCACCACAGCAACCACTACTGTCATTTTTTGGACTAAAGTTTATACTTATTTTGCAGCACTTTAGAATTTGACTTGAGATTTATACCTGGGGAAGTGCAGTAGTTCCTTTTCGTATTAGAGATGTTACCGCTTACTAGTCTGTAATTAACTCAGTATTCATCACTGAATTTAAGCACTGGAGGATCAGCTAAAAAGTGGATTCATGAAAGTGGAATGCATATGGTGTAATATATTTCTCCTATTTTTCTGCATTTGTCTCAAAGTAATTGTGAGTAAATGGAGGATCAAAACTTCCATTCTTTGCCTGACTGACAGCAAAGTACTTACCTAAGTCTTTAAATTTTGTTTTCATTTCTGTGGTGATGCCATGGCTGGTGTGGAACTCCTGAATATATGGCTATATGGTAGCCTACTTTACTGTTTCACATTCTGGGATAGCTAGGATTGCTATATCATGGTTGCAAGTACCTCACTACTCATCTTTAAAGTGCACATGGAGAAAGAATGATACTTGATATCTAGCTGTTAGGGTTAGGGATTGATATTTCTTTTTACAGGTGTCCTATGTATGTGAGTGTGTATGCATCCTACATCTGTTTTTTGTTGCTGTTCAATGTTGTCCTTGTGAGGTTTTTATTTTTTCAGTTCACATAATACTCCCAATATTAAAATGTTTTTAAAATAATGAGGATATTGTTTGCAATACTTTGTTGACCAAGAATAGATATGAAAGATGGTAAGGATTTGATTTGATTTTTTTTTCTTGGTGAAGTTTTTGTGTCAGTCTTTGGGTGTCTTCCTTCCTTATACAAGGTTTCATACAGTCCACATTCATCTTTAGCTCTCTATGTACCATAAAGGACCTTGCAGTCCTGATTCTCCTGACTCTACTTCCTAAGTGCTGGAAGACAACAGTATGCAACTTTGGCTCTCAGAATATGTGTGTGTGTGTGTGTGTGTGTGTGTGTGTGTGTTTTCTTTTTTCTGTTTTTTTTTTTTTTTTTTTTTTTTTTTTTGAGAAAGAGGCTTCTATGTTGCCTAGACTGGACTCAAACTCTGGCGGCCTCCTTCCCTTAGGCTCCTTAGTATTGGAATTACAGGTAGTTCAAGGTTGAGGCACCAGACCACTGATGGCCTTGTTTTTAAAAAAGTGTCACACAGGAAGTGTGAAAGTGACCGCCATTGTAGCTAAAGATACTTAATCGTTGTTCTCTGTAGTTATAGAGATGTTACATAATTTAGGGATTTTTTTTTTGAATCTACAGGAAAGAAAATGCAAATATAAAAGAATTTAGCAGGGCAGTGGTGTTTCTGAAAGAGTCACACAGTGTGGAATAAGATGGTTTCTCAAAGTTGTTTTGATTTGCATTTCCCTGATAGCTAAGTATTAAGAGCACTTTCTTAGTTGTTTTTCAGCCTTTTTGATTTCATATATTGAGAGTTCTTTCTTTGATTCTGTACCCCATTTTTACTAGTGTTATTTGGTGTTTTGTTGACTAGTTTCTTGAGTTCTTTGTATAGTTTGGAGATCAGCCCTTTGTCGGATATAGGATTGGTGAAAATCTTTTCCCAGTCTGTGGGCAGCCTTCTGGTCTTCTCCAATGTGTCCTTTGCCTTACAGAAGCTTCTAAGTTTGAAGAGGTCCAATTTATTAATTGTTGCTGTCAGTGTCTTTGCCCCTGGAGTTATGTTCAGGAAGTGGTCTCCTATATCAATTTGTTCAAGGGTAACCCCTACTTTCTCTTCTAAGAGGTTCAATGTGGCTAGTTTGCTGTTGAGGTCTGTGATCCATTTGGACTTGAGTTTTGTGCATGGTGATGGACATGGGTCTATCTGCAGTCTTCTACACACCATCATCCAATTGTGCCAGCACAATTTGTTGAAGATGCTGTCCTCGACCCATTGTATTCATTTAGCACCTATGTCAAAAATCAGGTGTTCATAGGTGTGTGGGTTAATATCAGGAATTTCAATTTTATTTCATTGGTCTAAATGTCTATTTTTGTGCCAATACCAGGCTTGTTTCAGAACTATAGCTCTGTAGTAGAGCTTAAAGTAAGGGATGGTGATGCTTCCTGAAGTTTTTTTATTGCACAGGGTTGTTTTGGCTATCCTGGGTCTTTTGTTTTTCCATATAAAGTTGAATATGATCCTTTCAAGGTCAGTGAACAATTGTGGTCAGATTTTAATGGTGTAGTGAGATTATCTGTTGCCTACAATCTTCATGGGCATAGTTAATTTCCTTGGGTTGGAGTTTTCCTTCCAATAGTTTCTGTAGGGCTAGATTTGTAGATACATATTTTGAAAATCTGGTTTTGTCATTAAATAACTTGTTTTCTCCATCTATAGTGACTGAGAGTTTTTTCTAGGTATAGTATCCTGGGCTCGCTTCCGTGGTCTCTTAATACTTGTAGAACATCTATGCAGGACCTTCTGGCATTGATGGTTTCCATGGAGAACTACGGTGTAGTTTTGATAGGTCTACCTTTACATGTTATCTTTTTCCTTCATTGCTCTTAATATTCTTTCTCTATTCTGTATGCTAGGTGTTTGATTATTATATTTCGAGGCTGTAGAGCACTACGAAGTGCCGTGCCTTAAGATGGCGCAGGCTTCCACCTTCCAGATGGTGAGCACTCTCTATGGTAAAAAAAAAAAAAAAAGAAGTCCTTATTGGGCCAAGGCTGTTGAGCTTGCTTGCTTCCCTATAAAAGCAGCCTATCTGCAGGGTCCCCGTGGCTCAATGGGGTTTGTCAGCGCAAGGGGATTTAAGCCAGTGCAGGCATTTCCCTGGAGTCAGAAGAAGAAGCATGTTCAAGGATCCTGAATTAACTACTTGAAGAAGATCTTGCCCGAGTTGTGTCTTCCTTGCAGGCTGAGGTTGGGAGCAATAGCTGGTGGCCCTTAACAGGACTAAGATCAGAACTTCTTGCAGTCAGGGCAGTACTGGAAAGTTTCAATGTAAGGTGGGACAATAAAGCCTGTAGAAATAAGCAGCAATAAGGTTCCTTAGGAAGAGTGGGATAATAAGGACCAAATGGATAAGTGGCAATAAAGTCTCAGGCATTGAGCAAGATGTTCTAGCGAACCGAAAGTAAAATTTTTTAAAATGGGGACATCTCAGTCTCATCCAATTTTTCTGGCTCTTCAGGAGCTACTTTTGTCAAAGAAACTTAAAGAAAAGCGCATTAGAGAGGTTCTGGGTGAATGTGATGCCATTGCACCTTGGTTTCGCAGTTTCGGGAGACCTTAAGTTAGTGTGCTGGGACAAGTTTGGCAGGGATCTTGACTTCCCTTGGGAACAAGGGATGCTAAAGCCTGGAGTCAGACCCATTTGGATGTTAATGCATAGCTGCACTGAGAACCAGAAATGCTGTAGAGAGGCAGTGGAAAAGGGGCAAGCTGTGATAGAAATGCTACAAGAAGAAAGATCAGAAGAGGTTAAGAGCACAGGGGAGTCTGATATGGATGAAACAGACTCTGAGGAGGAATTGCAGGCCCTTGTAGTAAAGGTTCAGAAACAATCCCTTAGAGAACGGAGAGGGGAAGGGAAGGAGAAATGGTGATGTAAGGAGGAGGAGGATCCCCCTGGAATAAAGCATTGGTGGCTCCCCTTATCAGATGGAGGAAGGGTGGGGCCGAAGGACAGGGCATTCCTTTTGCCCTGAGGTGTGGAGAGCATTGCAAACTGACCTTGGTCTAGCTTTTCCGGTTTTCCAGGATGCCCGAGGCAATAGATGAGGAGCTTTTAGACTTCAAGGTCATCAAGGCTTTGGCTGAGTCTATGAGAACATATGGGATTTCAGCTTCTTTTATTGTAGCCCAAGTTGAAGCCTTGAATAGACACTGCATGACTCCTAGTGTTAAGATGAAAATTTCATGCCTTGAAATGCATCTATTATATGGATGATATATTGTTGGCGGCCAAGGATGAACAAATTTTAGATCAGGCTTATGAAGATTTGGTTAAATTATTGGAAAAGGTTATTTATAGCCCCTGAAAAGGTTCAAAAGGATAAGATTGTTAATTATTTAGGAGCCAAAGTGTATGAAAGACAAATTGTTCCTCAAAAGATTGAGTTGAGAAAGGATAATTTGAAAACGTTAAATGACTTTCAGAAGTTATTAGGAGATGTTAATTGGATTAGGAGTTATTTAAAGTTGCCAAATTATGAATTAAAGCCATTATATCATATATTAGTAGGGGATCCAGCTCTTGATTCTCCTAGGCAATTGACTGTTGAAGCGAGAGAAGCCTTATGTAAAGGTGAGGAAAGACTACAAAATGCTTTTCTATCTAGATGGAAGGAAGGTCAAGCTATCACATGTTGCACTATCCCTACTTAAAATCAGACTACAGGGTTGTTATGTCAGGACGGATCATTTCTTTGGATTCATCCCAAAATCTCCCCAGTGAAAGCAATAGAACGTTATCCCACAGCAGTCGCTAGTTTGCCTCATAGTGGAATTCAACAAAGCATTCAATTTTTTGACCGCCCCCAGCGCTACTTGTGGTGCTTTACTACTGTCACCAGGTTAAGATCTTGTGTGGCACTATTGATAATTGGGCCATATTGCAATGTGGGTTTGAAGGAACGATAGATAATCATTATCAAAAACATGATTTAATATCATTTTTAAAGGAACATCCTGTGATTTTTCCAAAAGTAACTTCCTCAATCCCACTTAGTGGAGTGCCAAACAAATGTTTTTACTGATGGTTCAAAGACTGGTTGTGGGGCATATATGATTGCAAATAAGCCTCGTGTGTTGTGTCAATTTCAGGCAGGTTCCTCTCAAATTGTGGAATTGAAAATTGTAGTCGAAGTATTCAAAATTTGCCCATTTGCATTTAATTTGATCTCAGATTCAGCATATGTGGTGAATGCAGTAAAAATTTTGGAATTAGCAGACCCTATTAAAATTAGTAGTGTTGTTTGTTCACTCTTACAAGAGTTACAAAGATTAATTAGGTTGAGAAAGAAAGGCTTTTATATTCATCATATTAGAGGTCATACGGGTTTGCCTGCCTGGGCCCTTAAGTGAAGGAAATTACATTGTTGATCAATGGACAATGGTGGAATGTATTTTTTACAGCTCATCTTTAGATCAGGCTAGGTAATTCCATCAGCAATTTCATGTAAATGCATGGACTCTTCAACAGAAATTCCATTTGTCAAGAGCAGATGCCCCAACAGGTGCATCTTTGAAATCAGAAGATCTGCTTGCCTCTGCCTCTCAAGTGCTGCGATTAAAGGCGTGTGCCACTACACCCAGTTCCTCTTTGTCTTTTAAAACCCATTTTATTTTTTTCCTTGTCTCCTTATTTTAAAACACACTGTAAACTTTTAGATTCTTAATATGGATCTGTCTTTACTGTAAATTTTTATCTTCGTCTGGCCACAAGTCTTTATCTGTTAAACAACAACATTACTAAAATGAATTTCATAGTTGTTTCTGTGGCAGTTTATCAAACATGGAGGCATCTATTTTACCTCCAGCAGTGAGAGCTGTGCTTTCTGCCTTGGTCTGCACTGCCATCCAGCCCCATGCTGCCAGATTGGAGATGTGGTCACTGCCATTGCATGCTCTCGTACACACCAATAAATTGTTAGTAGTGCTTCTTAAAAGCCATGCAGTTTTTTGCTGCTTATGCTGAGTCAGGAAACCTCTTTTAAAGGAGCCGCACAATCTGCTTGTCTCTCGCAAGTAGAATTCAACCAAGAAAAATGCTGCTACCAAGAAAGCTTGTTTGTCTTTGTTCTTTTGTTTCTAAAACCCTTTTTTGAAGCTTTTGTTAACGTTTAAGTGGAAGTTCTTACTAGCCACATGGGTGCCATTTGTAACGAGTACAGTTTTTCTGCCCGCTGCCTGCCCCAATGGGCGTGGTCAGTGCCACAGAAGGACTATCTCACTACAGCTTTAGGCCCCCAACTATTGACTATAAGCATATTGACTGAAAAGGAAACAGCTAAGACTCCAGATTGGGACTATGATGAAACAGATTTGGACATTGTTCAAAAACTAGGTGCAGATTATGACCCCAATCGGCAATGCTCGGTCTACCAAGGAAAGACTATACTGCCTATAAAAATGGCAAAAATGTTAATAGACCACCTCCAGAAACTGACTCTTCTGAGCGCCAAAAAGATGAAAACTTTGCTAGATAGACAAGAAATTGGAACTTACCTTCCCAATCGGAATTTATTACTGGAACAAGTAACTGCTAACTGTCTGGCCTGTGCCCAGATCAACCAAGGAAAAACCAAACTGAATTCTGGGATCTGGCTTTGTGGCCATAGGCCTGATGTCCATTGAAAAACAGACTTTACTGAAGTCAAACGTGGAATGTATGGTTATAAATATTTACTAGTTTTCACAGATACCTTCTCAGAAGGGATGAAAACATTCCCTACCAAGCACGAGACTGCAAAAATGGTTACCAAGAAACTCTTGCCTGAGTTTTAACATCGGCATGCTCAGTCCTCCGAAAGACTGAAGCATCCACAGGTACCTGTGTAAACAATAAATAACTTCTTGCACTTGCATCCAGTGGTCTGGTCTCGTCTCTTGGGGGCAAGGGCCCTCCCCCCTGACAGGCTATCAACTCTTGGGGTCTCATGGGGGTCTTAAAATACCAACACCCACTTGGTGTGGGGGTAAACCCTAGGGGGTTAATGCCTCTAAAGATATGGTAGATGGATGTCATGCATATTTCAGAAATTCAGAGCTTTGAAATATGTACATTTGTCTGTGGATACTTGTTCAGGTGTGGTACATGCTACGCCTTTAAGTGGAGAAAAAGTCCACAATGTCATTGGACACTGCCTGGAAGGCTGGGCGGCTTGGGAAAAACTGCAACAGCTAAAAACTGATAATGGGCCAGCCTATATGTCTCAGAGATTTACTTCCTTTTGCAAACAAATGGAAGTTCAGCTTGTTCATGGATTATCCTACAATCCTCAAAGGACAAAGGATTGTAAAGTGAGCTCATCGCACCCTAAAAGAATGCTTAATAAAACAAAAAGGGGGAATAGGCCAAGGCCATACTCCCAAGGAAGGAATATCTTTAGCCCTTTTTACCCTTAATTTTTTAATTTTGTATGTTGATGGCCTTTCCACTGCTGATCGTCATCAGAAGCAAGGAGGGAGCCTAAAAGGCTATGTGAAATGTAAAGATGTGATCACCGTGTTATGGCATGGCCCTGATCCAGTGTTGACATGGGTCTGTTTGTGTTTTCCCCCAGGATCGCCAAGAACTGTTGTGGGTCCCAGAGAGGATTGTAAGAAAGTGCAACAAACATGAAGAGCCTGCTGTTGCTGTTGATCATCAGCCTGATTTGGCCACCAGTGCAGATTAAGCTTAGATTTACCTTATTTGCCATATGATAGTGAGAATACTAGTATAAATGAAAATAGGAGTTTTGTTTTAACAGGAAGCCTATGCTTTTATGTGATATTAGTGATAAGAGTCAGTGCATTATGTTATTTAATCAATCTGCAGCTTGGTTTGATGTTCCCACCACGGGAGGCTCCATTAGGTAGGTCAACACCTCCTGGGTAAGTGGATGGTGGCCTGCTAAAAGTGAGTTTGACAAGCCAGCACCCCATCAGCCTAAGTGGGCCCCTCATTGTTCGAGTAAACAAGGAGGTGGATTCCTTTCCTGGATGGGATGTCAATCAAAAGAGGTTGTTTGGGCGAGCAAGGGATATTTTATCTTCTCGCCAGGAATTAGTATCAGCTTCAATAAAACCTTTGCTGGGAGAAACTTTACTGATCAGGATCTGCAGCAGGTGGATATTTCCAACCCTTTTGATCTATGGATCTTGTGTGGCATTAATGGCAGCTGCACAGATTTGTCCCCTTTCCTTATGAAAAGGGGCGTAGGTCATGGGGTGGCTGAATTTGCTTGGTCTGCCTCTGAGCATTTTGGTGAATGATTCAATCCTAAGCCTCCTCAAGCTAGCGGATGGATTCCCATGCCTGTTTTTGCCCCGAGTGCTATGACAGTGTTTAGACGTCAGAGAGATTTTGGCATTACAACAGCCATATTGGGCTCTTTTGCAGTTGTGGGTTCAGTCACAGGTGTCGTGACCATGTGCACATCAGTACAGACAGCCTCTAAGTTAAATGATTTGTCCAAGAATGTGGCTATCACCTTGCATGCTCAGTCCACAATTGGTGATCAGTTAAAAGGAAGTCGTATGATCATGAAACAGAGAATTGATCTGGTGCAGGAGCAAATAGTCATTTTGTGGCAATTGGCACAAATAGGATGTGAATGGAAGATGACAGGGCTATGTGTGACCTCTGTGCCATATCCAAAGTATTCAGTGGCTACCAACATGCCTAACCAGATTTCTCAGTATTTTTAGGCTATTTGATAAGTTAATGCAGGACCTGAGACTTTCCATCATGCATGTGTATTACACCCGGGTCAACATCTCAGCTGCAGAAGGAATATCTACATGGATCACTTAAGCTGTGAACCACCTGAAATGGGAGGGAATGGGAGACATAGCTACACTCTTGCTGCTTATCTCCCTTGTGGGCCTGTGGTGCCTTTGCAGGCTGAGCCTTGCTCAAAGGCAGCATGCAGCTATGCTTTCCAGCCATTTACAACCATTGAGGCAGTGCAGTCCCCCCCAGGCATGGCTTGCAGTCATGAATAAGAATTGATCCTTCATTCTCAGGTTGTATGGCTTAGCACTGCACTCCAAGTTGGCTCTGGATGCAAGCAACTCTGAGAAGAGCAATTATGGTTGCATGTGGGTTGGTGTCTGAGGCCCCACCTCCAGGAAAATGATACCGGACTGGTGTGCCACTGACTTGGCTGACTACCAGGATTCAGGGTCATTACAATGTCCACTAAGTTACTGTAGATCAGAACACTACCCTTGCCTGTTGCATTAATAAAACAAAAATGGGGAACTGTAGAGAGCTGCAAAGTGCCATGCTTAAAGATGGTGCTGGCTTCCTCCTTCCACCTTCCCAATGGTGAGTGCTCTGTTGTAAACAAGTCGTTATTTGGCTAACCAGTTCAGCTTTCTTGATTCTGTATAAGAGCAGCCTATCTTCAGGGTCCATGTGGCTCACTGGGGTTGGTCATCACAAGGGGATTTAAGCCTGTGTGGGTGTTTCCCCGGGGTCAGAAGAAGAAGCTGTTCAAGGATCCTGAATAAACTGCTTGAAGAAGATCTTGCCTGAGTCATGTCTTCCTTGAAGGGGTAGGTTGGACATGACACCATAGAAACAAACTGAAAAAGAAAAAACATATGATTATCTCCCTAGATGCTGAAAAAGCCTCTGACAAAATTCAATACCATTTCATGATAAAGGTCTTGGAGAGGTCAGGGATAACAGGAACATACCTAAACATAATAAGAACAATATACAGCAAACCAACAGCCAACATCAAACTGAATGGAGAAAAACTAAAGCCTCTCAACTCATGAACAAGACAAGGCTGCCCTCTCTCTCCATATCTCTTCAATATCATACTAGAAGTTCTAGCTAATGCTATAAGACAACAAAAGGAGATCAAGGGGATCCAAATTGGAAAGGAGGAAGTTAAACTGACTCTATTTGCAGAAGATATGCTAGTTTACATAAGCAACCCAATAAACTCTACCAGGGAACTCCTACAGCTGATAAACACCTTCAGCAAACTAGCAGCATACAAGATAAACTCAAAAAAATCAGTAGCCCTAATTTTTTTTCAGACAACAAAGAGACAGAGAAAGAAATCAGAGAAACATCACCCTTTACAATAGCCACAAGCAACATAAAGTATCTTGGTATAACGCTTACCAAACAAATAAAAGACTTATATAATAAGAACTTAGTGGCTCTAAAGAAAAAAAAGAAGATACCAGAAGATGGAAATATCTCCTATGCTCTTCGATAGGTGAGATAAACATAGTAAAAATGGCAATCTTGCCAAAAGCAATCTACAGATTCAATGCAATCCCCATTAAAATCCCACCACAATTCTTGACTCACCTTGAATGGATAATAATCAACTTTACATCGAAAAACAAAAGAATATGGATAGCTAAAACAACATTATACAATAAAAGAACTTCAGGAGGCATCAACATCCCTGACTTTAAGCTCTACTATAGAGCTATAGTTCAGAAAACAGCCTGGTAATTGCATAAAAATAGACAGGTAGACAAATGGAATCGAATTGAAAATACTTATATTAACTCATACACCTATGAACACCTGATTTTCAACAAAACAGCTATATTATACAATGGGGCAAGGACAACATCTTCAACAAATGGTGCTGGCACAATTGGATGAGGGTGTGTAGAAGACTGCAGATAGACCCATGTCTGTCACCATGCACAAAACTCAAGTCCAAGTGGATCAAAGACCTCAACATCAATCCAGCCCCATAAAACCTCCTAGAAGAGAAAGTAGGAGGTACTCTAGAAGAAATTGGTATAGGAGACTGCTTCATGGGGCACAGACACTGAGAGCAACAATTAATAAATGGGACCTCTTCAAACTTAGACACTTCTGTAAGGCAAAGGACACAGTCCACATGACCAAAGGGAAGCCCACAGACTGGGAAAAGATTTTCACCAATCCTATATCTGACAAAGGAGTGATCTCCAAAATATACAAAGAACTCATGAAACTTGTCAACAAAACACCAAATAACCCTATTAAAAAATGTGGTACAGAACTGAAAAAGAATTCTCAATAGAGGAAATCAAAAAAGCTGAAAGACACTTAATTAAGTGCTCCACATCCTTAGCTATATGGGAAATGTAAATCAAAACAACGTTGAGATACCATCTTGCTCCTGCCAGATGGCTAAAATTAGAAATACCAATGATGACTCATGTTGGAAAGGATGTGGAGAAAGGGGAACACTCCTCCACTGCTGGTGGGAGTGCAAACTCATACAGCCATTTTGGAGATCAGTATGGCAGTTCCTCAGGAAAATGGGAATTAGTTTACCACAGGACCGGGTCATCCCCTCTTAGGCATATACCCAAATGATCCACATCCAGGCACCAAAGACATCTGTTCAACTATGTTCATAGCAGCACTCTTTGTAATAGCAAGAACCTGGAAGCAACCTAGATGTCCCTCAATTGAAGAATGGATAATGAAGATGTGGCACATCTACACAATGGAACACTACTCTACAGAAAAAAAATAATGATATCTTGAAATTTGCAGACAAGTGGGTAGCACTTGAAGAAACCATCCTGAATGAGGTAACCCAGTCACAAAAATAGTACCATAGTATGTACTCACTCATATATGGATTTTAGACCTAGATCAAAGGATCACCGGCCTGTAATTCACACCACCAGTGGTGTATTCTAAGAGATTCATATAAAGTCCCTCACAGAACCGGGAAGGGACAATTCCCCCAGAGCACAGGGGAAGTGGGGGGTGCCAGTGAAGGGAGAGAGAAGTAAGAGAAAATGAGAAGGAATTAAGGAAAACACATGTAACCAGAAAGATTGAGCCCAGTTAGGAATAAAAGACAGGAGAAAGACCGACAGAGAGAGAGAGAGAGAGAGAGAGAGAGAGAGAGAGAGAGAGAGAGAACATAAAAGAGGGAGCCAATATTTTTTGAGGATAAAACTGAACACAAAGAAAGGTCTAGGGAACTACAAGACTGCAGCCAACTAACAATTTCAGCTTCCATGGAAGGGCTACCATAAATGCCCTTCCCGGATAGTGAGATCAACAACTAACTTATACATGGATCCCTCAAATAATGCCTGTTGGAAACAGGAGCAAACACCCATACATAAACATTGAGTCAAACTACAACCCAGATGTAGATGGAGAGGACAGAAACACCAGACTGCAGAAACACATAGAGACAGCTTACCTGAACTGGGAGGAGCTAACGGACCACCAGACTGATAGCTGGGAAGGAAGCATGGGACTCACTCAGGCCCCCCTGAATATGGGTCTCAGGCAGAAGGACTGAGCAGTCTAAAGGATCTCAGATAGTAGAGCCAGGATGTATCCCTGGTGTACAAAAGGACTTTGCGAACACATCCTCCATGGAGGGATACGTGCCTTAACCTAGAGACAGGAGAGAAGCCCTAGTCCCTACTTCACATGACCTGTCAGATCTACATGACCCCAACTTGATGACATTCACCTACACATTGAATTGGTTGCTGGGATGAGATGGGAGGGTGGTTAGGGTGTATGTGAAAGGGCAGAGAGAGTAAATGGGAGGGAGGGAGGGAAGAAGGAAAGAAGGGAGCGAGACAGAACTGGGATCCACATGTAAAATAATAAAATTAAATAAAAAAAAAATGCTTTGACTCCGAAATTTAAGTTCAAGTACAAGTTACTGGGGAAAAGGATTTTGATTTTTGTTTCCACAGAAAATGAAAAGCTGTGCATTCCTTCCAGACTAATGTGGTTTGATCAAGCCAGATCACCTGAAACAGAGTAGCAGGTGGTCCTAAATTCAAAACAGCTGGACCAAGCAGCCTTATAGACTTCAGCCATGATTTCTGCATCTTCCTAGAATCCCCGATGACAGCGCCCCTTACAAGCAGGAAGTAGTTTTGAAAGAACGATGCCCAAATTCCCAAATACAGTCTAAATGTTTGTTTTCATTTAAATGGATTTAGCTATATAAAATTAAAAAAAAAAAAAAAAAACATCTTGAATGCACTGAACGAACTGGACCTCTCCATGTTCTGCAAGTTACCTTCCATATTCATGAAAAGCATGTTGGTGCTGACTATAAAGACAATTCCATACAATGCTCCCTGATTGAAATCAATCCTCAGATTCAGCCCAAAAGTAGAAGTATTCATATTTTGTACCATGATCTGCATAGCTTCTAGGAATACATGTGACCTCACAAATTTGAATGACTCAATAGGTTTTCAACCATCCTCATGGAAGCCCCGACTCACAGACTCTCTGCCTCCAAATACCATCCTCTTAATCTTAGGATAGCATTCCCATGCTTACCATTCTATGTCTTCCTTGCTCATCCATGCTAATCACATTTTTTTATAGCAGTACTCACAGCACAGCAACCAGTCCAGTGGATCCTGTTGTGCTATAAAATCAAGCCTGCAGCATGGCTGCAGGAAGTTTCCTGAAAAACCTTACGTTAGCCTTTGGGCCCAGATTCCCTGATTGGCTAGTGAGGCTTGGGTGACAAGAGTAATTCCTCAAATGGTTAAAGTGTTCTTAAAGACAAAGTAAAATCATGCATTTCTTTTTCTTTTATATTCTTATTTATCTATTTATTCATTTATTTTGGTTTTTCAGGACAGAGTTTGGCTGTGTAGTACTTTTTGTCTTGGAACACACTTTGTGGACCAGGCTGGACAATTCACAATCTTAATTATTATGATGATGATGAGGAGGAGGAGGGTGATTATTGTGATTACAACTATAACTTTTACTACTACTCTTTCCGTCATTTTGTAGTAGATTTTTTCTCATTAATTAATTAATTTTTTTTTTTTTTTTTTTTTTTTTTTTTTTTTTTACTTTATCGATTTTCCAACACAGGTTTTCAATACTGGCTGATCCTGGAACTCTATCTGTAGATCATGCTGCCCAGAATATTAAAAAATAAGGAGACTTAGGGCATAAAAGGTGTCTGTTCTATAGATTCTTGCAGAGATCAAAAGTATTGTGGGTAGTATTTACCTGGTTGCTACAGGCACCTCAGAAAACCATGAAAAAAATGCAGGAACCATATCACAAACAAGATGATATATTGTCCTTGACAGACACCTGGGTGATAGCTCTATTGCATTGTGAGTTTTAATCCTGAAGTTAGTGTCAAATTTTTGAGAAATGAATAATAATAAAAAGTCTTGTTTCATGGTAACTTGAATATTCAGAGAGAAAGAGGCTGGGAAGAATGCCTCTATGACCATTATAGTGAGCCAGCTCAGCTTCCACATTGGGCAGGTGAAATCAGAGCTGAATTATTCAATGTTCTCTACTTGAGCAGGAATGGAAGAATACAGCCCTCTGTTTTTGTTGAAAGTGGATTACTGGGCTGTCTCAGAAGCTGAGGGCTTCTTACTTAATATTTGCCTAACAATGGAAATTTGAAGAATTCTGTAGTTGTTTGGTTTATGAATCTAGATGTATCAGCTGGTCTTCAGCATACACGAGTATTTCAAAGAAATGCTCTCTAGAGCTATTAAAGGAATAGACTCAGTAGGATCCATATGGCTTCCACTTTGTAGATCCTGTAAAATATTTCTTCAAGTATGATGGTATTTCGTGGTCCTTTAAAAAATGAAGCTCCATTTTATTCATTCACTAAACTTAAGTCATCAACCAAAGTTAGGGCAATGCCAGAGGATTTCTATTAGTATCTATAAATGGCTAATAGGAATTGCTTCCCATAATGCTAAACACACTCCATAACTTCAGGCCCTGCCTTCAGGCACTGTATAGCTGCACTTACTCCCTGCCTGAAGGATGTGTGTAAAAGTGACTGGGCCCAGACATATTGTTATTTAGATGGGAGACATTCACCATCAAGGCTCAGACATCCTATAGCAGGAAAGATTATGTCTTAAGTACAAGAATGTTATTTGATTTCAACTTTCCTGGTTGAAATGTGGTAATGGAAAGTTAAAAGCACTCTGGTCAAATCTTGCTGAAGGACGATCTCCATCTCCTTTTTCCACTGATGTTTAAATTATACGTGACACATGTAAGACAAACCTGAATGTAGAATGCTAAATTCCAGAAGCCAAAATTATAGTTTCTCCCTTGTGTGTTCAAAAACATGCCAAAAGCAAGCCTGTGATGCACACAGGAAAGCAATATTTGTTTCTCTTTTGTTTTCTTTTGGTTTGATTTGGTTTTTCAAAGCAGGGTTTCTCTGTAGGATTGGAATTTTCTTTGAAAATCAGCCTGACCTAGAATTCACAGTGATCTGTCTGCCTCTACCTCCCAAGTGCTTGGATTAAAGTTTTGCACCACCACAGACCAATATGGATACTGATATGAAAGCTATCTCATTGTCCTCAGAGAACATATATACAGGTATGCTCAGAGCACAAAGGCCATTGACCTGCTCAGAACAAGTCACATGGTCCCTCAATATCTCAATGGCAATGACAGCTAGGCAGAGCTGGTCTTCAAGCTCTGAATCCTAGACATGCATCATGTTGTGTGGCAGTGGTTTACATCGGAGCTCCTACAAGAGAGCCTGCAATTTGGTTTCATATTAACATCTGTCCATTATCCAGATTATTGATTATTCTTGTCTGTGGATGGACACAAAGAAATGGCCAGCCAGGCATTTTGTACACCATCTAAAATTGATTACAGGCTCCACACTGCTAATTTCCACCAATGGAAAACAGGAAATTGCTCGTGTTCCTTCTGTCTCCCACCTCTTTCTGCAAAGTGTCTACAGCAAAATCAAAGTCCTTAAATGAACTCAATTCTTTCATATTCCTCTCTTTATTTGCAGTCCCCAATACCAGCCACAGGGTTCGGTAAACCATCAATAAATGATCTGTATTTGCTTCTCAATGAACACCCAAAGCCTCATCTGGAAGGATTTGCAGTAGTTTCTTCCCAGCACAGGGTAGTACAGACACGAATAAATGTGATCCATGCAATTTTCATTGACCTAACCTTGTGTGCCATGGCCCACCTCAATATAAACTTGCAAAATTTTGATCACACAAATCTAGTCTGTCTTTCTTCACCTGACATGACTTAATGCACCCTGAGCATTTAAAGAACACGATCACCTAATATACATTAGTTAAGATTTTTTTTATTGCTGTGTATATACACAAACAAATTCCACAAGTCTTGTTGTTGTTTGAGAAAGAGTTTCTCTGTGGCTTTGGAGTTTGTTCTGGAACTAGTCTTATATATCAGTCTGGTCTCCAACTAACAGAGATCTGCTTGACTCTGCCTCCTGAGTAGTACTCTCCCAGTCAGGGAATCCAACCCTGGTCTCACCATTGACAGGCAGGGATGAGATATTCACCACTATACTATCCAAGAGAGATCTTATATAGAAAACACTTAATTGCAGTCACTCACAGTTTCAGAGGTCCAGTCCATTTTCATAATAAAAGAAACATGATTGGAAGAAGAATGTGATGCTGGTTTCATCTTGATACACAGGCCAGAGGATATCATATTACACACTTGCTCATATCCAGAACATGGAAACCCCGAAAGCCCATCATCAGTGATGCTCTTCTTCCCAAAATGCAAACCTAACTGCAGCAAAGCCTTACCTTCTAATAGTACCACTCCCTATGACATCATTGGCCCATGTTTCCTGAAGCAGGGCCTTTTTCATGATGGTAACTTAAGCAGCTGATTACCTACCCTGTTTCCCCTTGCAATACACTCAGAAAAACTATTCATTTTACTCTAGTCTGAAGGTATTTAAACATGTTTCTACCCAACTCTGCGATTAAATAAGGGATGAACCAGGGAGTTTCCCACAATCAAGTGGGAGTCAACTGAGACTCAATTGTGTGGAGTATGGCAGACCATTTCATCCTCTGATTATATTGTTATTTGATTATTAAAATAGGACATTAAGTAATCCATGATCTGTGGATTTTGGTGACATGATGTGGGAGGCAATTATTATAGACCATCTTAATGTCAATGATGTAGTTAAAATATTTAAATTAATCATGACTGCATCGTTCATGAGCCTGGTTTGGAGCCACCTCAGGGAAGTGGATGATGTTACATGATCTCATTATTTAATTATTTAATTATATAAAACAATGATTATATCGTCCATGACACCTGGAATCTGGTGCCGCAGATCATCTAATTACATAATTAATGTATTTAAATTGACAATCTCTGTTAATCCCCAAGATAATGTAAATATTTGTATAGTAATGTAAACAACAATCCACCATTCCATGAAGAGACCTGTAAAGTTCCCTCTTGTGGAGTTAATGTGCAATATCATCACATTTTATGATACATTTTTTCAATTGATGATGGTGATATCCTTCGTGCCTGGATTCTGACCATGCTTCCCTTCCAGTAAAATGCTACATCACCTATTTATTGTCACAGTTAGGTATTACTGACTTATTAAATTCTTTAAATTATGTAAAGGACAGACAATGGCATCACCGTTTACGGTTAGGGTGCAAATATCTGTCAGGAACAAGGTTAGGAAAGATGTAGACATGGGCAGAGCATTTTCTGAATGATCTATGCATCTCCCAGTGTACGAGGAATGCTGGATGATTGAGTCCAGAAGGTTGCACGGTGCCAACCGAGAAGTACAAGGACTACACCAAGGCCAGCACGGTGGCCTGGGTGTTGACTACCTGCTCTTCCTCCACATCCTCACATCGGTTGTGATCTACCATGAGAAGAAGGAGTGGCACTAGGAGGTCGGCAACTTCACTGAGACCTGGCAAAAGGATGACGACTCAGAACACGGAAGAACATCTCTCTCTCAGCTATGCTGTCGATGCCCCTGCTGCGGCCACCTTTTCAGCTGTTACCAACATTGTGGCTACTACTGCTACTCCAGGATTTGGCCCATTATCTCACCGCACCACAACAGAGATTCAGGTGCTTGTGATGATGTCAGGACAACAGAATTCATCAGGCAAGACACTATGATTATCTGAAGATTAACTGATGGCATTTTAAAAATGCGTGATGACAGCATACAATTTCATACCTGGCAAGTCTGCCTGGGAATAGATGATACAAAAAAAGGTCAACAGCTTACTAATTTAAAGATGTAATTATTAAATTCTTTCATTATATAATCTGTGATCCCTGAAGTTTGGCGCCACCTTGTGTCACACTCAAGTGTGACAGATGATCTAACTACCTGATTATTTCCTTACTCAAATCTGTCTTTTACTCTGCCAGGAATAGTGGAGTCTGGGATCCACCTTGTTGGTGTTAAATTGTATCTTGTGTATTCTTTCTTTCTTTCTTTCTTTCTTTCTTTCTTTCTTTCTTCCTTCCTTCCTTCCTTCCTTCCTTCTTCCTTTGTTTCTTTCTTTCTTTCTTACTTACTTACTTCCTTTATTTAAATCTATGTCGATATCAATTTGTTATCTCTCTAGGGGTGAATTATGAGAAACTATCTCTTTATTCATACATTTTTTTGTTCAAATCTATGATTAAGAACTCAGTGTCTCTTCAGTATTGAGCAGACACTTAGGCTTCACGCATAAAACACCATCCACTTGTTTAATGTTTATTCATTTAATTATGAAAATAGGTCATTATGTATTCAGTGATCACTGGAGTTTTGAGCATCCTTAGGGGAGACCGTTGTACCAGACAGTCACGTCATCTAATAGTACAGTTAGTTCTTTAACTGTTAAACTAGGAAATCAATTAATAATTCATCATTTAAATTATGTATTTAAAATACAGGTAATATTATGGACCATAAGTCCCTTTTGGAGTCAGATTTTGGTAGTTGGTGATGTAATATCATCCCATTACTTCACCATTTAGCTATGTAAATAGATCTTTACATCAGCGATAGTTTTAGGACTTTGGTGCCATCTCATCAGTGTTAATATAAAAGGCCCACTAATTAATTATCCATTTAATTTTTAAATTCCTCATTATTCCAGGAAGAGATCAGTCTGACTACCCCATGTGAGATTTAAGTATGCACCACCATGACATTATTCAATTATTTTTCATTATATATTCATTATTTAAATCGATGAAAGTGTTGTTCTTCTTGACTGGAGTCGGGCCATTCCTCCATGGGAGTTAATCACGTGGCATTATTTAATTATCGAAGTACTACTTCCTTGGCAATCAGTGGACTTGGGTTCCTTCTTATGAAAGTTAATTATGGAGGACTATCCAATTATTAACTCATTTGATTGCATAAGTAATGATGGTGTCATCCGTCATTTGGCTTCTGTGGGATTGACACAGCAGGAGATTGGTACCAGAAGCAGTGCCCAGAGAATGGGGGACACTGCCTTATACGGTGATTACTGATTACGTAATAGTAGATTTTTAACAATCGAATGATTACACGATTTTTAAAAAACTGTACTGTTTCGCATCATCGCTTTTTTTTTTTTTTTTTTCCCCCTGTGGAACCTGGAATTGGAAAAGTCTGAACTTATTTTGTCCAGGCAAAGGTGCAGACAATTTTTCAATACCCTGCAGCATCTACATAGTCCGAGCTGGGTCGTATCATGCTGCAGGCATTGTTTTTCAGCATCTTGCTCCCTGGTCAGTGTCATCACAATCCATGCTGCCCCACAATGTTCTTTAGAGACCTTTCTTTGGTCATTGTTAGGTTCTGTGATTCTTTGTCTGAAATTATTACAGTTTTTTTTAGTTAATATTTAAATGTCTTATTCTACAGATCTCTGTAGTATTAGAAGTCTTTCTAGGTAGTTCTTAATAGACACCTTGGTTTTCAGTTACTCGATTTAAGCTTAAACTTTTAGAGTATGTATAGGAGACAGACTGAAGTTCATTCCTGTTATTAATCATTAATACTTAGTTTGACTATAAGCAAAAGTTAATCTAATGATGGCTGGTAACTTCTTTTTCTTAACATTTTATAATAGTTACCAGATTTTATAAAACTAGAACTTTGCATTGTCAGTTTTAGCTTTAAAAATACTGATTTTAATTTGAAACTCCTTTTAGGAAAACATAAAACAGCTATGTGATTCAGTTTATCTAAATAACTTATGCTTACCAAATTGAGCAAAATCAAGGATGGATTGCCCTCTGTATCATAAAAAAATGAGCTTCTCAACTTTTGGTTAGTATATACAGTGTGCGGCTATGATCTTAAATTTTAGCCCTTTAATATAAGTACAAATATTAACAATGTTATAAAGCACAAATATAATGCAACCTTCTGAATTTAAACATATAAAAAACTGTTTGATAAAACAATTAAACATCCTTTACTGACTTCTTATAATATCAAATAATTTTAGCACCCTTTATGTCTTTAAACCCATTGTCACCTTGGTGCCTGTTATGTTTATGTTAATTTCCAGTGTTAATAATTGTAACTTTTTAACTACTTTCAATTTTTAACAGCTTTCGACATAAAACAGAATTAATGTCATCTACATTAAAAGGACATCTGATTTTCTGATAATCTGAATTTAATGACCAGTGCTCAGAGGTAAATTTTGAGCTGGGGACTGTTATCATTAGAGAGCAAAAATGTTTAAACCATTTTTGTTTTAGCTCTATTCTTGCAATAAACAGGTTTCTAACAGGAAACACTGAAAGAACTTTTTAGCAAGTACATATATTTTTCTTGAGAGAAATAAACAGAACTTTTAAACGATTAACCTTGTATGGTCAAAAATTTTAACTCATATTACTAATCTTAAATTTATATTTGTAGATATGAGAGCCCACAGCAAACAGTTTACACCTTTCTTGACATTTGACGACTTTTCTTTGAACCTCCATAACTTTTTACATTACCTTTAGTCTCTCTCGATTTTCTCAGACATCCCTAGCGTAGAAATGTCTCTCCTTTTCTCTTTTTCTTTTTTCTTATCAGCGACTCTTACCCAGATATGCATGCCTGAAGTGAAATCTTATTTATTTATTTAATTCCTGACTCTACCTTCTTACATTGGTGCTTTCCCCTGAGCCTTTCTGTACACTCTGCTCTCTTAACTGTTGGCTCCTTTTATGGATTTTGTGGGTTACACCAGATCTTCTTTTATGTTATCTTTCAGTATTATAATTTTATTTTTAGCTCTTTTCAACTCTTCTGGATCTTGTCAATCCTTTTTCCTGTTCTACTTTTATTGCCCAGAGAAATGGAATCATACTCGTAACACCTGAAGTTCCTTCTGATGTTCTCTGTTCTGCTTTGATGAATTGCATTGAGCTATAAATCTGCAGTCCACTTGACCTGTCTACTAGACCACTGTTATCTTCCTTTGTCTTCTTTGCTTCAGACTGATTGTAACAATTCTGCACATAGCCATCACTTCTAATTACCATATAATTTGTTATTTTTATTTTTTTAGTTGAGACAAAAATCTTTACCAAAGTTGTTCTCCCCAACACCTCTCATCCTCTACCTCCCCACTCTTACCCTCACCCCTTTCCCTATGGTCACATTCATGCCACCTGATGTTAGGAGGGCTGGGCGAGGGGCTGGTTCTATCATTAGCCCCTAGGGATTCAGAACTCCTCTCCTCTTTGACTGCCCACCAGGTGGCCCAATGCACCTAGACCTTCAGCAACCCAACATGGATCCTGGATGAGCATGGCTTAGGGCTTCTGTACCAGGAGGAGCCTGGTGCTGTTTACACTGGTGTGCTGTATTACCAGCAGCCTGTAAGATTCTGGCCTGGGAGTATTTATTTTATTTTATATTTTAATTTTCTTATTTATTTTTTTATTTCACATGTCGATCCCATTTCCCTCTCCCTCCCTCCTTCCCACCATTTACATGATATTCCCCCTCACACGCACCCTTACCACCCTCCGCTAGCAGCTCCCAACCCAATTCCACATGTATGACAATGCCATCCAGGTGTAGTCATGTAGATCTGTCAAGTCATTTGAAGTAGGAACTAGGACTTCTCTACTGTTTCTAGGTTAAGGGAGTACCCTCCATGGGGGATGTGTCTGCAATGACCTTTTGTGCATGAGGAATACATCCTGGTTGCACTGTCTGCATTCCCTAGGACTGCTCATTCCTTCTGGCTGAGACCCATATTTAGAGAAGACTGAGTCAGTACCATGCTGGATTCCAAGCTATCAGTCTGGGTGCCTGTTATTTGCTCCTTGTTCAGGTCAGCTGTCTCTGTGTGTTTCTACAACCTGGTCTTTTTCTGTCCATCTGCATCTAGATTCTAGTTAAACTCAGTGTTTAAGTTTGGGTGTTTGCTTCTGTTTCCAACAGCACTATAGGAGGGCTCCATGATGGTGAATAAGTTAGTTGTTCATCTCACTATCCAGGAAGGGCATTTATGGTAGACTTTTCACAGTTGCTCAAATTGTTAGTTGGCAACAGTCTTGTAGGTCTCTGGACCTTTCTTTAGATTCACTTTTCTCTTGAAACCAAAACTGGCTACTTCTTTTATTCTCTCTCTCTTTCTGTCTCCCTCTTTCTCTTTCACTCACTCTCAGTCTCTCTCTCTCTCTCTCTCTCTCTTCTGTCTTGTATCCCTACCCTGACTCAATCTTCCTAGTCGCAATTTCTTTTCTCTCCTTTCTCCAGTTCTCTCTACATTCATTGACCTCCCCCCACCTGCCATGTGCTCTGGGGGACTTGTCCCATCAACCTTCTGTGAGCGACTTTATATGAATCTCTTAGAATACACCTTGTATCCTAGTTCCTCTGGTGGTGTGAATTATAGGCTGGTGATCCTTTGCTCTAGGTCTAAAATCCATATATGAGCGAGTACATCGTATGTTTATCTTTTTGTGACTGGGTTACCACATTCAGTATGGTTGTTTCAAGAGCCATTCACTTGCCTGCGAATTTCAAGATTCCATTATTTTTTCTGCAGAAATTACAGTATTCTGCAGTATTACATTGTGTAGATGTGCCACATCTTCTTATCCATTCTTCAAATAAGGATCATGTAGGTTGTTTCCAGTTTCTTGCTGCTATCAACATAGTTGAACAGATGTCTTTGTTGCCGGGATATGGATCATTTGGGTATATGTCTAAGGGAGGATTGCTGGGTCGCATGGTAAACTAATTCCCATTTTCCTGAGGAACCACCATACTTATCTCCAAAATGGCTGTACGAGCAGCAGTGGAGGAATGTTCCCTTTCTCCACATCTTCTTTGGTATAAGTTGTCATTGGAGTTTTTAATTTTAGCCATCCTGGCAGGAATAAGATGTTATCTCAAAGTTGTTTTGATTTGCATTTCCCTGATAGCTAAAGATGTTGAACATTTTCTTAAGTGTTTTTCAGCTTTTCTGGTTTCCTCTATTGAGAATTATTTCTTCTGTTCTGTACCCCATTTTTATTTTTGATTTTATAAATTTTTTTTCAATCAACACTTCTATTCTTTTTTTCATTTTATATAACCAAGTCCATTTAAATAATAACAAGCATTTATAGACAATATTTGGGGATTTGGGGGTCGATCTTTCCAAACTACTTCCTGCTGGTAAGGTGCGCTGTCATGGTGATTCTATGAAGATGCAGAAATCCTGGCTGTAGTCTGTAAGGCTGCTTTGTCCACCTGTTTTGAATGTAGGATCACCTGGTATTTTCTATCAGGTGGCCTGGCTTGATCAAACCACATTAGTCTGGAAGGAATGCACATCTTTTCATTTTTTGTGGAAACAATAATATAAATCCTTTTCCCAGTAACATGTCCTTGAACTTAATTTTTGAGTCAAAGCATTTTTTAAATTTAATTTATTATTTTACATGTCGATCCCAGTTTGTTCTCCCTCCCTCCATCCCTTTCTCCCTCCTTCCCTCCTTTTTTACCCTCTCTGCCCTCTCACATGCACTCTAACCACCCTCCCATCCCATCCCCCCACCCCAAATCCATATGTAGGGGAATGCCATCCAGTTGGGGTCATGTAGATCTGACAGATCATGAAAGTAGGGACTAGGCTTCTCTCCTGTCTCTAGATTAAGGCAGTTATCCCTCCATGGGGGATATGTTCACAGAGTCCTTTTGCGCACCAGGGATAAATCCTGGCTCCTCTGTCTGAGGTCTCTTAGACATCTCAGTCCTTCTGGCCAAGACCCATATTCAGGGGGGCCTGAGTCAGTCCCATGCTGGCTTCCCAGCTATCTGTGTAGTGGCCGTTAGCTCCTCCTTGTTCAGGTAAGCTGTCTGTATGTGTCCTCTCCATCTGCATCTGGGTTCTAGTTCGACTCAGTGTTAATGTATGGGTGTTTGATCCTGTTTTCAACAGGCATTAGTTGAGGGTCCATGGAGAAGTTAGTTGTTGATCTCACTATCCGGGAAGGGCATTTATGATAGCCTTTCCACAGAAGCTCAGATTGTTAGTTGGGAGCAGACTTGTAGTTCTCTAGACCTTTCTTTGTGTTCAATTTTATCTTCAAACCAATATAGGCTCACTCTTGTATGTTCTCTGTCTCTGTCTCTGTCTCTCTCTTTCCTATCTTCTATTCCTAACCTGGCTCAATCGTCCTGGTCGAACATGTTTTCCTTTCCTCCCCCTCATTTTCTCCTACTTCTCTCTCCATTTGATGCCCCCCCCCAATTCACCTGAGCTCTGGGGGACTTGTCCCTTCCCAGTTCTGTGAGGGACTTTATGTGAATCGCTTAGAATACACCTTGTATCCCAGTTCCTCTGGTGATGTGAATTATAGGCTGGTGATCTTTGATCCAGGTCTAAAATCCATATATGAGTGAGTACATACTGTGTTCCTCTTTTTGTGACTGGGTTACCTCATTCAGGATGGTTTCTTGAAGTGCCATCCACTTGCCTGCGAATTTCAAGATTCCATTATTTTTTTTCTGCAGAGTAGTATTCCATTGTGTAGATGTGCCACATCTTCATTAACCATTCTTCAACTGAGGGGCATCTAGGTTGCTTCCAGGTTCTTGCTATTACAAAGAGTGCTGCAATGAACATAGTTGAACAGATATCTTTGTTTCATGGATGTGAATCCTTTGGGTATATGCCTAAGAGTGGGATTGCTAGGTCCTGTGGTAAACTAATTCCCATTTTCCTGAGGAACTGCCATACTGATCTCCAAAATGGCTGTATGAGTTTGCACTCCCACCAGCAGTGGAGGAGTGTTCCCCTTTCCCCACATCCCCTCCAACATGAGTCATCATTGTTGATTCTAATTTCAGCCATTCTGGCAAGAGTAAGATGGTATCTCAAAGTTTTTTTGATTTACATTTCCCTGAAAGCTAAGGGTGTGGAGAATTTTCTTAAGTGTCTTTCAGCCTTTTTGATTTCCTCTATTGAGAATTCTTTCTTCAGTTCTGTACCTCATTTTTAATAGGGTAATTTGGTGTTTTTTTTTTTTGACTAGTTTCCTGAGTTCTTTGTATATTTTGGAGATCAGCCCTTTGTCGGATATAGGATTAGTGAAAATCTTTTCCCAGTGTGTGGGCTGCCGTTTGGTCTAGTCTACTGTGTCCTTTGCCTTACAGAAGCTTCTAAGTTTGAAGAGGTCCTATTTATTAATTGTTTCTCTCAGTGTCTGTGCCCCTGCAGTTATGTTCAGGAAGCGGTCTCCTATACCAATTTGTTCAAGGGTACCTCCTACTTTCTCTTCTAAGAGGTTCAATGTGGGTGGATTGATGTTAAGGTCTTTGATCCATTTGGACTTGAGTTTTGTGCATGGCGACAGACATGGGTCTATTTGCAGTCTTTTACACACCCTCATCCATTTGTGCCAGCACCATTTGTTGAAGATGCTGTCCATGCCCCATTGTATAATTTTAGCTGTTTTGTCGAAAATCAGAAGTTCATTCGTGTGTGGGTTGATATCAGGATTTTCAATTTGATCCCATTGGTATACTTGTGTATTTTTATGCCAATACCAGGCTGTTTTCAGAACTATAGCTCTGTAGTAGAGCTTAAAATCATTAGTGGTGATGTCTCCTAAGTTCTTTTATTATATATGGTTGTTTTGGCTATCCTGGCTCTTTTGTTTTTCCATATAAAGTTGATTATTATCATTTCAAGGTCGGTGAAGAATTCTGGTGGGATTTTAATGGGGATTGCATTGAATCTGTAGATTGTTTTTGGCAAGATTGCCATTTTTGCTATGTTTATCCTACCTATCCAAGAGCAAGGGAGATCGTTCCATTTTCTGGTATCTTCTTTAATTTCTTTCTTTAGAGCCACAAAGTTCTTATTATTAGGTCTTTTACTTGTTTGGTAAGTGTTACACCAAGATACTTTATGTTGTTTGTGGCTTATGGCTATTGTAAAGAGTGATGTTTCTCTGATTTCTTTCTCTGTAGGGCTACTGATTTTTTTGAGTTTATCTTGTATCCTGCTAGTTTGCTGAAGGTGTTTATCAGCTGTAGGAGCTCTCTGGTAGAGTTTATTGGGTCACTTATGTAAACTATCATATCATCTGCATATAGAGACAGTTTGACTTCTTCCTTTCCAATTTGGATCTCCTTGATCTCCCTTTGTTGTCTTATAGCATTAGCTAGAAATTCTAGTACGATATTGAAGAGATATGGAGAGAGAGAGGGTAACCTTGTCTTGTTCCTGATTTTAGAGGAATTGACTTAAGTTTCTCTCCATTCAGTTTGATGTTGGCAGTTGGTTTGCTGTATATTGCTCTTATTATCTTTAGGTATGTTTCTGTTATCCCTGACCTCTCCAAGACCTTTACCAAAAAATGTCCGGGGCAAGCTCGATTCAATGCAGAATTCTACCAGACAGTCAAGGAAGAAATAATACCGCTACTCCTCAAAGTGTTTCACAAGATAGAAACAGACGGTTCATTGCCAAACTCTTTATATGAGGCCACAATAACCTTGGTACCCAAGCCTCACAAAGACACAACTAAGAAAGAAAATTACAGACCAATATTCCTGATGAACATCGATGCAAAAATACTCAATAAAATACTGGCAAACCGAATTCAAGAATACATCAGAGAAATCATCTACCATGACCAAGTAGGCTTCATACCTGGAATGCAGTGATGATTTAACATTTGAAAATCTATCAATGTTATCCACCATATGAACAAACAGAAAAAGTAAACCCATATGATTATCTCCCTAGATGCAGAAAATCCTTCGAAAAATTTTAACACCCTTTCATGATAAAGGTCTTGGAGAGATCACAGATAACAGAAACATACCTAAACATAATAAGAGCAGTTGACTTTAGTCTTAATAATAAAATTGATTCATGTGGAGATTATCTGTTAGTAAGTTCACTAGATAGAATACAAATGATATATTAGGTAGTATTGGGAAACAACTTACACGGATGATTATAAAGAACTGTGGAGATGTTCCAGCTTAGAAGGATTCAGTCCCTGCCCTTCTGATTTGATCTGCAACATAGTAGAGAGAGGTGAGAGACAGAAATGTGGAAAGGGAGTGAGAAATAGATGGTGGGGGAGTGAGAGAGTTACAGACAGGTTGTGAACGAGAGAGGTTTACCCCAAGGTTCTCACCCTTCTATTCATATACACAGAACCAAAGGTACTACGTAAGAAATAAATTCATGAGATGATGATCTGAGCAGAAAACCTGGATTTAGAAGAACACCCCCCTCTAAATGGTGGGTCCACTCGAGGTTCTTAGTGGTTTCTATAGCCTAAGTGACAGGACCAGGGAAGCAGAAGATACACAGCTGCTTGAGAGTGGGATTTGTAAAATGGTAACCAAATAATCCCACCATTTGTATACACATAGAAGCCCACAGGGCTTTCACCTAAATTACCTTGAGACCCTGACTGTGGGGGCATTGGTCTGAGTCTGCCTTCTTTTTGCTGGCAAGGGACAATGTGGGGTGGAGTTTAAATGTGTTGGTGGACTCAGCAGGAGGTGTGCATAGAGAAGTTTTCTCTTAGCTGACAGGTTGGAGACCTTAGGCATCTGTTCCTTGAGTAGGTGGATAAGGAGGGTTGAGTGAAGCTTCAGCCATAACAGTGTGTTGCAGGTAGCACCATTCCGTTCCGCAACATCAAAGTACCTAATGCAAACCCTCATCTGAATTCACCTCAGTTCAGTCTTCCCTGAAAAAGCTGCCATTAGAGTCTCGACCGGGATGTGGAGCAGATGCAATGGCATCCACTTTTAGATCCACCACCTGATTCCTTGTTTCCTATTCTCCAGGGCAACCCAGGACAGTTATGCTCTGATTAAGTATGGATTCATTATTTCAGTATTATTGAAACACTGCATCAGTAACTCTTGGTTACAGTTTTCCTTTCCACTCACCAGGACTTTTAAGTGCACAGGGAGGCTTTGCTCTTGTGCTCCTGCCCACACAGCAGAACTAATATAGTATTCTTTTTCCTCCCTGGAATCTTTGATCTCACATTTCACCATAATCAAATAGTCCCTCCAGATATGAGAGAGTGTTTCCATTGTGTTGTACTTTCCAATTGATTTTCTCACTTCTTTCAATTAGTCACTCAATCACTCCTGCTCTAAAAAGCTTACACCTTTGGAGGTGCCTACCTGCCTCCAATTCCTTTCCACCACTACTCTCTGGAATATACTCCCAGATACTTCTCTGAAGCTCTTTGTCTCTGTCCTCCATAGTGTAGGAATGAGCTGCTGAGTCAGATGATTGGTTTCAGCTTGTGTCTCTCTCACTGTTAGCATAAGGAGACCCATAAGATGGAATGCGCTCCTGACACAGCAGTTGCTGCTGGCAGTTTAGGAATTAAGTTCATACCTACTAGCAGCCACTCTGGTGTTTGACTTGGTGTCATCACTTCTTGGAAAAATCAATGGCTAGGTTTGTTTACTAGATGCAACAGCTTGTTAGCCTCTAACCAACCTGTAAGACCCAGGCATTATGGTAAACTGACTCTGTTACATGGGAGAATGCACTGAAGAATTTTCTATGCTCTGCCCAGAGTTCCATGAATACTATTGTGCCCACAGGACCTAAGACCCCTATAAAGACAGATTTTGCCCACTTACACTCCCTCCCTCTTCACTCTCTCAGGCTCTTTGTTCTCTTGCTGCTATTTCTGCTCTCTCCCCTTTCATCTCTTTGTGCTCCTGTCTCCCCATTGTCTCCTGTCACCTGTCTATGTGTCTGTTTCTCTTTATCTCTTTTTTTTTTGTTTGATTCCATCTCTTTCCCCTTACTAATAAAACTTCTCACTCAAGTTCTGGTTGCCTGGCATGTTTGTACCCCACCTTAGTCACCCTCCTCTTCCATGGATTCTGCAGTGGTCCTCCATGCAGGACCACCAGTAAGTTTATCTTAATATTGAAGCAAGAGGACAGTGTCATGAGATATCCACCCTACTGTTACCCAAAGATAAATGAGTAGACATCACTGAATTTACATAGCTGTAATGTGGGGCAACACATTTCTCCATTATATCTGTCTGTGTTAAAAGTCAATTGTTAGTAGAAGGAGGATGTGGGGATTTGACTCATTGCCTGACATTGAAAATCCTGACCTGACTTTTAAATTTTCTTTTACTTCTTTTGTTGATGCTATGGCTAGGTTGGAACACCTGCGTATAAGGTAGCCTACTGAACTGTCTCAATCTCTGTTGTAGCAGGAATTGCTGGATCATTTCTAGAGGAACCCCACTACCCAGTTGTAAGGTGAACTTGTAGAACAGGATGACACTTGTCATATGCATGTCATGGTTAGGGTTTCATTTTTTTCTTCGACGTTTTAGAGGATTTTCCTTTACGTGAGTGTGTATGGGTCTTTCATATGCCTTTGTTTTTTAAAGATGCACTTGCAGCTTTACTTTTTCAGTCAGAAAATACTCACCAATTTGAAATATTTTTATTTTTTCAAATTATGTAGGTTACTGTTTGCTAAATTCTAGTGAGTAACTATAGGTGTCAAAGATGATATGGTTATGATTTTTTTTGCAATGTTTGTGCCTATCTTTGGATGTTTTCCTTTCATACGCAAGATTTCTTATAGTGAACATTCACCTTGCGCTCTCTATTAGCAATAGAGGACCTTGCAGGCCTGACAATCCTGCCTCTACCTATTAAGTGCTGGTGGGGGAGGGCAAGTGTGCTTCACTTAGCTTCTTACTCTCATTATGTTTTCGAATTTGAATTTGAAAGAGTTTTTCTATTTTGCTTAGCCTAGATTCAAAATCTGGCTGTATCACCATATTACCCATCTGAGTCCTGGATTCACAGGCAGTTTGAGCCTGTGAAAAATATGCTGGCTGACCAAGGTTATGTACAAGTAAGAGAATTAGGTAAATAACTCCAAGGTGAACCTCAGTCTGTTTTATGTAAAAATTTAATTATGGAGCTGGAAAAATCTCTAGGCTGGAAAATTTTCCCTAGGGTCTCTTCATAAAACAAAAAAAGGGGGAGTTTACAGGGTCTCCTCATAATCACATTTCTCTGGTCCTTTATATTTTAATTTTTTTAGGAATTCATGGTGCTGCTTGAGCTGCAGCCGACTGGCATTGGCACCCTCAGTCATCTGACTATGGCTCAGTTATGTGGAAGATTGTCACTACTGGAAAATGATGTGGCCCCAACCCAGTTCTATATGGGCCCAAGGGTCAGTTTGTGTCTTTCCACAAGACAAAGATAACTCTGTTTGGGTGCCTGAGTGGCTGATTCACCATATGAGGAGGGAAGGTGATTGTAACAGCCAGAAAGAAGGTCCGACGCGTCTTCAAGAAACTACCCATCCTGATGCCTGCATGTCTGAGTAGCTATATGAGGCCTTGCATCCTAACCACTAATTATAGTTTGAATCAAGGGTCTATAAATTTACACATTTATCCAAAGGACAAGAATTTCACCTTCATCTCAGGCACTGTATTCTAGTTCCATTCTTATTGTTGTAAACAATGCTAATAATTTTGGAGAAAATTTCAATTGTTCTCAGCAGGTCTGCCGACTATAACAGCTGTCTTGGGGACGTACCCAGGTGTGCAGCAGAGAGGAAAGGAGATTCTGGGAACATGGCTTCCAGTGCTGCCTTCACCCCTGAAGCTACAGTTTCTACCATAGCCCTCTCCCAATCTGTAAATACTGCAAGCACAGTGGATCAACTATCAGGTGATTTGGCTTAAGCCTTAGCTACCCAAAGCACACTTTATTATCTAGTACAAATTGGCATATTTAAACTAAATTTACAAACTAATCTCCTGTAGGAACTCTTGAATTTTTGTGAGAAACTCATACGGCTTCTTCTTCTGTCTTTCACACATATCTGTGTTAATTCATCATTTTTCTCCTGAAATCCTGGAGTGATGACTTTTTCAGTTATACACATGCTTTAGCCATGAAGATCATTAACATCTATGAAACATGAATTACACTTGCCAATGCAGAAGGCCTTTTACAAGGACTTCAACTTGTGAGCAGATCATTGGGGGTTTGTAGCCCTTGCATTTGGTCTACTTTGCCACAGCACTAAACAGGCCCAGGCCAACTTTCTAACAAGACAGATACTGTCTTTGGCTCGAGGTAAAATGCCTCTGCCCACATGAGGCTAACAAACTATTCGCCAGGGACAGTAAGGGAGAGGGGGCAAATATCCAACCTAAGAAAGGAAGGTTATGGGCCTGGGTGACCTCTCCAATGTCGGGTAAGTAATTATGCTGACGTCTTCTTCCAAATAAGGCAGGTGTTAGTTTATATTAAAAGAAAGGGAAAAGTGTAAGACGCAAAGCAACTTGAGCAAGCCTGAAGCTGTTGGAGGGAATGCATTGCACCATGGCTGTTGTTGGTACTCTTCCCGTTTTGATAACAAACCTCGAGACAACACACTCCTTGACAACACACAACTTGTGACAACACATACCTCATGACAATACACACCTCATGAAAACACACACCTCATAGTGAGGAGCTAAGCCTAAATTTCTTGTAATTTTCCACTGTGCTGTAAGTCAGTAATTAAGCCCATTCTTGCCCCTCAATAAATGGCATTCAGTATTTTGTATTCTGACTTTGCATTGAATGAATGTCTTGTCATTATTTCAAACTCTAGGCCTTTGCCCGATTCGTGTAAGAGATGGTAGCAAGGGAGCTACAAAAAAAAAAAAAAAAAAAAAAAAAATTCTTTTCATTCTCTTACCTTTAGGACAGCTTGATCACATGGTTTCTCATGGTTGTTTTGATTTGAATTTGGCTGATGACTAAGGATTTTGAGCAATGTCTTATGTTTCTTTCAGTCATTTCTGATTCCTCAATTGAAAATTCTCTATTAAGTCCTGTACCCCACTTTCTCGTATGGTTATTTAGAATTATTTAGAGTTGGTGATGTGTCATGTTGTCAGCCCAACAGAGTTCATTAGATACGATTCTCTGATCATGAGATTATTGAATTATTCAGTTTTTAAAATCGGTGTTGACTGTGTCCTTCATAGGTCAGCTCTATCGCAACCTCTCAGAAACTGATGATGCGAAATAATACAATTTTTTCAATCGTTTAATCATTTGATGTTTTATTACTTCTTAGGAGAGAGAGACCATTCATAAACAGAAGTCTTTGAACTGTTTCTCCACGGACTATGTTCTCTTATATTAGGTAATCTTGAAATGGGTAACCAGTAAAAGTTTTCGGCCAACTTTCAGTGATATGGTTTTGACTTACTGAGGCAAATCACATGCCGTCATTAAAAAATTTAGGGGATAGTGTTGTTGGGAGATTGTAGTGTGCCATGATAACACTTTATCGAAGCTGCTCTCTGGTCCATGGCCCATGATACCAGGATATAGAATGCAAGCAGGGTTTCCAGACAATATTTATGATCAAACATTCTGTCACATTCTAGAGCACTTTGTACATGCTAAAATTAGCATACCCACCCATAGACTAACCTTAATGTCACTCACTGATTTTCTCACAAAAACAAAAACAAAGCCGGGCCCTGTTTTTTTTTTTTTTTTTTTTTTTTTTTTGATTTACACATATTTACGAGTCTCTCAAGCTACAACATGCCTATAGTAATATAAGCATGAAAACGAAAGCATCATTATGTCATTCAAGTAAATTGATAAGTATTTCCATCTATTTTTATGTTTCAATTTTCTCATTTCCAGAATGGAAACAATACAATGGATTGCCTCTAACATAATCTTCTTCTATTTATTGAAAATAAAATAAACTCCTCTTCATTCTCTGACCTTTAGAGGAGCTTGATCCCATGGTTTCTCAAAGTTGTTTAGATTTTTATTTGGCTGATGACTAAGGATTGTGAGCACTGTTTTATTATTCTTTCAGTCATTTTGGATTCCTCAATTGATAGTTCTCTATTTAGTACTGTGCCCACTTTCTAATATGGTTATTTTGAGTTATTTATTGTTGGTGGTGTGCCATGTTATCAGCACGACCTAGTTCATTAGATAAGATTCTCTGATCATGAGATTATCAAATGATTCAGTTTTTAAAATTGGTGTTGACAGTGTCTTTCATGGGTCACTTCTGTTGCAACCTCTCAGAAAGTTAGGATGCGAAATATTACAGTTTTTTAAAATCGTTTAATCATTCGATCATTAAAAATAATATTATTACATAATCAGTAATCACTAGATAACCCAGTGTCCCTCGTTCTCTGGGCACTGCTTCTGGTACCAATCTCCTTCATGTGTCAATCATACACCAGCCAAACCCACAATGGATGACACCATCATTATTTACATAACGAAATAAGTAAATAATTCCATAGTCCTGCATACTTAAATTTCATACGATGGAGCCAAACTCAAGCAATGGTCAAGGAAGTATTACTAAGATAATTAAATAATGCCACACGACTAACTCCCAGGGAGGATGGCCAGACTCCAGTCATGAGGTACAACATCTTCATTGATTTAAATGATTAATATATAAGGATAAATAATTGAACAATGACATGGTGGTGCATACTTAAATCCCACATGGAGAATTCAGACTCTTCTCTTCGTGGAATAATGATTTATTTAAAAAGTTAAATTGGCAATCAATTAATTGGCCTTTTATGTTAACTCTGACAAGATGGCACCAAACTCTTGAACCTATGCCTGATGTAATTATCTATTTCAATAGCTAAATAATCAAGTAATGAGATGATGTTACATCATCAACTGCTAAAACTGGACTCCAAAAGGCTCTTATGGTCCATAACATCACATTTATATTAAGTATATTAATTAAATGATGGATTATAATTTAACTTCCTAATTTTATAGTTAAATAAGACAGTGTAGTATTAGATGATGTGATGGTCTGGCATGATTGACTCCCATAAGGATGCTCAAAACTCCAGTGATCACTGAATACATAATGACAGATTTTCATAATAAAATGAATAAAAATTAAACAAGTGGATGGTGTTTTATTTGTGACCCCTATAAGATTGCTCAAAACTGAAGACATCATTGAGTTTTTAATCATAGATTTTAACAAAAAAAATGAATGAATAATGAGACAATTTTTCATACTTCACCCATAGAGGGATAACAAAATGATATCACCATAAGTTTAAATAAATAAATAATGAAATCACAGGAGACAATGAACAACAACAAAATGGATCCAGACTCTACTCTTCCTGGAGTAGAAAAGGACAGATTTGAGTAATGAAATAATCAGATAGATAGATCGTCTGTGACACTTGAATGATACAAGATGGCAGCAAACTTCAGGGTTCACAGTGTATAAAATGAAAGAATATAATAATTACACCTTTACATATGTAAGTCGTTGAAATTTTTTGTATCAACAATTCTTGGGCAGACATACCAGACATGATAAAGTAAGTTTTCATCACAGATTTTTAAAATTCCATAAGTCAATAATCAGATAATCATACTGTCTTGCCAGATGAAATATGCTGGCCTCACATCATCACAAGGGTCTGAATCTCGGTTGTGGTACATCAGACCTGGGATGATGTGCTTATACCTGGCATAGCAGTAGTAGCTAAAATGTTGATATCAGCTGAAAAGATGGATGCAGCAGGAACATGACCAGCAGAGCTGAGAAAGAGCTGTTCTTCCATGTTCTGGGCCGCATCCTTTTGTGAGGTCTCGATGATGGAGCCAACTTCCTTGTGCCACTATTTCGTCTAATCGTAGATCACACCCAATCTTCAGATGTGGAGGAAGAACAGGGAGCCAAACACCCAGACCTCCAGGCCTGCCTTGGTGTAGTATTTATACTTCTCAGAGGGCACCATGGAATCTTCATGACTCAATCATCCACCATCCCTACTACTCTGGGGTATGTATAGATCATTCAGGAACTGCAGTGTCCATGTCTACAATGCTCCTAACCTTGTCCCTGACAAATATTCGCACCCTAATCATAAATGATGATGTCATTGTCTGATGTTTAAATAATTTAAATAATTAGATAAGTCAGTAATAGCTAACTGTCACAATGAAGAGGCGATATAGCATTTAACTGCAGGGATAAATGTCCAGACTCCAGTCAGGAAGGATGTCATCATCATCTATTGAAACAATTAATCATAAAATGTGATGATATTGCATTTTGACATCCCAAGAGGGAACTTTACAGGTCTCTTCTTGGAATAGAGGATAATTAGCTTACATATGTATACAAATATTTATATTGTATTGGGTCTTAATATGAACTGTCAATTTATGTAATTTAATTATGTAATTAGAGGATCTTTAGCACCAATTCCAGGTGTCATGGATGATATAATCATTGTTTTATATAACTAAATAATCAAATAATGTGTTCATTTCACATCATCCACTTCCCTAAGGTGGCTCCATTCCAGACTCGTGAATATTTTTGTCATTATTAATTCAAATATTTTAATTACATAATTAATATTTAGATGGTCTAAAATACTTGACTCCCACATCGTGGTATCATAATTCCCTGAGCATTGATAGTCAAATTTCCTATTTTTATAATTAAATCATAACATCATCAGTTGATGTAATGGTTTGCCATACTCGACACAATTGTCTCTCCATTGACTCCCACAAGATTGTGTGAAACTCCCCGGTTTATCCCATATTTAACCTTAGAGTTTCGTAGTAAAATGTATAAATACTGAAATGTCATTGCGCAAGCAGGGTTTTAGATGGTATCACATACTTAATGTTGGACAGCTTCCTCAAAAGAGATGGACTGCAATCCAATAATCCCTAAGTGTACTATAACACATGGATATCATCATCCTGAAGGAAGTTAGCAATGGAAAACTCATCTTTTGATGAGTAAGTGTGAGTCTTATTATCTTTTAATCCACAAGGTGGCATCAAATTTCAGGGATCACTGTTTATATAATGAAACATTTTAATAATTACATCTTAAAATATAAATGTCTTTGAATTTTTTTTGTATCATCAATTCCTGGGCAGAAATGCAAGGGATGATAATTGGAAAGTCCTGCATACTTAACTTTCATGAGATGGAACCAAACTCCAGTGATTGTCAAGGAAGTAATACTTAGATACGTAAATAATGCCTACCTGGGAGGAATGGCCAGACTCCAGTCATGAAGGACCACATATTCATCGATTTAAATAATAAATATATAATGAAAAATGATTTTATAATGACATGGTGGTGCATACTTCAATCCCACATGGAGAAGTCAGACTGATCCCTATCTCGAATAATGATTTATGTTAAAAATTAAATTGATAATTAATTAGTTGGCATTTTATATTAATTCTGACAAGATGACACCAAAGTCGTAAAACTATGGCTGATGTAATGATCTATTTAAATAGCAAAATAATCAAGTAATGAGATGAGGTTACATCGTGAACTCCCAAAATCTGACTCCAAAAGGGACTTATGGACCATAACATTATCTTTATTTTAAATATGCTAATTAAATGATGAATTATTATTTAATTTCCTAATTTTACAGTTAAATAAGTAAGTGTATATCAGATGATGTGATGGTCTGGCATGACTGACTCCCATAAGTAGGCTCAAAACTACAGTGATCGCTGAATTCAGAATGACAGATTTTTCAAAATTAAATGAATAAAATTACACAAGTGGATTGATGGTGTTCTATAGGTGACTCCTAAAATATTGTTCAAAACTGAAGAGATCATTGAGATTTTAATCATATATTTGAACAAAACAATGAATGCTGAGAGAATTTCTCCTAATGCAACCCTGGAGAGATAACAAAACGATATCAACATTGATTTAAATAAATAAATAACGAAATCACAAGAGACAATTAAAAACAACAAGGTGGATCCAGACTCCACTCTTCCTTGGGTAGAAAAAGACAGATTTGAATAATGAAATAATCCTATAGTTATATCGTCTGTCACACTTGAATCACACAGGTGGAAACAAAATTCAGGGTTCACAGATTATATAATGAAACAATGTAACAATTAAAACTTTAAATATGTAAGTCATTGACATTTTTGGGTCATCAATTCCTGGGCAGAAATGCCAGACATGATAAAATATGCTGTCTTCACGTATTTTTAAAATTCCATAAGTTAATAATCCGATAACAATACTGTCTTGCCTGATGAACTGTTTTGGCTGACATCATCACCAGGGCCTGAATCTCTGTTGTGGTGCAGCAGTTCCTGAGATGATGGGCCCATACCTGGTGTAGCAGCAGTAGCTAACATGTTGATATCAGCTGAAAAGATGGCCGCAGCAGGGGCATCACCAGCAGAGCTGGGAGAGAGCAGTTCTTCCCTGTTCTGGGTCGTCTTCCTTTTGTGAGGTCTCAGTGATGGTGCCGAAATCCTAGTGCCACTACTTCTTCTCATCTTAGATCACAACCGATGGGAAGATGTGGAGGAAGAGCAGGGAGTCAAACACCCAGACCACCGTGCCTGCCTTGGTGAAGTCTTTGTACTTCTCGGAGGGCACCATGGGATCTTCTGGACTCAATCATCCAGCATCCCTAGTACTCTAGGTGATGCATAGATCATCAAGAATCCGCTCTGTCCATGTCTACGACTTTCCTAACCTTGTCCCAGACAGATATTTGCACAATAATCGTAATCGATGATGTCAATGTCTGCCATTTAAATAATTAAATATGTCAGTAATAGCTAACTGTCACAATAAAAAGGTGATGTAGCAGTTAAGTGGCAGTGGAGAATGGCCAGACTCCAGTCATGAAGGATGTCATCATCATCAATTGAAACAATTAATCATAAAATGTGATGATATTGCATATTAACTCCACAAGAGGGAGCTATACAGGACGCTTCGTGGAATAGAGGATTACTGATTTACAAGATTATACAAATATGTACATTATCTTGTGTATAAACACGAACAGTCAATTTAAACACTTTAATCATGTTATTAGATGATCTGTCACACTTGTCCCAACAAAGTGGCACCAAATTCCAGGTGTCACGGATGGTAACCTCATTGCTTTATATAACTAAATAATCAAATAATGAGCTGATGTAACACCAACCACTTCCCTAAGGTGGCTCCAAAACAGACTTGTGAACAATGATGTCATCGTTAATTTCAATAATTTAATTACATAATTAATATTTAGATGGTCTAAAGTACTTCACTCCCACATTGTGGAACACTAATCCACTGATCATAGATAATCTAATGTTCTATTTTAATAATTAAATAATAACATAATCAGAGGATGACATGGTCTGCCATACTGGACACAAGTTTTCTCCAACTTGACTCCCACAAGTTTGTGTGAAACTCCCCAGTTCATGGCTTATTTATTCACAGAATTGAGTATTAAAATGTGTATATGCTGAAATGTCATTGTGTATGCAGTTCTTTAGAACATTTGATGTTGGAGAGCTGCCTCAAAAGAGATGAACTGCATTCCAATAATCCCTATGTCTACCCTAACACATGGATTATCACCAACCTGATGGAAGTTACCAAATGAACACTCATCTTTTGATGAGTAATTGTGAGTCTTATTATCTTTTAATCCATAGTTTTACTTCTTAGAAGAGAGATCATTTATAAACAGAAGTCTTTGAACCTTTCATACACAGACTGTTTTCTCGGATATTAGGTAATGTTGAATTGGGTAATCAGTAATAGCGCTAGGACAACTTCCAGAGATTTGGCTATGACTTGGTTAGGGGAATCAAATGCTGCCATTAAAAGTTTTAGGAGATAGTTATCTTGGGAGATTGTGATGTCCTATGATAACACTTCATCAAAGCTGCTCTCTGGTCCTTGGCCCATGATATCAGGATAGAGAATGAAAGCAGGGTTGTCAGGCAACCTTTATGATCCAACATTCTGTCACAATCTAGTGCACCTCCCACATGCTAAAATTAGCATACCCACCCATTGACTAACCTTACAGCCTCACTGATTTTCTCACAAAAACAAAAGAGGGATCTTTTTTTTTTTTTTTTTTTTTTTTTGAGTTGTACATATTTACCAGTCTCTCAAGCTACAACATCCCTATAATGATATAAGGATGCAAACGAAAGCATCATTATGCCATTAAAGCACAATGATGAGTATTTCAACCTATTTTCTATGCTTCAATTTTCTCATTTCCAGAATGCAAACAATACCATTAATCGCCTCTACCATAATCCTTTCCTAAGTGTTGAAAATAAATTTCTCTTCATTCTGGTACATTTAGAGCAGCTTGATCTCATTGTTTCTCAGAGTTGTTTTATTTGCACTTGGCTGATGATTAAGGATTTTGAGTACTGTCTTATTGTCCTATGAATCACTTTAGATTCATCAATTATTAATTTTCTATTGAGTCCTGAATCCCAATTTCTAATATGGTGATTTAGAGTTATTTGGTGTTGGAGGTGTGTCATGTTATCAGCCCGACAGAGTTCATTAGATAAGATTCTCTGATCATGAGATTATTAAATTATTCAGTTTTTAAAATCGGTGTTGACTGTGTCCTTCAGACATCAGCTCTATCGCAACCTCTCAGAAACTGATGATGCGAAATAATACAATTTTTTTCAATCGTTTAATCATTCGATCTTTAAAAATCTATTATTACATAATCAGTAATCACTGCATAACCCAGTGTCCCTCATTCTCAGGGCACTTCTTCTGGTACCAGTCTCCTTTTGTTTCAGTCACACAGGGGCCAAACACATAATGGCACACGATTAATTCCCAGGGAGGAATAACCAGACTTTTGTCATGAACGATAACATCTTCATCGATTTAAATAAATAGTATATAATGAAATATAATTGAATAATAATATGGTGCTTCATAATTAAATCCGACATGGAGAAGTCAACCCTTCTCTTCATGGAATAATGATGTATTTAAAAATTTAAATTGATAATTAATTAGTTGGTGCTTAATATTAACTCTACAAGTTGGCACCAAACTTGTAAAACTATGGCTGATGTAATGACCTGTTTCAATAGCGAAATAATTAAGTAATGAGATGATGTTACATCATCAACATCCAACATCTGACTCCAAAAGAGACCCATGGTCCATAACATCACCTTTATTTTAAATACGTTAATGAAATGATGAATTTTTATTTAATTTCCTAGTATTACAGTTAAATAAGTATGTGTAGTATTAGATGATGTGACGGTCTGGCTTGATTGACTCCCATAACGAAGCTCAAAACTCCAGCGATCACTGAATAAATAATGACAGATTTTCATAAATATATGAATAAAAATTCAACAAGTGGATGGTGTTTTACACAGGACTCCTATGAGATTGCTCATGACTGAAGAGTTCATTGAGTATTTAATCACAGATTTGAACAAAAAAAATGAATGATTAATGAGATAATATCTCATACTTCACCCCTAGTGGGATAACAAAATGATATCACCATTGATATAAATAAATAAATAAATAATGAAATCACCAGAGACAATAGACCAGCATCTTCAACAAATGGTGCTGGCACAATTGGATGAGGGTGTGTAGAAGACTGCAGATAGACCCATGTGTGTCGCCATGAATAAAACTCAACTTGAAATTGATAAAAGGCCTCAACATCAATCCAGCCACCTTGAACTTCTTAGAAGGGATAGTAGGAGGTAACCTTGAACAAATATTTATAGGAGACTGCTTCCTGAACATAACTCCAGGGGCACAGACACTGAGCGCATCAATTAATAAAGCGTTCCACTCGAAACTTAGAAGCTTCTGTAATGCAAAACATAGAGTGGAGATGGCCAAACAGGAGCCCACACACTAGGAAAGATTTTCACCTATGCTATATCCGACAAAGGGCTGATCTCCAAAATATATAAAGAACAAAAGAAACTAGTCAACAAAACACCAAATAACCCTATTAAAAATGGGGTACAGAACTGAAGAAAGAATTTTCAATAGAGGAAATCAAAAAGGCTGAAAGACACTTAAGAAAGTGCCCAACATCCTTAGCCATCAGTGAAAGGCAAATCAAAACAACTTTGAGATAACATTGTACTCCTGGAAGAATGGTTAAAGTTAGAAACACCAATGATGACTAATGCTGGACAGGATGTGGAGAAAGGGGAACACTCCTCCACTGCTGGTGGGAGTGCAAACTCGTACAGCAATTTTGGAGATCAGTATGGCAGTTCCTCAGGAAAATGAGAATTAGTTTATCACAGGACCCAGCGATTCCCATTTTAGGCATATACCCAAAATGATCCATATCCAGGCAACAAAGACATCAGTTCAACTATATTCATAGAAGCACTATTTGTAATAGAAAGAACCTGGAAGCAACCTAGATGCCCCTCCATTGAAGAATGGATAATCAAGGTGTGTCACATCTACACAGTGTAACTGTATTCTGCAGAAAAAAAATAATGGTATCTTGAAATTCGCAGGCAAGTTGATGGCACTTGAAGAAACCACCCTGAATGAGGTAACCCAGTCACAAAAAGAGGAAAATAGTATGTCCTCACTTATATATAGATTTTAGACCTAGAGCAAAGGATCACCAGGCTATAATTCACAGCACCAGGGGAACTAGGATACAAGATGTATTCTAAAAGATTCATATAAAGTCCCTCGCAGAAACGGGAAGGGACAAGTCGCCCAGAGCACAGGGGAACTTGGGGCAGTGAATGGAGAGAGAAGTAGGAGAATGCAAAGGGGAGGAAAGGAAACACCTGCGATTAGGTAGATTGAGCGCTGTTAGGAATAGAAGAAAGGAAGTAGAGAGAGAAAGAGAGAGAGAGAGAGAGAGAGAGAAAGAGAATGAGAGAGAGAAAGAGAGAAAGAAAACATAAAAGAAGGAAGCAATATTGGTTTGAAGATAAAATTGAACATAAAGAAAGGTCTACAGATCTATAAAAGTATCGCCAACTAACAATTTGAGCATCCGTGGAAAGGCTACCATAACTGCTCTTCCCGGTCAATGAGATCAATAACGAAGTTATCCATGCAGCCCTCATCTAATACCTGTTGGATACGGGAGCAAACACCCATACATAATCACTGAGTCAAACGAGAACCCAGATGCATATGGAGAGGAAAAGACCAGGCTGCAGAAACAAATAGAAACAGCTTACCTGAATGGAGGAACTAACAGGCCCCCAGACTGACAGCTGGGAATCCAGCAAGGGACTGACTCAGGGCTCCCTGAATAAGGGTCTCAGCCCGATGGACTGAGCAGTCTAAGGGACCTCAGACAGTGGAGCCATGATGTATCCCTGGTGCACAAAAGGATCTAGCGAACACATCCCCCATGAAGGGATAACTGCCTTAACCTAGAGACAGGAGAGAAGCCCTAGTCCCAATTTCACATGACCACTCAGATCTCCATGACCCCAACTGGATGGCATTCCCCAATATAGGGAAATGGGGTGGGGTGATTGGAGTGGAGGGTGGCTAAGGTGCATGTGAGAGGGCAGAGAGTGTAAAGGTGAGAGAGGGATGGAGAGAGAGAGAGGGAGGGAGAGAGAGGGAAATAGGATTGACATGTAAAATAATAAGTTAAATAAATAAAACACAAAAACAAAAACAAGTGATCAGATGGTGGATGCTTTTGTATCTGCCCCACTCCCATGTCGATCCTATAATGGCAGATTTTAAAGGGCAGAGTCTGAACTGAGGTGAATTCAGTGGAGGGCTTGCTTTCGATACCCAGAGGTTGGGGAATGGTATGATGCTACCTGAAACTCTCTGCTATGGCTGAAACTTCACTTAACCCTCCTTCTCCACCTACTCCAGCAACAGATGCTGGAGGTCTCCAGACTCGAATCTAAGGGAAACTTCTCCATCCACCCCTCTTGCTGAGTCCACTAAAACCTGAATCCCCCACTCCACATTGTCCCTTGCCAGCAGGAAGAAGCCAGACTCAGACCATTGTGCCCACAGATAGTGAGTGACTCAGGGTTGTTTAGGTGGAAGCCCTAATGGCATTGTGAAAATACAGAGCTCATTAAAACCATGACTATTGTTACTGATGTGCTGATGTGGAATCCAGATTTTCATATGGAGATTAATTCATCTGGGTATGTAAATTACAAGGGTAGATCAGATTCCTTACCAATCTGCATAACACTCGGTGGTATACCTCCAGATGGTTGTTTGCATGTCAGCTATAGAACTTTCCTCACTGACACTCCTGAAAATAAGCATTTTACAGATAAGATTCCAAAACAGTGGCCTATGTGGCAACTACAAATTGTTACTTTGGGACACTATAATTTTAATGATACTATGATAATAAATCAGCCGCTGCCTTCTAGATTGCCATATTGCTTGGTAAAATACAAAAAGGTTTATGGGAAGAAAATGAAGATCAGATGCCTAACTGGCTTCATTGTGGATTTCCTCACACTGGAACAAGGTTTTCTCCATTGGCTTCAGGTGAAATTATCTGGGATTTTTCTGTACCATCACCTGATCATGGATATTCTGGCTACCTTAAGGATCATTTTGCTCAATTTGGAGGATACACTCCTCAAAAAAAAACGAGCTCATAAGGAGATGGTATTCAGCAGAGTGGGTGCCACCTGTATGGTATTTTCAAAAACCGGATGGGACATATGCGACTGCTCAGACAGATCTGTTCAAGTTAGTTGCAGCAGCCAATGTTATAGAAAAAAAAAAACAAAACAAAACAAACAAACAAAAAAAAACAAAAACAAAAAACAAAGGCTGGCAAGACAATAGCTTGTCTCTCTTACCCCTATGCATTAATGTTTGGACATAATATGTTCGTGATTATCAAGAAAGAAGGGGACTCATTTTTGTTGAGTGTCGATCCTGCATATTAACTATTTGTGTACAATAAGGTAATGATAAACCTTTTCAACTATATTGATTGTTAAAAGGCCTGCTTATTTGATGCTGCCAGTAGATTTGGGTAATGATACTTGGTATGATAATTTGGCTATAAACATGTTTATCAAAATTAATGAATTGATTAGGCCAAAAAGATTTGTTGCCTCATTAATTGTAAGAATGACAGCACTGATAGCCATTTTGACTTCTTTTTCAGTTTCAACAACAGCATTACTAAAGGAAATGCAGACAGCTTCCTTTGTGAATGACATGCATAGGAATGTCTCTTTTATTTTGTCAGAACAGAGGTTAATAGATCTGAAATTAGAAAGTAGATTAAATGCTTTAGAAGAGGCAATGATAGAAATGGGCCCAGACATACAAAATCTTAAGACAGAGTTAGCAACTAAATGCCATGCATAGTTTAAGTATATCTGGGTTACACTGCTTCCATACAACTCTTCCTCTAATTGGAACGAGACTAAGGCACATGTCTTGGGTGTATGGGAGGATACCAATTTAACCTATGATATCAAGGCATTGCAAGAGGAAATTACGGTTATGAGTCAGAGAAAGATAGATACTTGGGACATTTCAGGCCTAGCATCAACAATTTTAGAAAATCTAAGATCCATGAATCCATTAAGCTTAACTCAGTATTTTGTTTTCCTAGGAATTGGAACTGCTATTTTATTTATAGTGTGTTTGGCCTTTCCTATTCTTTTCAGAATAGCACTTCACTCCATCAGCACCCTCCCTTGAGATTTCCAGCTCTTCTGCTTAAAAAATAAAAAAGGGGGAACTGCCACACCAGGCCCAGTGGAGACAGTGTAGCAATGGCTGAGAGAAATCTCAATGGCTACCTGTCCAGATGTTCACACCACACCTGGTTATGCCTCCTGGGGAAAAGTGGTTCAGGGCCCTGCAGGTGATTGCCCTACTGACAGTCTGGAACAGGTGCTAGGTGTTTGTTGTGCTATGATAGCTTTAATGCTTTTGTCATAGGTGCTTTGGATTATAGCTCCACTGTTAATTCAGAGAAGCCCAGAAAACACTTAGATATAGTTTCAGGGACAGAAAGAGATACAGACAAGCCCTCAGCTACAAATCCCAGGTCACCAGTGGAGACTTCAGGTGTCAGCCTAAGGCCTAATAAATTAACATACCTAAAGCTATAGGAATTTGCCGAAAAGATGACCCTGCCTAATTAGACAGCCCAAAGCAAAGCTGTTGTGGGGTTTACTACTGAGATTTTAGGGCCCCTAAATCAATAAAACAGTACAAGAGTTCTTATCAATGCTGTTAAAAGTTTACTGACCAGAGACAATAATTATTCTCTAAACTAATTAAATCAAATCCCTGGTAACCTGACCACAAGCAGGCCAAAATAAACATGATATGTATTTACGATCTCATGCTCCAAAATAAATGCTGACATTTCTATAGTATGTCTATAAGTATTAAACTGTGGCCAAAGATCTGTTCCTTGAACTTTCTGCATAAAAACCGGTTGCTCTGAAGTAAAAATCACAGCAGTTGCAAACCTCCTCGAGTGTGTTTGTATCTGTCTGTCAAGCCGAAGCCACTCCTGACCTGTTCATCGAAGTCTTAGTCTCCCCAAAGACCTCTTGCCCACTGAAAAGTCTGCAGCAAATGCATAAAAATTAAACAAGTGGATGGTGTTTTATATGTGAAGCCTAAAAGATTGCCCAATACTGAAGAGACTGTGAGTTCTTAATCATAGATTTCAACAATAAAATGAATGAAGAGATAATTTTTCAAATTCACCCCTGTAGAGATAACAAAATGATGTCAACATCGATTTAAATAAATAAATAAATGAACATTGAAATCACAAGAGACAATTTACACCAAGAAGGTGGATCCAGACTCCACTCCTCATGGAGTAGAAAAAGACAGATTTGAACAATGAAATAATCAGGAAGTAGTACTTAGATAATTAAATAATGCCACGCGATTAACTCCAATAGAAGACTTTGGCCACACCAAAGTCAAGAAGAACAACTGTAGTGGGATATTCACTTTGTCTCCTTCTGTGGCACTGACCATGCTCATTGGGGGTTGGAGCCATGGGCAGAAGTGACCTGTGGAAGGAGGTCGGAGGGGGCCAGGAAGGCGCTCTTTCTGGCGTGACTCGGACAGGAGAGGATCGGGTTGAATTTCCTGGTGTTCATCTGTCTAGGTTGTAAGTTATTTCACCCTGAATAAACATCTATTCGGCCTATTTGTTTATCCTGATCCTTATTTACCACAATAAACAATGTCTTCATTGATTTAAATAATTAATATACAATGAAAAATTATTGAATAATGGCACGGTGGTGCATACATAAATCCCACATGGAGTAGTCAGACTGATCTCTTCCTGGAATAGTGATGTTTTTAAAAAAATAAATTGATAATAAATTAGTGGGCATTTTATATTAACACTGACGAAATGATACCAAACTCCTAAACATATCACTGATGTAAAGATCTCTTAATATAGCTAAATGATGAAGTAATGAGATAATGTTACATCAACTCCCAAAATCTGACTCCAAAAGGGACTTATGGTCCATGACATTACCAGTATTTTAAATTCATTAAGTGATGAATTATCATTTCATTTCATAGTTTAAAAGTTAAGGAAGTAAGTGTAGTATTAGATGATGTGATGGTCTGGCACTATGGATTCCCCTAAGGAGGCTCAAAACTCCAGTGATCACTGAATACATAATGACAGATTTACATAATTAAATGAATAAACTTTAAACAAGTGGATGGTGTTTTATGCGTGAAGCCTAAATGATTGCTCAATACTGAAGGGTCATTGAGTTCTTAATAATAGATATGAACAAAAAAAAATGAGTGAATGAAGAGATAATTTCTCATAACTAACCCATAGAGAAATAAAAAATCAGTATCTACATTGATTTAAAGGAAGAAATGAAGGAAGGAAGGAAGGAAGAAAGAAAGAAAGAAAGAAAGAAAAAGAAAGAAAGAAATCAGAAGAGACAATTTAACACGAACAAGGTGGATCCAGACTCCACTCTTCCAGGAGTAGAAAAAGACAGATTTGTATAATGAAATAATCAGATAGTAAGATCGGCTGTCACACTAGAGTCACACAAGGTGGCACCAAACTTCAGGGATCACAGATTATATAATGAAAGAATTTATTAATTACATCTTTAAATATGTAAGTCATTGACATTTTTTTTTGTATCTTCAAATCCTGGGCAGACTTGACAGATATGGAAATGTATGCTGTCATCAAGGATTTTTAAAATGACATCAGTTAATCTTCAGATAATCATACAGTCTTACATGATGGATTCTGTTGCCCTGACATCATCACCAGCACCTGAATCACTGTTGTGGTTCTGCAGGATCAGAGATAATGGGCCCATTCCTGGCTTAGCAGTAGTAATCAAGATGTTGCTATCAGCTGGAAAGATGGCTGCAGCAGGGGCATCACCAGCATATCTGAGAGAGAGATTTTCTTCCGTGTTCTGGGGTGTCATCCTTTTGCAAGGACTCAGTGATGGTGCCGACCTCCTTGTGCCACTACTTCTTCTCATGGTAAATCACAACCGATGTGAAGATGTGGAGGAACAGCAGGTACTCAACACCCAGACCACCGTGCCAGCCATGGTGAAGTCCTTGTACTTCTCGAATGGCCCCGAGCAATCTTCTGGACTCAATCATCCAGCATCCTTTTTTCTCTGGGAGATGCATAGAAAATTCAGAAAATGCTCTGCCCATGTCTACAACGTTCCTAACCTTGTCCCTGACAGATATTTGCATCCTGATCATTATCAGTGATGGAATTGTCTGTCGTTTACATAATTTAAAGAATTAAATAAGTCAGTAATAGCTAACTGTTACAATAAAGAGGTGATATAGCATTCTACTGGCAGGGAAGCATGGCCAGACTCCAGTCATGAAGGATGAAATCATCCTCAATTGAATCAATGTATCATAAAATGTGATGGTATTGCACATTATCTCCACACGAAGAAGCTTTACAGGTCTCTTCCTGGAATGGAGGATTTTTGGTTTACATAACTTTATAAATATTTACATTATCTTGGGTATTAATACAGACTGTCAATTTAAATACTTTAATTATGTAATTAGATGATCCGTGGCACCAGATTCCAGGTATCATGTATAATATAATCATTGTTTTATATAATTAAATAATCAAATAATGAGTTCATGAAACATCATCCACTTCCCTAAGGTGGTGGCTATAAACCAGGCTCATGAAGAATACTGTCATTATTAATTTAAATATTTTAACTACATAATTGATATTAAGATGGTCTATAATAATTGCTTCCCACATCATGGAATCCACTGATTATGGATTATCTAATATCCTATTTTAATAATCATATAAGAACATAATCAGAGGATGAAATAGTCTGCCATACTTGACACAATTGACTCTCACTGACTCCCACATGATTGTGGGAAACTCCCAGGTTCATCCCTTATTTGATCGGAGAGCAGAGTTGTAAAATGTTTAAATGCTGAAATGTCATTGTGTATGCAGGGTTTTTAGAAGATCCTAAATATTTCATGTTGGACGGCTGCCTCAAAAAAGATGGACTGCAATCCAATAATCCCTAAGTCTACTATAGCAAATGGATTATCACCATCCTGAAGGAAGTTAAGAATGACAAACTCACCTTTTGATGAATAATTGTGAGTCTTATTACCTTAGTTTCCATAGTATTAATTCTTAGGAGAGAGAGTATTCATAAACAGAAGAATTTGAACGCTCTCTGATAATTAGGTAATCTAGAATTTGGTAACCAGTAAAAGCTGTAGGCAAACTTCCAGAGATTTGGCTATGACTTGGTGAGGGGAATCAAATGCTGTCATTGAAAGTTTTAGGAGATAGTTATCTTGGGAGACTGTAATGTCCCATGATAACACTTTCTCGAAGCTGCTCTCTGGTACTTGGCCCATGATAACAGAATACAAAATGCAAGCAGGGTTGCCAGTCAACATTTATGAACCAATATTCTGTCACATTCTAGTGCCCCTTCCACATGCTAAAAGGAGCATACCTAAAGATGAAGTAACCTTACAGCCTCAATGAGTTTCTCACAAAAACAAAGCAGGGCTCTTTCTCTTGAGTTCTACATATTTACCCTTCTCTCAAGCTACAACATGCCTGTAATGACATAAGCATGAAAACAAAAGCATCATTGAGCCATTCAAGTACAATGATGAGTATTTTAAACCTTTTATTCTGTGCTTCAATTTTCTAATTCCTAGAATGGAACAATACAATTAATCGCCTCTACCATAAACCTTTTCTCCTTTTTGAAAATAAAATAATCCCTCTTCATTCTCTGACCTTTAGAGAAGCTTGATACCATGGTTTCCTGGCATTGTTTAGATTTGCATTGGGCCAGAACAGGAAATGCCAGGGCCAGGGCCAGGGCAGGGTCAGGGCCAGGGCCAGGGTCAGGGCCAGGGCCCGGGCCAGGGCCAGGGTCAGGGCCAGGGCCCGGGCCAGGGCCAGGGCCAGGCCAGGCCAGGGCTAGGGCGACGTTCTGTATATTATTGTCAATACTCCAGGCCCTTAGGAAAATCTTTCAAGGCCTAGCCCGCAGTGGCCTTGGGACTGACAACCATAGCTCTATGTAGTTTATATCTACATATCTGAAGCAACCTGTCCACAAAGGCTTTGTTCCATATAATTACCAGCTCTCCCATGCAAATACCTGGTTTTTCACTAGGTTCTGTGTATTATTGTCAATACACCAGGCCCTTAGGAAAATCTTTCAAGGCCTAGGCCCCTGGATGTTACTATCTCTTCTAAGAATGTTTCTCATCCCTGCATGAGGACCTAAGTAAAAGCTGTGCTTTATCAGGGCACTCATACATCATTGGTTTACTTTTTAAAATCTGGTGTCCTATTGCCACAGTGGTAGAACTATGTTTTTCTGGAGAAGAAAACTGCAACTATATGATATAATACAATTTAAGGTTGCTTATGACACTGTAATTTCTCTCTGAGCAGCTTGTTATGGGGCAGGTCTATGATAAGGGTAAGGGACTAGATGCTGTTGCAAAACAGGAGTAGCTTCTGTGTAATAGTTTGGAGTCAAATGTCTGGAAAATCATGGACAACAAATGTGTATCTATTATTCAAAATTCTAACAGGACTGGTCAGCATACACTTATCTTTGTGTGTTTAAGAGGCAGTACTAACTCAGTTAAATTCTACTTAATGAGATATATCTCATAATCATTTGTGTTACAAATTCTACTCTTGTAGATCACTGCTCAATAGTGAAGTGCTACCCTTACATGAGATGCCTTTTACAACCTGCAGAAAATTAACAATACATGGATTTTACACATAAAATTAAAATGCAAATGGCTGAATTTATAAAAGGTACTTAACTAAAAGGCCTCTGGAAGTTTGTTGCCTTGATTTCAGTGGGTGCACCTGAAGTATGTAGAAGTTGACTTAAAAAATATTTCCATAGACACCTTCCTGATCACAGTACTCAAAGCAGATACAGCCCACAGAATAGTTATTTGGTGGACTGCCTCTAGCTTCTGGTTTTTTCAAGGACTATATGAGAACTCAGGGGACAGGTTGTCTCCTTGCAGCTTCCCAACCAGATCCAGGGAATATCCACCACACTGGATCCATCACCTCACTATATCCCACTACTGATCTGAGGACGGCAGCCCCTCACTCACCATGCTGTGGTTTTCCAGTTTCCCCTTCCTCAAAGCACATCACTCAAAACCACTGGCTGCACTTTCTCTTCAAATCTAGACCAGAAGGGCCCTGCAATTCTTTTGACAGGCAGGTCACAAAGGGGCCTGATGAGCTATTAAGGCCTGAGTGAAAAAAGCACCTCCCAGGTGGGTGCAGACTGCTTAAGGACAAATTGCAATGGTTACTGATTGCCTTCTAGCACAAAGACTTTTCTATATCAGCAGTGATGTGCATTTCTATAGCAATTTCCTATTGCTGACCCGTGCTATCATTCTGTAGTACACAGGCATTTACCTTTCTTCCTTCTAGACACAGTGTTGCTAGCTAAATATACTTACTTAATTGGATTGAGTGATTCTTGTTGAAAAAGTTGCAAGGGAGCTCCAAATATTCGTTAACTACCACAAAGAGATTTAGGAATGCAAAATGTGTTATTTGTTATTTGGTTAAACACTGAGTTAAGTTGAACTAAGTTTGCTTTTTACCTGTTTGTCACAGGAACTCCAGATAATCAGGAAAGAAAAGCAGGGGCCACATCTCAAAAAAAGATAAACGATCTTTCTCGTGGCAGAATGCCGGATGATGGCTCCATGAATGTAGAATTTTATCCCTGAAATTCAGAGCAAACACTTGGCAAAGGCATCATAATGAGAAAAGAAATCTTCATGGAAAATTGAATATTTACAGAGGAATACATCTTCAGTAAGCATATAAAAAAATAAAACAAAACAAATGCCAACTGCAGTAACCAAGGTTCTCTGCATGAAAAGGAATGTAGGATGAATCTCTCCATATATGGAGAAAGTGGATTTATTACGATATCTCACAAGCTGTGATATATTTAGTCCAACAATGGTTGCCTACCAATGGGAATCTGAAGAGTACAGCAGTTTTTTAGTTTATAAGGATGGATGTGTCAGCTGGTCATTTTACATCAAAATTCCAAAAAAGTAGGCTCTAATGGTAGTAAAGGAATAAACTTGGTACCCAGAGCTAGGGTAAGTAGCCAAAGAGGGAAAGCTTCCTCCTTCAATACCATTTATACATGTAGGCTACCACCAGAAGGTTGATCTCATCTTTCCTTTATGTGACTTTGTTCTGTTTTTTTTTTTTTTTTTTCAAAACAGGGTTTATCTCTGCAGGACTTAAACTCATTCTGTGGTTTTGGCTGGCCTCAACCTAAGCAAAATCAGGCAGCCTCCTGTGTCCTGGGATTAAACATTTGCACTGCCACCAAGCAGTTAAAGGTAGACCTCATCATCTGTTTACATACAAGGCTTCTGTATGGCTTTCGCAGCCCTGGAATATATTCTGCCAGTCTGAAGTTTCTCAACTCCTACATGGGAATCCATTCCAACTTGTCATGAGTTCAAAGTGCTCCAATAACTCCTATTTTCCTTAAGACATTATCTTTCCTGCTACAGGACACCTGTGCCTTGATGATGATATCTCCTATCTAAATAGCAATGATTTGGGAGTAGACAGGTTAACCACCCTGAAGTAAAGGAGGAAGTGCAGCAATTGGGTGCCTGAAGGCACATAGTATGTGCAATTATGGAGTGCCTGTAGCATTAGGGGAAGCAATTTCTGATTTCCCCATATACATATTAATAGATGTCCCCTTCCATTGCCACACCTTTGTTTGACTACTTAAGTTTGGTGTATGAATAAAATGGAGCTTAAAGTACTGACTGAACCTGCCTGACATCATATTATGTCTCTGTCTTCCTTTCATCAATGATAGCTTGTCTTCCACTTGTCCACACTCACTGACTGAGGAATGGACATGGGACTGAGCTGCTGTTTCTGATTACAGTCCTACAAACTCCAGTCCACAACACTTTGTTCCACATGTGCTGGAGAATTGAGTTTGATCTGCAACTTAAAAATGCCGGAACTCACTCAGGCAGCATGAGCAACCCCGTGGCATAAGCCATTATTCCACAACATAGCTTATGGTGCTGTGGATATGAATGTAAGTAATTATTACTTCAAATTCCATGCTTCTTCATGTCCTCACTATTTGCCCATGGGTGCTTCAACTTGAAGTATTGCCTTCAAAATGGATTATGCAAAGATGGTATAAAATACCATGGCAAAGACATTTTTACCAGAAAAAGAAACAGAACAAATTCTGTTGTATGTGTGTGTCTGTAAATTAATTACCAGTTTTTACACAATGACATTCGTGTGGAGATCATAAGTCAACTTTGTGGGGTCCATTCTGGCCTACTACCACGGCAACTGTAGACTCATAAAATTCTTATTTTCCAGGGAGTCACATTTTAGAAAATGTCTTGAGTATTTCAAATGAAAACATCTCTATGAAAGAAACATTGACTTCTTATATGACCACCTTATAGCAGAAACCGGAACCGAGTGCTTTAGAGATGGGAAAAATTCCATATTTAGCTTTCTTATTTTGTTTTGCATATATTTGCATTCTAAGCCTATTATGACCCTTGATATAGATTATTTACTGTTTTCTTTTTTGTTTTCATAAGTGTTCAAACTGAATATATAAATTTTCATTAATTTTACTTTTGTATTTTTTCTCTTCTTTTTAATTCGTAAAAAGTATTACTGTGACATCCTGTCTTCAATCGATTTCACATTATAGATTAGTCTGTCCTAGAACATGAGAGATATCTGTCAACCTTGAATCCAGAGTGCTGGTATTGTAGTTTGGCTTGTCAACAGAAGTTAGTTCATTAGCTTGGCTCACTTATGATGAATGACTGAGCCTGGTTGTTAGTGTAGCCAGACAACAGGCTCTGGTACTAAACTCCAGTAACAGAAGATGGTGCCCATCGAATGCAAGTTTTCTGCCTCAAAACGTCCATTGTCTTCCAAATATGGGAAATATTATTTTCCCTTATCATTTACTCTTTGAAAACTCACCAAATGTCTTGGAAGGGTTCTGTCTATTACTAGTAATGGAGACAGCCAGGTTCACAGATGTAAGAGGTTTTCTATATAGTTAAGTGTAATTCTTCATGTTATTCATCCCATCATTCTAATGTCTCACTAAGTAAACTTGAAGCCCTGAAGCCAGGCATGGTGGCAGAAGCCTTTAGTAATGGTTCTTAGATAGCGGAGGTAGGAATTTCAGGATTTCCTAGTCACCAAAGATGAAAGTGGTCCCTGGGGTATGGTGTTCGTACCACTGTCAAAGTTAGTCTGTGACTGCTTCAGGACAATGTCCATAAACTTGCCCAAAGCTCTGGCTCTTCAGGACAATGGCACCAGCAAATGTTAGCTAATGTATTGACCCCACCTTTTTACCTATTCTTACTTTTAATGAATTCTGTTAAAATAGAATCAAAGTTATTTTACAATATCCATCTCTGTTTCCTATCCCTCTCATGTCTGTACCAACCCCAAAGCCATTTGGGGCAGGGACAAGGCCCAACCCTATGTGTCTAGGCTGAGTATCTACCCATGGGAATGGGCTCATGAAGCCTTTCATACATCAGGGATACATCCTGATTCCACTGCCAGAGGTCCCTTAGACTTACTAGGCCTTCTAAATGAGATGCACTTTTAGGGGTTTTAAGTCAGTCATATTATGGATTCCGAACTGTCAGACTGGTATGCCTGAGCTTTGCATTGTTTTGATTAGGTGATTCTGTGGGTATCTCGAACCTGCTCTTGAACCCTGTACTTATGACTCTTCCTTCTCTGCAACTGGATTCCAGAAGTTCCACTTAGTGCTTAGCTGTGGGTGTCTGCTTCTGTTTCTTTCAACTACTGGAAGAAGGCTCTAGAATATCCTATGAGGTAGATATCAATCTTATTATATGGAAGGGCATTTAATGTAGTCTCTCCACTATTGCTTATATTTTCATTTGGGGTGATCCTTGTAGATCTCTGGACATTTTCCTAGTGCCAGATTTCTCTTACCACCTATTATATCTCCATCTAGTACGGTATTTCTTTTGTTGCTCTCCTCTATTCTTTCCAAAACTCAGTCTTCTAGATGCCTCTTGTTCTCCGTTCCCATTCTCTTCTCCCCTTCTCTTTCTCCTAACTCTCCTTTCCCTCACCCAATGCTCCCAATTTTCTCAGGAGACCTTGTCCCTTTCCACTACTATGGGGAAACAATGGCAGGCCTTTCAAGGGTGAAGTCTGAACTGAGGTGAATCCAGGGGAGTGCCCCCCTTGACACCCTGAATGTAGGGCTTGGAACAGTGGTACCAAACACTGCCAGGACTCGAACATCCTCTCTACAACTGCAGCTCAATATTAAGGCTGAAGCTTTACACAACCTGCTTTGCCCATCTCTCCAGGAACAGTTGCCGATGGTCTACAGGATGTTGGCTAATGGAAACCTTGAAAACCACACCTCCTGCTAAAAGCGATCCCACAAACTCCTGAATCCTTCCTCTCCATATCATCCCTGGGAAGAAGGAATAAGCCATGCTTAAACCATGATATGCATAACCAGAGAGGCTGGGTTGTTGCATGGGAACCCTAATGGCTTCTGTATCTATAAAAAGAGTTTAGAATGTTTGTTAGTCCTGGTCCAAACCTGCCCTCAAGTTCTGTGTATTTTCTGCTCATTTATTCCTGTAACTCAGGATTTGTTAGCCAATCAGAGCTTGAAGCATAGTCACCAGTCATAGGGCAGGTTTCTTTCCAGTCTTATATGAGATGCCTTTGGTACTGAGTGTGAAACCAGAAGGTGGAGAAGCTTGGGTTGACGTCTATCTTGCTTCCATTATTTCTTTCCTCTCCCTTTCTCACTCCTCATGCTGTCTTTCTTTCTCTGTGTGTCTGTCTGTCTCTCTGTCTTTCTATCTCTCTCTCTTTCTCTCTCTAGGGTTGCAGATTTTATCAGAAGGGCTGACCCGTTTGTCATTTATCTTGGGTGTAGGGAACTTAGTAAGAACCGTGCTCCACACACACAAAAGAAAAAAAAAAAGATTATTGAAATTAAAGAAAAGTATGATGGCTAACATCTTCACCAAATTGTTTGCATGATTTTGATTTCCTCTTTCATGAACTCTCCCCTATCACTTCATATCAAGATGATAGAGAAATGATAGAGACAGATTAGAGATATGAATGAGAAAAATTAAGGAATGTTCATTGCCAGGACCTATGTTATGATTTTGACAAAATTCTGTAGTTACTGCTACAAGAATAATACAAAAGGCTAAAAATTCTTGGGAACAAGTGGGAGCAAACACAAATATATGCACTGGCACTACATAATTAAAATTAAATCAAATCTTTAACCAAACATATCTTAACTTGTGAATACACCATATTGTGAGCGCTCATTCCTTAACCCAGGTAATTAGGTGGTTAAAATATTAACAGTTTCCTCCAATATGAATTGCTTTATATAATACAAAGCGAATGTGCAGGATTGGCCCTGGCCCTGGCCCTGGCCCTGGCCCTGGCCATGGCTGTTCTGTCCTTGGCCCTCACACTGGCCCTGGCCATGTTCCTGCCCTGGCCATTCTGACCCTTACCCAGGTCATTTTGCCTCTTGCCGTACTGGCCCTGGCCGTTCTGGGACTGGCCTGGTCATACAATCCATGGCCATTCTGGCACTTGCCCTAGACATTCTAGCACTGTCCTTTCTGGCTCTGGCTTTTCTTTCCCTGATCCTGGTCGTTCAGGTCCTGGGTTCTTGTACAGGACTTTCTGGCCCTGGCCCTGGCCCTTGTCCATGGATTTCTGGCCCTGGCCATTCTGAATTTAGCCCTGGTTGATCTGGACTTAGCCCTGGCTGATTTGGCCCTGGCCCTGGCCCTGGCCCTGGTCCTTTCCTTTCTTGCTGTGGCCCAAGCACTTGCTCTGGAACTGGGTCTGGTTGTTCTATCCTTGAACCTGTTCGGTCTGTCCCTGGCCCTGGCCTTTCTGTCCCTTGCTGTTCTGGCCCGGCATTGAACGATCTGGCCATGGTAATTATGGCCCTGGACGTTCTGGCCCTGGCCAGGGCAAATCTGGACATGGCTGTTCTGTCCCTGGCCATTCTGGCCCTGGCCTTGAACGATCTGGCCTTGGCAGTTATTGCCTTGGCCATTTTTGCCCTGGCTTTTCTCACCCTGGTTCTGTCACTGGCCATTCTGTCCCTGGCCCTGTTCCTGGCACTGGACCTGGCCCTGATATTGGCCCTGGCCCTGGCCATTCTGGCCATTACCCTGGTCGTTCTGGCCCTGGTCGATCTGCCACTGGCCCTGGCTGTTCTGGCCCTGGCTCTAGCCCTTGTTTTGGCGCTGGACCTGGCTGTTCTGTCCTTGGCCCTGGCACTGGCCCTGGCCATGTTCCTGACCCTGGCCGTTCTTGTACAGGACTTTCTGGCTCTGGCCCTAGTCATTCTGGCCCTGGCCTTTCTGGCCTTTGCCCTTGGATTTTTGGCCCTGGCCATTCTGGAATTAGCCCTGGCTGATTTGGCCCTGGCCCTGGCCCTGGCCCTTTCCTTTCCTGCTCTGGCCCAAGCACTTGCTCTGGAACTGGGTCTGGTTGTTCTATCCTTGAACCTGGCTGGTCTGTCCCTGGCCCTGGCCTTTCTGTCCCTTGCTGTTCTGGCCCGGCCTTGAACGATCTGGCCATGGGTAGTTATGGTCCTGGTCGTTCTGGCCCTGGCCTTTCTCACCCTGGTTGTGTCTCTGGCCATTCTGTCACTGGCCCTGGACCTGGCCCTGGACCTGGCCCTGGCCTTTGCCCTGTCACTGGCCCTATCCCTGTATATTCTGTCCCTGGCCCTGGAACTGGACATGGCCCTGATATTGGCCCTGGCCCTGGCAGTTCTGGCCATTACCCTGGTCGTTCTGGTCTTGGTGGATCTGGACCTGGCCATGGCTGTCCTGGCCCTGGCTCTAGCCCTTGCCCTGGACCTGGACCTGGCTGTTCTTTCCTTGGTCCTGGCACTGGCCATGGCCATGTTCATGACACTGGCCGTTCTGACACTTACCCAGGTCATTCTGGCTCTTGCCTTACTGGCCCTTGCCGTTCTGGGCCTGGCCCTGGTCATACAAGCCATGACAATTCTGGCACTTGCCCTGGACATTCTAGCAATGGCCTTTCTGGCTCTGACTTTTCTTGCCCTGACCCTGGTCGTTCAGATCCTGGGTTCTGGTACAGGTCTTTCTTTCCCTGGCCTTGCTGGCCTTTGTCCTGGAATTTCTGGCCCTGGCCAATCTGGACTTATACCTGGCTGATGCCCTGGCCCTGGCCCTGGCCCTGGCTGTTCTGTCCTTGGCCCTCACACTGGCCCTGGCTGTTCTGTCCTTCCCCTCACACTGGCCCAGGCCATGTTCCTTACCCAGGCCATTCTGGCTCTTGCCGTACTGGCCCTGGCCCTTCTGGGTCTGGCCTGGTCATACACTCCATGGCCATTCTTGCACTTGCCCTGGAGATTCTAGCACTGTCCTTTCTGGCTCTGGCTTTTCTTGCCCTGAACCTGGTCCTTCAGGTCCTGGTTCTGGTACAGGACTTTCTGGCCCTGGCCCTGGCCCTTGCCGTTCTGGCCCTGGCCTTTCTTGCCTTTGCCCATGGATTTCTGGCCCTGGCCATTCTGAACTTAGCCCTGGATGATCTGGACTTAGCCCTGGCTGATTTGGCCCTGGCCCTGGACTTCCTTTCTTGCAGTGGCCCAAGCACTCGCTCTGGAACTGGGTCTGGTTGTTCTATCCTTGAAACTGGCCGGTCGGTCACTGTCCCTGGCCTTTCTGTCCCTTGCAGTTCTGGCCAGGCCTTGAATGATCTGGCCATGGTAGTTATCGCCCTGGACGTTTTGGCCCTGGCCATGGCAATTCTGGACATGGCAGTTCTGTCCCTGGCCGTTCTGGCACTGGCCTTGAATTAATCTGGCCCTGGAAGTTATTGCCTTTGCCATTCTGGAAGTGGCTTTTCTCACCCTGGTTCTGTCACTGGCCATTCTGTCCCTGGCCCTGGCCCAGGCCCTTGCCCTGACCCTGGCCATGGCCCTGAATCTGTCACAGGACCTGGCCCTGCACCTGCACCTGGCACTGGCCCTGGCCCTGCACCTGGCCCTGGCCCTGGCCCTGCACCTGGCCCTGGCCCTGCACCTGGTAATGGCCAGAGCGGCCAGGGCCAGGGCCTATATCAGGGCCAGGTGCAGTGCCAGGGACAAGGACAGAATAGCCAGGACAGGGCCAGTGAAAGGGCAAAGGCGAGGGCCAGGTCCAGGGCTAGGTGCAGGGCCAGGGCCAGGGCTAGGTGGAGTGCCAGGTGCAGGGCCAAGGCAGGGGCCAGGTGAAGGGCCATGGCCAGGGCCAGTTGCAGGGCCAGGGCCAGGTCCAGGGCCAGGGCCTATATCAGGGCCAGGTGCAGCGCCAGGGCCAAGGACAGAACAGCCAGGGAAAGGGACAGTGAAAGAGCAAAGGCCAGGACCAGGTCCAGGGCAAGGTACAGGGCCAGGGCTAGGTGCAGGGCCAGGGTCAGGGCCAGGGCCAGGTGCAGGGCCAATGCCAGGGCCAGGTGCAGGGCCAAGGCCAGGGCCAGGGCCAGGTGCAGGGCCAGTGCCAGTTGCATGCCAGGGCCAAGGTCAGGTGCAGAGTCAAGGCCAGGGCCAGTTGCAGGGCCAGTGCCAGGTACAGGGCCAGTGCCAGTGGCAGGGCCATGTCCAGGACCAGGGCCAGGTGCAGGGCCAAGGCCAGGGCCAGGGCCAGGTGCATGGCCTGGTGCAGAGCCAGGTGCAGGGCCAGGGCCAGGTGCAGGGCCAGGGCCAGGACTAGGTGGAGGTCCAGGGTCAGGACCAGGGCAGGTGCAGGGCCAAGGCCAGGGCCAGGTGCATGGCCAGGGCCAGGGCCAGGGTAAGGTGCAGGGCCAGGGCCAGGGCCAGGTGCAGGGCCAGGTGCAGGGCCAGGGCCAGGGCTAGGTGGATGGCCAGGGTCAGGGCCAGGGCCAGGTGCACGTCCAGGGCCAGCGACAGGTTCAGGGCTAGTTGCAGGTCCAGGACCAGTTGCATGGCCAGGGCCAGGTGCAGGGCCAGGGCCAGGTGCAGGGCCAGATCCAGGTGCAGGGCCAGTTGCAGGGCCAGGTGCAGGGCCAGGGCCAGGTTCAGGGCCAGGTGCAGGGCCAGGGCCAAGGTCAGGTGCAGGGTCAGGGCCAGTGCTAGGTTCAGGGCCAGGTGCAGGGCCAGGGCCAAGGTCAGGTGCAGGGTCAGGGCCAGTGCTAGGTGCAGGGCCAGGTGCAGGGCCAGGGCCATGGCCAGGTGCAGGGCCAAAGTCAGGGCTAGGTTGAGGGCCAGGGCCAGGGCCATGTGCAGGGCCAGGTGCAGGGCCACGGCCAGGGCCATGTGATGGCCAGGGCCAGGTGCAAGGCCAGGGCCAGGTGCAGGGCCTGGTGCATGGCCAGGGCCAGGGGCAGGGCCAGGGCCAGGTGCAGGGCCAGGGCCAGGATGCAGGGCCAGGACCAGGTGCAGGGCCAGGGTCAGGTGCAGGGCCAGGGCCAGGTGCAGGGCCAGAGCCAAGTGCAGGGCCAGGTGCAGAGCCAGGGCCAGGTTCAGGGCCAGGTGCAGGGCCTGGGCCAGGTGCAGGGCCAGTGCCATGTGCAGGGCCAGGGCCAGTTGCAGGCCAGGGCCAAGGACAGGTGCAGGGCCAAGGCCAAGTCCAGGGCCAGGTGCATGGCAAGGTGCAGGGCCAGGGCCAGGGCCAGGTGCAGGGCCAGGGCCAGGCCCAGGGCCAGGGCCAGTTGCAGGGCCAGGGACAGGGCCAAGGCAAGGCCAGGGCCTGGGCAAGTTGCAGGGCCAGGTACAGGGCCAGGGCCAGGGCCAGTTTCAGGGCCAGGGCCAGGGCTAGGTGGAGGGCCAGGGTCAGGGCTAGCGCCAGGTGCAGGGCCAAGGCCAGGGCCAGGTGCAGGGCCAGGGACAGTTGCAGGGCCAGGGCCATGTGCAGGGCCAGGTGCAGGGCCAGTGCCAGGTGCAGGGACAGGCCCAGGTGCAGGGCCAGATTCAGGGCCAGTTCCAGGGCCAGGGTAGCTGCAGGGCCAGGGCCAGGGCCAGTTATAGGGCCAGAGCCAGGGCTAGGTGGAGGGCCAGGGTCAGGGCTAGCACCAGGTGCAGGGCCAAGGCCAGGGCCAGGTGCAGGGCCAGGGACAGTTGCAGGGCCAGGGCCAGGTGCAGGGCCAGGTGCAGGGCCAGTGCCAGGTGCAGGGACAGGCCCAGGTGCAGGGCCAGATTCAGGGCCAGTTCCAGGGCCAGGGTAGGTGCAGGGCCAGGGCCAGGTGCAGGGCCAGGGCCAGGTGGAGGACCAGGGCCAGGTTCAGGGCCAGGTGCAGGGCCAGGGCCAAGGTCAGGTGCAGGGTCAGGGCCAGGTGCAGGGCCAGTGCCAGGTGCAGGGCCAATGCCAGGGCTAGGTGGAGGGCCAGGGCCAGGTCCAGGTGCAGGGCCAAGGCCAGGGCCAGGTGCAGGGCCAGGTGCAGGGACAGGGACAGATGCAGGGCCAGGTGCAGGGCCTGGTTCAGGGCCACGGACAGGTGCAGTGTCAGAGCCAAGGCCAGGTGCAGGGCCAGTGCCAGTTTCAGGGCCAGGTGCAAGGCCAGGGCCATGTGCAGGACCAGTGCCAGTTGCATGCCAGGGCCAAGGTCAGGTGCAGAGTCAAGGCCAGGGCCAGTTGCAGGGCCAGTGCCAGGTACAGGGCCAGTGCCAGTGGCAGGGCCATGTCCAGGACCAGGGCCAGGTGCAGGGCCAAGGCCAGGGCCAGGGCCAGGTGCATGGCCTGGTGCAGAGCCAGGTGCAGGGCCAGGGCCAGGTGCAGGGCCAGGGCCAGGACTAGGTGGAGGTCCAGGGTCAGGACCAGGGCAGGTGCAGGGCCAAGGCCAGGGCCAGGTGCATGGCCAGGGCCAGGGCCAGGGTAGGAGGTGCAGGGCCAGGGCCAGGGCCAGGTGCAGGGCCAGGTGCAGGGCCAGGGCCAGGGCTAGGTGGATGGCCAGGGTCAGGGCCAGGGCCAGGTGCACGTCCAGGGCCAGCGACAGGTTCAGGGCTAGTTGCAGGTCCAGGACCAGTTGCATGGCCAGGGCCAGGTGCAGGGCCAGGGCCAGGTGCAGGGCCAGTTGCAGGGCCAGGTGCAGGGCCAGGGCCAGGTTCAGGGCCAGGTGCAGGGCCAGGGCCAAGGTCAGGTGCAGGGTCAGGGCCACTGCTAGGTGCAGGGCCAGGTGCAGGGCCAGGGCCAGGGCCAGGTGCAGGGCCAAAGCCAGGGCTAGGTTGAGGGCCAGGGCCAGGGCCATGTGCAGGGCCAGGTGCAGGGCAACGGCCAGGGCCATGTGATGGCCAGGGCCAGGTGCAAGGCCAGGGCCAGGTGCAGGGCCTGGTGCATGGCCAGGGCCAGGGGCAGGTTAAGGGCCAGGTGCAGGGCCAGGGCCAGGATGCAGGGCCAGGACCAGGTGCAGGGCCAGGGTCAGGTGCAGGGCCATGGCCAGGTGCAGGGCCAGGGCCAAGTGCAGGGCCAGGTGCAGAGCCAGGGCCAGGTTCAGGGCCAGGTGCAGGGCCTGGGCCAGGTGCAGGGCCAGTGCCATGTGCAGGGCCAGGGCCAGTTGCAGGCCAGGGCCAAGGACAGGTGCAGGGCCAAGGCCAAGTCCAGGGCCAGGTGCATGGCAAGGTGCAGGGCCAGGGCCAGGTCCATTGCCAGGTGCAGGGCCAAGGACAGGGCCAGGTGCAGGGCCATGGCCAGGGCCAGGTGCAGGGCCAGGGCCAGGCCCAGGGCCAGGGCCAGTTGCAGGGCCAGGGACAGGGCCAAGGCAAGGCCAGGGCCTGGGCAAGTTGCAGGGCCAGGTACAGGGCCAGGGCCAGGGCCAGTTTCAGGGCCAGGGCCAGGGCTAGGTGGAGGGCCAGGGTCAGGGCTAGCGCCAGGTGCAGGGCCAAGGCCAGGGCCAGGTGCAGGGCCAGGGACAGTTGCAGGGCCAGGGCCATGTGCAAGGCCAGGTGCAGGGCCAGTGCCAGGTGCAGGGACAGGCCCAGGTGCAGGGCCAGATTCAGGGCCAGTTCCAGGGCCAGGGTAGGTGCAGGGCCAGGGCCAGGTGCAGGGCCAGGGCCAGGTGGAGGACCAGGGCCAGGTTCAGGCCAGGTGCAGGGCCAGGGCCAAGGTCAGGTGCAGGGTCAGGGCCAGGGCCAGGTGCAGGGCCAGTGCCAGGTGCAGGGCCAATGCCAGGGCTAGGTGGAGGGCCAGGTCCAGGTCCAGGTGCAGGGCCAAGGCCAGGGCCAGGTGTAGGGCCAGGTGCAGGGACAGGGACAGATGCAGGGCCAGGTGCAGGGCCTGGTTCAGGGCCACGGACAGGTGCAGTGTCAGAGCCAAGGCCAGGTGCAGGGCCAGTGCCAGTTTCAGGGCCAGGTGCAAGGCCAGGGCCATGTGCAGGACCAGTGCCAGTTGCATGCCAGGGCCAAGGTCAGGTGCAGAGTCAAGGCCAGGGCCAGTTGCAGGGCCAGTGCCAGGTACAGGGCCAGTGCCAGTGGCAGGGCCATGTCCAGGACCAGGGCCAGGTGCAGGGCCAAGGCCAGGGCCAGGGCCAGGTGCATGGCCTGATGCAGAGCCAGGTGCAGGGCCAGGGCCAGGTGCAGGGCCAGGGCCAGGACTAGGTGGGGGTCCAGGGTCAGGACCAGGGCAGGTGTAGGGCAAAGGCCAGGGCCAAGTGCATGGCCAGGGCCAGGGCCAGGGTAAGGTGCAGGGCCAAGGCCAGGGCCAGGGCCGGGGCCAGGTGCAGGGCCAGGGCCAGGTGCAGGGCCAGGGCCAGGTGCAGGGCCAGGTGCAGGGCCAGGTGCAGGGCCAGGTCCAGGGCCAGGTGTGGGGCCAGGGCCATGGCTAGGTGGAGGGCCAGGGTCAGGGCCAGGACCAGGTGCAGGGCCAAAGGCAGGGCCTGGTGAGGGGCCATGGCCAGAGGGCAGGGCCAAGGCCAGGTTCACATCCAGGGCCAGGTACAGGGTCAGGGTCAGGTGCATGGCCAGGGCCAGCGCCAGGGCCAGGTCCTGGTGCAGGGCCAGGGCCAGGTGCAGGGCCAGGCCCAGTGCCAGGTGCAGGGCCAGGGCCAGGTCCAGGGCCAGGTGCAGGGCCAGGGCTAGGTGGAGGGTCAGGTTCAGGGCCAGGGCCAGGTGCAGGGCCAAGGCCAGGGTCAGGTGCAGAGACAAGGCCAGGGCCAGGTGCACAGCCAGTTGCAGGGCCAGGGCTAGGTACAGGTCCAGGTCCAGGGCCAGATTCAGTGCCAGGTGCAGGGCCAGGTTCAGGGCCATGTGCAGGGCCAAGGCCAGGTGCAGGGCCAGGGCCAGGTGCAGGGCCAGTGCCAGGTACAGGGCCAGTGCCAGTTGCAGGGCCATGTCCAGGGCCAGGGCCAGGTGCAAGCCAGGGCCAGGGCCAGGTGCAGGGCCAGGTACAGGGCCAGGGCCAGGTGCAGGGGAGAGCAGGGCCAGGGCCAGGACTAGGTGGAGGGCCAGGGACTGGGCCAGGGCCAGGGCCAGGGTCAGGGCCAGGGCCAGGTGCAGAGCCAGGGCCAGGTGCAGGGCCAGGTCCAGGGCCAGGGTCCAGGGCCAGGGAAAGGTGCAGGACCAGGGCCAGGGCTAGGTGGAGGGCCAGTGCCAGGGCCAGGGCCAGGTGTAGGGCCAAGGCCAGGGCCAGGTCCAGGGGCAGGGCCAGGTGCAGGGCCAGGTGCAGGGCCAGGTCCAGGGCCAGGTGTGGGGCCAGGGCCATGGCTAGGTGGAGGGCCAGGGTCAGGGCCAGGACCAGGTGCAGGGCCAAAGGCAGGGCCAGGTGCAGGGCCATGGCCAAGGGCAGGGCCACGGCCAGGTTCACATCCAGGGCCAGGTACAGGGTCAGGGTCAGGTGCATGGCCAGGGCCAGCGCCAGGGCCAGGTCCTGGTGCAGGGCCAGGGCCAGGTGCAGGACCAGGGCCAGTGCCAGGTGCAGGGCCAGGGCCAGGGCCAGGGCCAGGTGCAGGGCCAGGGCTGGGTGGAGGGTCAGGTTCAGGGCCAGGGCCAGGTGCAGGGCCAAGGCCAGGGTCAGGTGCAGAGCCAAGGCCAGGGCCAGGTGCACGGCCAGTTGCAGGGCCAGGGCTAGGTGCAGGTCCAGGGCCAGGGCCAGGTTCAGTGCCAGGTGCAGGGCCAGGTTCAGGGCCATGTGCAGGGCCAAGGCCAGGTGCAGGGCCAGGGACAGGTGCAGGGCCAGTGCCAGGTACAGGGCCAGTGCCAGTTGCAGGGCCATGTCCAGGGCCAGGGCCTGGTGCAAGCCAGGGCCAGGGCCAGGTGCATGGCCAGGTACAGGGCCAGGGCCAGGTCTAGGGTAAGGTGCAGGGCCAGGGCCAGGACTAGGTGGAGGGCCAGGGACTGGGCCAGGGCCAGGGCCAGGTTCAGGGCCAGGGCCAGGTGCAGGGCCAGGACCAGGTGCAGGGCCAGGTCCAGGGACAGGGCCAGGTGAAAGCCAGGGCCAGGTGCATGGCCAGGTACAGGGCCAGGGCCAGGTCCAGGGCAAGGGCCAGGGCCAGGGCCAGGGCCAGGTGGAGGGCCAGGGGCAGGGCCAGGGCCAGGGCCAGGTGCAGGGCCAGGGCCAGGGTCAGGTGCAGGGCCAGGGCCAGGTGCAGGGCCAGGGCCAGGTGCAGGGCCAGGGCCATGGCCAGGTGCAGGGCCAAGGCCAGGGTCAGGTCCAGGTGCAGGGCCAGGGCCAGGTGCAGGGCCAGGGCCAGGGCCAGGGCCAGGTGCAGGGCCAGGGCCAGGGCCAGGGCCAGGGCCAGGCCAGGGCCAGGTGCAGGGCCAGGGCCAGGTGGTGCAGGGCCAGGGCCAGGTGCAGGGCCAGGGCGGTGCAGGCGGGCCAGGGCCAGGTGCAGGGCCAGGGCCAGGGCCAGGTGCAGGGCCAGGTGCAGGGCCAGGGCCAGGTCGTGGGTGCAGGGCCACGTTCAGGGCCAGGGCCAGGTGCAGGGCCAGGCCAGGGTCAGGTGCAGGGCCAGGGCCAGGGCCAGGGCCAGGGCCAGGGCAGGGCCAGGTGGGCCAGGTAGGGCCAGGGCCAGGTGCAGGGCCAGGGCCAGGGCCAGGGCCAGGGCCAGGGCAGGGCCAGGGCCAGGTAGGCAGGGCCAGGTCCAGGGCCAGGACAGGGCCAGGTGCAGGGCCAGGGCCAGGTGCAGGGCCAGGGCCAGGTGCAGGGCCAGCAGGGCCAGTGCCAGGTTCAGGGCCAGGTGCAGGTCCTGGGCTAGGTTCAGGGTCAGGGCCAGGTGCAGGCCCATGTGCAGGGCCAGGTGCAGGGACAGGGCCAGGGCCAGGTGCACATCCAGGGCCAGGGTTAGTTGCAGGGCCAGGGCCAGGTGCAGGGACAGGGCCAGGGCCAGGGCCATCGGGCTAGGTGGAGGGCCAGGGCCAGGTCCAGGTGCAGGGCCAGGGCCAGGGCCAGGTGCAGCGCCGGTGCAGGCCAGGGCCAGGTGCAGGGACAGGGATAGTGCAGGGCCAGGTGCAGGGCCTGGTCCAGGGCGGGCCACGGCGGTGCAGGTGCCAGGGCCAGGTGCAGGGCCAGGTGCCAGGGCCAGGTGCCAGGCGGCCAGGTGCAGGGCCAGGGCCAGGTTGCAGGGCCAGGGCCAGGGCCAGGTGCAGGGCCAGGGTCAGGGCCAGGGCCAGGTGCAGGGCCAGGGCCAGGTGCAGGGCCAGGGCCAGGTGCAGGGCCAGTCCCAGGTGCAGGGCCAGGGCCAGGTGCAGGGCCAGGTGGCAGGTGCAGGGCCGGGCCAGGGGCCAGGGCCAGGGCAGGGCCAGGGCCAGGGCCAGGTCAGGGCAGGGCCAGGGCCAAGGGCCAGGGCCAGGTGCAGGGCCAGGTCAGGGCCAGGGCCAGGTGCAGGGCCAGGGCCAGGGCCAGGTGCAGGTGCCAGGGCCAGGTGCGGCCAGGGCCAGGTGCAGGGCCAGGGCCAGGGCCAGGGCCAGGTGCCAGGTTGGGCCAGGTGCATGGCCAGGGCCAGGTGCATGCCAGGGCCACGGCCAGGTGCAGCAGTCAGGGCCAGGGCCAGGTTGCAGGGCCAGGGCCAGGTGCAGGGCCAGGCCAGGGGCAGGGCCAGGTCCAGGGCCAGGGCCAGGTGCAGGGCCAGGCGGGCCAGGGCCAGGTGCAGGGCCAGGTCCAGGGCCAGGTGCAGGGCCAGGGCCAGGTGCAGGGCCAGGGCCAGGGCTAGTTCCAGGTCCAGTGCCAGGTGCAGGGCCAGGTACAGGGCCAGGGCCATGGCCAGGGCCAGGGTCAGGTGCAGGCCGGGCCAGGGCCAGGGCCAGGGCCGGGGCCAGGTGCAGGGCCAGGGCCAGGGCCAGGGCCAGGGCCAGGTGCAGGGCCAGGTGCCAGGGCCAGGGCAGGGCCAGGTCCAGGGCCAGGTGCAGGGCCAGGGCCAGGGCTAGGTGGAGGGCCAGGGTCAGGGCCAGGGCCAGGTGCATGGCCAGCATGGCCAGGGCCAGGGGCATGGCCAGGGCCAGGGCCCAGGTAAGGTTCACATCCAGGGCCAGGTCAGGGTCAGGGTCAGGTGCAGGGCCAGGGCCAGCGCCAGGGCCAGGTCCAGGTGCAGGGCCAGGGCCAGGTGCAGGGCCAGGGCCAGGGCCAGGTGCGGCAGGGCCAGGTGCAGGGCCAGGTGGACAGGTAGAGGGCCAGGTGCAGGGCGAGGGCCAGGGCCAGGTGCAGGGCCAGGGCCAGGCGGGCCAGGTGCACGGCCAGGTGCACGGCCAGGGCTAGGTGCAGGTCCAGGGCCAGGGCCAGGTTCAGTGCCAGGTGCAGGGCCAGGTGCAGGGCCAGGGCCAGGTGCAGGGCCAAGGCCAGGTGCAGGGCCAGGGCCAGGTGCAGGGCCAGGGCCAGGGGTGCAGGGCCAGTGCCAGTTGCAGGGCCAGGTCCAGGGCCAGGGCCAGGTGCAAGCCAGGGCCAGGGCCAGGTGCATGGCCAGGTGCAGGGCCAGGGCGGCAGGGCCAGGGCCAGGTGCAGGGCCAGGGCCAGGGCCAGTTGCAGGGCCAGGTGCAAGGCCAGTTACCGAGCCAGGGCCAGGTACCGGGCCAGGGCCAGGTTCAGGGCCAGGGCCAGGTGCAGGGCCAGGGCCAGGCCGGGTGCAGGGCCAAGTCCAGGGCCAGGGCCAGGTGCAGGGCAGGTGCAGGGCCAGGGCCAGGGCTAGGTGGAGGGCCAGAGTCAGGGCCAGGGCCAGGTGCAGGGCCAAGGCCAGGGCCAGGGCCAGGGCCAGGTGCAGGGCCAGGTGCAGGGCCAGGTCCAGGGCTAGGTGTGGGGTCAGGGCCATGGCTAGGTGGAGGGCCAGGGTCAGGGCCAGGACCAGGTGCAGGGCCAAAGGCAGGGCCAGGTGCAGGGCCATGGCCAAGGGCAGGGCCACGGCCAGGTTCACATCCAGGGCCAGGTACAGGGTCAGGGTCAGGTGCATGGCCAGGGCCAGCGCCAGGGCCAGGTCCTGGTGCAGGGCCAGGGCCAGGTGCAGGGCCAGGGCCAGTGCCAGGTGCAGGGCCAGGGCCAGGTCCAGGGCCAGGTGCAGGGCCAGGGCTGGGTGGGGAGGGTCAGGTTCAGGGCCAGGGCCAGGTGCAGGGCCAAGGCCAGGGTCAGGTGCAGAGCCAAGGCCAGGGCCAGGTGCCGGCCAGTGCGGGCCAGGGCTAGGTGCAGGTCCAGGGCCAGGGCCAGGTTCAGTGCCAGGTGCAGGGCCAGGTTCAGGGCCATGTGCAGGGCCAAGGCCAGGTGCAGGGCCAGGGCCAGGTGCAGGGCCAGTGCCAGGTACAGGGCCAGTGCCAGGTACAGGGCCAGTGCCAGTTGCAGGGCCATGTCCAGGGCCAGGGCCTGGTGCAAGCCAGGGCCAGGGCCAGGTGCATGGCCAGGTACAGGGCCAGGGCCAGGTCTAGGGTAAGGTGCAGGGCCAGGGCCAGGACTAGGTGGAGGGCCAGGGACTGGGCCAGGGCCAGGGCCAGGTTCAGGGCCAGGGCCAGGTGCAGGGCCAGGGCCAGGTGCAGGGCCAGGTCCAGGGACAGGGCCAGGTGAAAGCCAGGGCCAGGTGCATGGCCAGGTACAGGGCCAGGGCCAGGGCCAGGGTAAGTTGCAGGGCCAGGGCCAGGGCTAGATGGAGGGCAAGGGTCAGGGCCAGGGCCAGATGCAGGGCCAAGGCCATGTTCAGGGCCAGGGGCAGGGCCATGGCCATGTTCACATCTAAGGCCAGGGTCAGGTGCAGGTCCAGGGCCAGGTGCAGGGCCAGGGCCAGGTCCAGGTGCAGGGCCAGTGCCAGGGCCAGGTGTAGTGCCAAGGCCATGGCCAGGTGCAGGGCCAGGGCCATGTGCAGGGCCAGGGTCAGGGCCACGGCCAGGTGCACATCCAGGGCCAGGGTCAGGTGAACATCCAGGGCCAGGGTCAGGTGCAGGGCCAGGGCCAGGTGCAGGGCCAGGTGCAGGGCCAGGTACAGGGCCAGGGCCAGGTGAAGGGCCAGTGTTAGGTGCAGGGCCAGGTCCAGGGCCATGTCCAGGGCCAGGTTCAGGGCCAATGCCAGGGCTAGGTGCAGGGCCAGGGCCAGGTGCAGGGCCAGGGCCAGGGCCAGGTGCAGGTCCAATGCCAGGGCCAGGTGCAGGGCCAGGGCCAGGTGCAAGACCAGGGCCAGGTGCAGGGCCAGGGCCAGGTGCAGGGCCAGGGCCAGGTGCAGGGCTAGGGCCAGGTGCAGGCCCAGGTGTAGGGCCAGTTGCAGGGCCAGGTGCAGGGCCAGGTGCAGGGCCAGGGCCAGGTGCAGGGCTAGGTGCAGTGCCATCTCAAATGTCAGGTGCAGGGCCAGGTCCTGGGCCAGGTGCAGGGCCAATGCCAGGTCTAGTTGGAGGGCTAGGGCCAGGGCCATGTGCAGGGCCAGTGCCAGGTCCAGGGCCAGGTCCAGGGCCTATGCCAAGGCTAGGTGGATGGCCAGGGCCAGGGCCAGGTGCAGGTCCAATGCCAGGGCCAGGTGCAGGGCCAGGGCCAGGTGCAAGACCAGGGCCAGGTGCAGGGCCAGGGCCAGGTGCAGGGCCATGGCCAGGTGCAGGGACAGGGCCAGTGCCAGGTTCAGGGCCAGGTGCAGGGCCTGGGCTAGGTTCAGGGTCAGGGCCAGGTGCAGGCCCATGTGCAGGGCCAGGTGCAGGGACAGGGCCAGGGCCAGGGCCAGGTGCACATCAAGGGCCAGGGTTAGTTGCAGGGCCAGGGACAGGTGCAGGGACAGGGCCAGGTTCAGGGCCAATGCCAGGGCTAGGTGGAGGGCCAAGGCCAGGTGCAGGGCCTGGTTCAGGGCCACGGCCAGGTGCAGTGTCAGAGCCAAGGCCAAGTGCAGGGCCAGTGCCAGTTTCAGGGCCAGGTGCAAGGCCAGGGCCATGTGCAGGACCAGTGCCAGTTGCATGCCAGGGCCAAGGTCAGGTGCAGAGTCAGGGCCAGGGCCAGTTGCAGGGCCAGTGCCAGGTACAGGGCCAGTGCCAGTGGCAGGGCCATGTCCAGGACCAGGGCCAGGTGCAGGGCCAAGGCCAGGGCCAGGGCCAGGTGCATGGCCTGGTGCAGAGCCAGGTGCAGGGCCAGGGCCAGGTGCAGGGCCAGGGCCAGGACTAGGTGGAGGTCCAGGGTCAGGACCAGGGCAGGTGCAGGGCCAAGGCCAGGGCCAGGTGCAGGGCCAGGGCCAGGGTAAGGTGCAGGGCCAAGGCCAGGGCCAGGGCCGGGGCCAGGTGCAGGGCCAAGGCCAGGTCCAGGGCCGGGGCCAGGTTCAGGGCCAGGTCCAGGGCCAGGTGTGGGGCCAGGGCCATGGCTAGGTGGAGGGCCAGGGTCAGGGCCAGGACCAGGTGCAGGGCCAAAGGCAGGGCCAGGTGCAGGGCCATGGCCAAGGGCAGGGCCACGGCCAGGTTCACATCCAGGGCCAGGTACAGGGTCAGGGTCAGGTGCAGGGCCAGGTCCAGGGCCATGTCCAGGGCCAGGTTCAGGGCCAATGCCAGGGCTAGGTGGAGGGCCAGGGCCAGGTGCAGGGCCAGGGCCAGGGCCAGGTGCAGGTCCAATGCCAGGGCCAGGTGCAGGGCCAGGGCCAGGTGCAAGACCAGGGCCAGGTGCAGGGCCAGGGCCAGGTGCAGGGCCATGGCCAGGTGCAGGGACAGGGCCAGTGCCAGGTTCAGGGCCATGTGCAGGGCCTGGGCTAGGTTCAGGGTCAGGGCCAGGTGCAGGCCCATGTGCAGGGCCAGGTGCAGGGACAGGGCCAGGGCCAGGTGCACATCCAGGGCCAGGGTTAGTTGCAGGGCCAGGGACAGGTGCAGGGACAGGGCCAGGGCCAGGTGCAGGTCCAGGGCCAGTTGCAGGGCCAGGGCCAGCTGCAGGGCCAGGGACAGGTGCAGGGCCAGGGCCAGGTGCAGGGCCAAGGAAAGGTACAGGGCCAGAAACAGGTGCAGGGCCATGGCCAGGGCCAGGTGCAGGGCCAGTGCCAGGTGCAGGGCCAGGTCCAGGGCCAGGTGCAGTGCCAATGCCAGGGCTAGGTGGAGGGCCAGTGCCAGGTGCACGGCCAATGCCTGGGCTATGTGGAGGGCCAGGGCCAGGGCTAGGTGGAGGGCCAGGGCCAGGCCAAGGGCCAGGTGCCAGGCCAAGGCCATGGCCCGGTGCATGGCCATGGCCAGGGCCAGGTGCAGGGCCAGGTGCAGGTGCAGAGCCAGGGCCAGGTGGAGGACCAGGGCCAAGTGCAGGGTCAGGGCCAAGTGCAGGGCCAGGTGCATGGTCAGGGCCAGGTGCAGGGCCAGGGCTATATGCAGGGCCATGACCAGTTGCAGGCCAGGGCCAAGGTCATGTGCAGGGTCAGTACCAGGTCCAGATGCAGGGCCAATGCCAAGTGCAGGGCCAGGTGCAGGGCCAGTGCCAGTTTAGGGCCATGGCCAGGTGCATGGCCATGTGCTGGGCCAGGGCCAGGTCCAGGGCCAGGTTCAGGGCCAGGTGCAGGGCCAGGGCCAGGTTCAGGGCCATGTGCAGGGTCAGTGCCATGTGCAGGGCCAGGGCCCGTTGCAGGTCAGTGCCAAGGTCAGGTGCAGGGCCAGGGCCAGGTGCAGGGCCAGTCCCAGGTGCAGGTCCATGTGCAGGGACAGCACCAGGTGCAGGGTGAGGGCCAGGGCCAGGTGCAGGGCCAAGGCCAGGGCCAGGTGCAAGGCCATGGCCAGGGCCATGTGCAGGGCCAGGGCCAGGGCCAGGGCCAGGTGCAGTGCCATGGCCAGGTGCAGGGCCAGGGCCAGGTGCAGGGCCAGGGCCAGGGCCAGGTGCAGGGCCAGTGACTGGTTCAGGGCCAGGTGCAGGGCCTGGGCCATGTTCAGGGACAGGGCCAGTTTTAGGCCCATGTGCAGGGCCTGTTGCAGGGCCAGGTGCCGGGCCAGGGCCAGGTGCAGGGCCAGGTGCAGGGCTAGGGCCAGGTGCAGGCCCAGGTGTAGGGCCAGTTGCAGGGCCAGTTGCAGGGCCAGGTGCAGGGCCAGGGCCAGGTGCAGGGCTAGGTGCAGTGCCATCTCAAATGTCAGGTGCAGGGCCAGGTCCTGGGCCAGGTGCAGGGCCAATGCCAGGTCTAGTTGGAGGGCTAGGGCCAGGGCCATGTGCAGGGCCAGTGCCAGGTCCAGGGCCAGGTCCAGGGCCTATGCCAAGGCTAGGTGGATGGCCAGGGCCAGGGCCAGGTGCAGGGCCAAAGCCAGGGCCAGGTGCAGGGCCAGAGCCAGGTGCAGGACCAGGGCCATGTGAAGGGTCAGGGCCAGGTGCAGGGCCATGGCCAGGTGCAGGGCCATGGCTAGGTGCAGGGCCATGCCAGGTCCAGGTCCATGTTCAGTGCTAGGTGCAGTGCCAGGTGCAGGGACAGGGCCAATTCCAGGGCCAGGGCCAGGGCCATGGCTAGGGGCAGTGCCATTTTCAGGGCCAGTGCCAGGTGCAGGGTCAGGGCCAGGTGCATGGCCAGGGCCCGGTGCATGGCCAGGTCCAGGTGCAGGGCCTAGGCCAGGGCCAGGGCCAGGGCCAGGTGCAGGGCCAAGCCCAGGGCCAGGGCCAGGTGCAGGGCCAAGGCCAGGGCCAGGTGCAGGGCCAGGGCCAGGGCTAGGTGCAGGGCCAGGGTCATGATTAGGGCCAGGTGCATGGCCAGGTGTAGGGTCATGTCCAGGGCCAGGTGCAGGGTTCAGGGCCAGGGCCAGGTGCATGGCCAGGTGCAGGGCCAGGGCCAGGTGCATGGCCAGGTGCAGTGCCAGGGCCAGGTGAAGGGCCAGGGCCAGGTGCAGGGACAGGTGCAGGGACAGGTGCAGGGCTAGGTGCAGGCCAGGACCAGTGCCAGGTGCATGGCCAGGTCCAGGGCCAGTTCCAGGGCCAGGTGCAGGTCCATGGCCTGGGTCAGGACCAGGTGCAGGGCCAGATCCAGGTGCAGGGCCATGGCCAGGGCCAGGTGCTAGGCCAGGTGCAGGGCCAGGCCGGGGGCCATGTGCAGGGCCAGCTCCAGGTGCAGGGCCAGTGCCAGGTGCAGGGCCAGGACCAGGTCCAGGTGCAGGGCCAAGGCCAGGGCCAGGTGCAAGGCCATGGCCAGGGCCAGGTGCAGCGCCAGGGCCAGGGCCAGGGCCAGAGCCAGGTGCAGGGCTAAGGCCAGGGCCAGGTGTAGTGACAGGGCCAGGTGCAGGGCCAGGGCCACGTGCAGGGCCAGTGCCATGGCCAGGTGCAGGGCCAGTGCCATGGCCAGGGCCAGTTGCAAGGCCAAATCCAGGTGCAGGGCCAGGGCCAGGGCCAGGGCCATGTGCAGGGACAGGGCTAGGTCCAGGTTTAGGGCCATGGCCAGGTGCAGGGCCAGGACCATTGCCAAGTGCAGGGCCAGTTGCAGAGCTATTGGATAAGAAACTAGTAATGGGCCAACAGATTATATCAAATACAGATTCTCTGTGTGCATTATTTTGTGCTGGCACGGTGAATTGAGGAATCCAAAATGACTGAAAGAAACATAAGACAGTGCTGAAAATCCTTAGTCATCAGCCAAATGCAAATCTAAACTACTCCGAGAAACCATGGGATCATGCTCCTGTAAAGGAAACAGAATGAAGAGGAGTGGTTTTATTTTCAATAAACAGAAAAGGATTATGGTAGAGGCGGTTCCTTGTATTGTTTCCATTCTAGAAATTAGATAATTGAGGCATAGAAAACAGGTTTAAAATCCTCATCAATGGACTTGAATGGCATAATGATGCTTTGTTTTTTTATGCTTTTGTCACTCTAGGCATGTTGTAGATTGAGAGACTGGTAAATATTTAGAACTCAAAAGAAAGATCCCTGCTTTGTTTTTGTGAGAAATTCAATGAGGCTGTAAGGTTAGTTCATCGGTGGGTATGCTACTTTATGCATGTGTGAGGGGCACTAGAGTGTGACAGAATTGTGGATCATTCATGTTGCCTGGCAACCCTGCTTGCATTGTGTATCCTGGTACCATGGGCCAAGGCCCAGAGAGCAGCTTCGAGAAAGTGCTATCATGGGACATTAGAGTCTCCCAATAACTGTCTCCTAAAACTTTTCATGACAGCATTTGATTCACTAACCAAGTCATAGCCAAATCTCTGGAAGTTTGCCTACAGCTTTTACTGGTTACCAAATTCAAGATTACCTAATTATCGGAGATCATAGTCTATAGACAAACAGTTCAAAGGCTTATGTTTATGGATGCTCTCTCTCCTAAGAAGTAAATCTATGGAGCAAAAGATAAGAAGACTCACAATTATTCATCAAAAGGTGAGTTTTCCATTGTTAACTTCCTTCAGGAAGGTGAAAATCCATTTCTCAGTGTGTACTTAGCGAATATTGGATTGCAGTCCATCTCTTTTGAGGCAGCCGTACAACATTAAATATGTGATATCTTCTAAAAACCCTGCATACACAATGACATTTAAGTATGTAAAAAATTTACTACTCAACTCTGCGATTAAATAAGGGATGAACCTGGGCGTTTCACACAAACATGTGGCAATCAAGTGAGGGTCACTTGCGTCGAGGATGGCAGATCATTTCATACCCTGATTATGTTGTTATTTCATTATTAAAATAGACATTAGGTAATCCATGATCAGTGGATTGTGGGGACACTATGTGGGAGGCAATTATTACAGACAAACTAAATATCAATTATGTAGTTACAATGTTTAAATTAATCACGACAGCATCGTTAACGCATCTGGTTTGGAGCCTCCTTAGGAAACTGGATCATGTAACATGAACTCATTATTTGATTATTTAGTAATATAAAATAATACTTATATCACCCATGAGACCTGGAATCTGATGCTATAGATCATCTAATTACATGATTAACATATTTAAGTGGACAATTCATGTTATTACCCAAGATAATATAAATATGTGTATAGTTATATAAACCAAAAATCCTTCATACCATGAAGAGTCATGTAAAGCTCCCTCTTGTGTTGTTAATGTGTAATATCATCACAATGTATGATTCATTGTTTCAATTGATGATGATGACATCCTTCATGAATGGAGTCTGGCCATGCTTCCCTCACAGTTAAATACTACATCTTCTTGTGACAGTTAGCTATTACCGACTTATTTATTTAATTCTTTACATTATTTAAACGACAGAAAATGGCATCACCGATTATGATCAGAGTAAAAATATCTTTCAAGGACGAGGATAGGAAAGTTGTAGACCTGGGCAGAGCATTTTCTGAATGATCTATGCATCCTCCAGGGTACGAGGGATGCTGGATGATTGAGTCCTGAAGGTTGCACGGTGCCCTCTGAGAAGGACAAGGACTTCACCCAGACCGGCAAGGTGGTCTGGGTGTTGACTACCTGTTCTTCCTCCACATCTTCAAATCGGTTGTGATCTACCATGAGAAGAAGGAGTGGCACTAGGAGGTCGGCACCATCACTGAGACCTGGCAAAAGGATGATGACTCAGAACACAGAAGAACATCTGTCTCTCAGCTATGCTATTGATGCCCCTGCTGCAGCCATCTTTTCAGCTGTTATCACCATTGTGGCTACTACTGCTATGCCAGGATTGGGCCCACTATCTCACGTCCTTACTTATTTAACTGTTAAACTAGGAAATTAAATAATTTCACTGAAGTTTTGAGCCTCCTTTGGGGAGACCGTTGTACCAGACCATCACGTCATCTAATACTACACTTACTTCTTTAACTGTTAAACTAGGAAGTTAAGTAATAATTCATCATTTAATATACATATTTAAAATACAGGTAATATTATGGACCATAAGTCCCATTTGGAGTCAGATTTTGGGAGTTGATGATGCAACATCATGTCATTACTTCATCATTTAGCTATGTAAATAGATCATTACATCAGCGATAGTTTTAGGTCTTTGGTGCCACCTTGTCAGTGTTAATATAAAATTCCAACTAATTAATTATCAATTTAATTTTTTAAAAGCATCATTATTCCAGGAAGAGATCAGTCTGACTACTCCATGTGGGATTTAAGTATGCACCACCCTGTAATTATTTCATCATTTCTCATTATATGTTAATTATTTAAATCGATGTGGATGTTGTTCTTTTTGACTGGAGTCTGGCCATTCCTCCCTGGGAGTTGATCATGTGGTGTTATTTAATTATCTATGAACTACTACCTTGAAAATCACTGGAGTTTGGTTCTACCTCATGAAAGTTAAGTATGCAGGACTATCCAATTATAAACTTATTTGATTGCGTAAGTAATGATGGTGTCATCAGTCATTTGGCAGGAGATCTGTACCAGAAGCAGTTCCTAGAGAATGAGGGACACTGTGTTACCCAATGATTACTGATTATATAATCATAGATTTTTAACAGTCTCATGATTACATGATTTAAAAAAAACTGGATTGTTTCACATCATCTGTTTCTGAGAGCTTGCAACAGAACTGACCCATGAAGGACACAGACACCACCGATTTTAAAAATGGAATAACTGAATAATCTCTTGATCAGGGAATCTCATGTAATGAACTCTGTCCGGCTGAAAATATGACACACCACAAAAAATAATTAACTCTAAGTAACCATATAAGAAAGCGGGGTACATGACTTAATAGAGTAGTTTATTATATTTTGAATAAAGAGAAAAGGATTATGCTAGAGGCGATTCCTTGTATTGTTTCCATTCTAGAAATTAGAAAATTGAAACATAGAAAACAGGTTTAAAATACTCATCAATGTACTTGAATGGCATAATGATGCCTTCATTTTCATGCTTATGTCACTGTAGGCATGCTGTCGCTTGAGAGACTCGTAAATATGTAGATCTCAAAAGAAAGAGCCCTGCTTTGATTTTGTGAGAAACTCAGTGAGGCTGTATGGTTAGTTCATAGGTGGGTATGCTCCATTTAGCATGTGGTAAGGGCACTAGAATGTGAGAGGATGTTGGATAATAAATGTTGCCTGGCAACCCTGCTTGCATTCTGTATCCTGGTATCATGGGCCAAGGACCAGAGAGCAGCTTCGAGAAAGTGTTATCATGGGACATTAGAGTCTCCCAAGATATCAATTTCCTAAAAATTTTCATGACAGCACTTTATTCGCTAACCATGTCGTAGCCAAATTTCTGGAATTTGGCTTCTGTTTATGGATGCTCTCTCTCCTAAGAATTAAAACTATGGAGCAAAAGATAGTAAGACTCACAATTCTTCATCAAAAGGTGAGTTTTCCATTGTTAACTTCGTTCAGGAAGGTGATAATCCATTTGTTAGAGTAGACTTATAACGCGGTAAAATAAGGATCAGGATAAACAAATAGGCCGAATAGATGTTTATTCAGGGAGAAATAACTTCCAACGTAGACAGATGAACACAAGGAAATTCAACTTGGTCCTCTCCTGTCCGAGTCACGCCAGCAAGAGTGCCTTTCCTCGTTCTCTCTCCCACCTCCTTCCACAGGTCACTCCGCAAATGGCTCCACCCCCAAATGGGCTTGGTCAGTGCCACAGAACTATCTCACTACAATTCCCCTTTTACTCTAAAGAAAAGATTTAGGCTTAATACAAAACTATATACAAAACAGTGAATAACAAGTATGCTCTAAGAAAAGGAAATTCGAGAACAAAATGACCTACATATCTAGTCCTAGGGTGAGGGCATAATGGAGTTTACAATAGAGTTGTCCTAAGCTGGAAAATGTAAGTCTAGTACCTAACATATCTAACTAGGAAGAGAGAATAATAGTTGTGATAGTTTAATCTTCAACCTCATCAAGACCTGAGAAGGAAATTAGCAATACTAGAGTAGACTGGAAATGGGGATAGACAACTTCCAAAAGGTGCAGCAAGGACAGAAACAGCAAGCCACCTGAACAGTCACCCAAGGTCTCACAGCAACGTTGGTACACCCAGATTTGGCTAAGGCCAAGAGATCTTGACAGACCACAACAATAGCAGGGAGGTAGTATGGCTGTCTTACCCTGACTTGACAAGGTCAAGCAGTCTTCTAGATTTGTCTCCTGCAAGCACATAGGACTGCATGTACAAATCAATGGTCAAGGTGGGGGCAATTCTTTTCCCAACAGGCCATTAGCTGAGGCGAGTTTGAACTCCAGCAGGAGCAACAACAGTGTCCAACATGTTTTCGTGAAAGTGCACGGTGCTGTCAGGAGCAACAGCGTCTCATTTCAATGTAGTACTAATATTAAAACATTTAAATGCCATGTTCTGCATGTCTATGAAGTGATTGAAAATTAAGCATCTATATCTGACTAATCTCATAGGTACATGAAATATGAGTGAAGATAATCTGTAATACTCAGGAACTAGCTAAAAAGTCTGATTAAAACTTCCCTGAGTAAAGCAGGAACAAATACTTAAACAATATAACTATTTACATATACATACATGTAAATCCCTAAAATAGAGGTAGAGTATAAGTGTCAAGACAAGAGGTAGAACTATAAAAGGCAGAAAGATAAATATCCCAAATTGTATCAATATACAAAATGTCTTGAATACAAGAAAAGTATACATACATAGAATACGATAAAAAATAATGTGCATAAAACATTGTAAGTGGAAAGATTTAACACAATATAATAAGATATAAATTTATTTTTACATAGCTTACCACATAAGAATATATAACAATGTAAGCTGTAAAATACTATCTCATTCTTACTCAAATTCTCAAGAAAATAGGCTAATCTACCTATATCCCATCTAAACCATACCTGTCCCAACCATTCCCTATTCCTGTCTAAAAGAGTGTAAGCATGACCCAATCCCAAATAACTAAAACCAACGCAAAGACGATGACTATTATCCCAAAATTTCAAGGGTAGGGAAAGGGGGCATCGTTATCTTAAGGTTACTTCCTGATGAAATGGGATGATGATTGCTCCAATGGAACCTGTAGGAAGAAAATTTTTATGAATAGATACAGGGAAAGCTCCCCCTGATCCTAAATGGTGTGGAAAACTTTAAATCTTTTTCATGCCCTGTTACCTGTATCAGACTGAAGGTCTTCTAAAGCCTGAAATCTATTCACCATTGTTTCTTTGAGCGTCTGAACTTCTTGAATCAAATAACTTTCTAGAGATTTCATTGCATAAGTCAGTTTCTTATATTCTCCAACTACAAATGATTCCATATTTTTAATCTTATCATCCTTAGATATTATCTGAATGGTGTGTAAACTGCCTTCCAGAAACACTGTTCTATCTGCTAGCTTGTCATTATCCTCAGACATGGAAGAGATGCTATCATCTAGTCTTTCTATCTGATGTTCCAGTTTTTTAAATTTATTAGTAGCTTCCTCCGAACAGGAACGAGCTGTTTCTGCTAGTTTGTTAATGCATTGCATTGTTTCTGTTTTGGTTATTGAGGTATCTGACATGAAACAAATTCTACCTGTCAGCTCGCTAATGCCATCTTCAATATTCTGAACCTTTTTTTCTATAATTTCTATGCTTTTAATTCTATCATTTTCAATATTTTGAATCCTTGTCTCTGTGCTTTGAATTCTATCATTTTCAATATTTTGAATCCTTGTTATTAAGTCTCCTATTGTTTGTACAAGTTCCTTATTGTTTGCTGTAATCTCAAATCATTTCTTTAAGAATATCATGTTAATGATGAAACCCAATGCTATTACAAAATAAAAGTACATATTGGTCCAGTCATAAGTTTCTTCTTCTAAGATCCCTCCTATATATGAAGTACAATAATTCCTAAAGTTCTGCATTGTAAAATTATCTGCCATAGTTATGGGACAATTTATCTCAGATTTTATATGAGCTTAAATTGCAAAAGATGTCACAATCACATTAGGTGTAATTCTGCTGTCCTGGAAATTTGAAGCTTTTAGTTGTATATCTCAGCTTGTGGTAGTTATGCCTGGTGGTGTGTCACCAAATAGAGCCTAGCCACCAAGGTCCGTCTGATGCCGGTTCTGACTAGAAATGTGCTGCAAATATTGTCTGGCAGCAGACGATCCTTCTGATTCTGGTCCCTGCAGAATAGCTCTTAAAAAACTATGGCAAGCAAAATTTTGTTAAAAGGGGACTTTTGGGTTTACTTGAAACACAAGATGAAACGCGCAAGCAGGGCGGGTGGTGCAAAGCGGCTCTGTGCAAATGCAAATTCCCATGCAGAAATGGGCAAAAAATGTTAAGCAGTAAGTGCCTTCTCAGGTCTGCTTTAGCAGCAAAATTTCCGTTGCAGTAAAGAAGAGGCAAATGTCCCAAAGCTGTGGTGAGTACACCTGGTTAAACCCTACCCATTGGGGAAGGTGGGGGATGGGAGCAGCTTCGGCTGCCTGGGTGAAACCCCGGTAAATCCCACTAGAGACCAGAAACACGTATAAATAAGGATCAGAATAAAAAATTGGCTTAATAGATGTTTATTCAGGGAGAAATAACTTAAGACCTAGACAGATGAACACCAGAATTAAATAAGTCAGTAATAGCTAACTGTCACAATAAATAGGGGATGTTGCATTTTACTGGCAGGGAAGCAAGGCCAGACTCCTGTCATGAAGGATGTCATCATCATCAATTGAGTCAATGAATCATAAAATGTGATGATATTGCACATTAACTCCACAAGAGGGAGCTTTACAGATTTTCATAATTCAATGAATAAATATTAAACTAGTGGATGGTGTTTTATGTGTGAAACCTAAAGATTGACCAATACTGAAGAGTCATTGAGTTCTTAATCATACATTTGAACAATAAAATGAATGAATAAAAAGATAATTTCTCATAATTCACCCCTAGAGAGATAACAAAATGATATCAACATTGATTTAAATAAATAAATAATGAAACCACAAGAGACATTTTAACATCAACAAGGGGGCTCCAGACTCCACTCTTCCTGGAGTAGAAAAAGGCAGATTTAAATAATGAAAGCATCAGATTGTTAGATCGTCTGTCACACTTGAGTCACACAAGGTGGCAACACACTTCAGGGTTCACAGATTATATAATAAAACAATTTAATGATTACATCTTTACATATCTAAGTCGTTGAACTTTTTCGTATCATCAATTCCTGGGCAGATTTGCCAGATATGAAAACGGATGCTGTCATCACGGATTTTTTTTTAATATTCCATCAGTTAATCGTCAGATAATCATACTTTCTTGCCTGGTGAATTCTGTTGGCCTGACATCCTCACCGGTGCCTGAATCTCTGTTGTGTTGCGGCAGTACCTGAGGTAATTGGCCCATTCCTGGCATACCAGTAGTAGCCAAAATGTTGATATCAGCTGAAAAGGTGGCTGCAGCAGGGGCACCAACAGCGTAGCTGAGAGAGAGATGTTCTTCCGTGTTATGAGTCGTCATCCTTTTGCCAGGGCTCGGTGATGGTGCCGACCTGCTAGTGCCACTACATCTTCTAGAAGTAGACCACCACAGATGTGAAGATGTGGAGGAAGAGCAAGTAGTCAACACCCAGACCACCATGCAGACCTTGATAAAGTTCTTTTACTTCTCGGAGGGCACCAAGCAATCTTCTGGACTCTGTTCTCCAGCATTACTAGTGGTCTGGAAGACGCATAGACATTCAGAACATGCTCTGCCCATGTCTACAAGTTTCCTAAATTATCCCTGACAGATATGTGCAACCTAAAAATGATCGGTGTTGGCATTGTCTGTCGTTTAAGTAATTTAAAGAATTAAATAATTCAGTGATAGCTAACTGTCCCAATAAAGAGGTGATGTAGTATTTAACTGGCAGGGAGGTATGGCCAGACTCCAGTCATGAAGGATGTCATCATCATGGAGTCAATGAATCATAAAATGTGTAGATATTGCACATTATCTCCACAAGAGGGAGCTTTACAGGTCTCTTCATGGAATGGAGGATTGTTGTCTACATAAGTATACAAATGTTTACATTATCTTGGGGATTAACACAGATTGTCAATTTAAATTCATTAATTATGTAATTAGATGATCTGTGGCACCAGATCAGGTGTCATGGACGATATAATCATTGTTTTATCTAATTAAATAATCAAATAATGAGTTCATGTAACATAATCCACTTTCCTAAGTGGCTCCAAACCAGGCTCATGAATGATGCTGCCGTGATTAATTTAAATATTTTAACTACACAATTGATATTAATATGGTCTATAATAATTGCCTCCCACATCGTGTCACCGAAATCCACTGATCATGGATTATCTAGTGTCCTATTTTAATAATCAAATAACAAGATAATGAGAGGATGAAATGGTCTGCCATGCTCCACACAATTGCCTCTCAGTTGACACCCTCATGATTGTGGGAAACTCCCAGGTTCATCCCTTATTTAATCGCAGAGCAGAGTAGGAACATGTTTAAATGCTGAACTGTCATTGTGTATGCAGGGTTTTTAGAAGATATTACATATTTAATGTTGGGCGGCTGCCTCAAATGAGATGGACTGAAATCCAATAATCACTAAGTCCACTCTAACAAACGGATTATCACAATCCTGAAGGAAGTCAACAATGGCAAACTCACCTTTTGATGAATAAATGTGAGTCTTATTGTCTTTGTGTCCATAATATTACTTGTTAGGAGAGAGAATTCATAAACAGAAGACTTTGAACTGTTTGTCCACAGACGATGTTCTCTCATGATCAGGTAATCTTGAATTTGGTAACCAGTAAAAGCTGTAGGCAAACTTCCAGAGATTTGGCTGTGACTTGGTTAGGCGAATCAAATGCTGTCATTGAAAGTTTTTGGAGATAGTTATCTTGGGAGACTGTAATGTCCCATAACAATTCTTTCTCGAAGCTGCTCTCTCGTCCTTGGCCCATGCTACCAGGATACAGAATGCAAGCAGGGTTGCCAGGCAACATTTATGAACCAACTTTCTGTCACATTCTAGTGCCCCTCCCACATGCTAAAAGGAACATACCCACCGATGAACTAACCTTACCACCCCACTGAGTTTCTCACAAACACAAAGCAGGGCTCTTTCTTTTGTGTTCTACATATATACCCATCTCTCAAGCTACAAAATGCCTATAGTGACATAGGCATGGCAATGAAAGCATCATTATGCCATTCAAGTACAATGATGAGTATTTTGAACCTGTTTTGTATGCTTCAATTTGCTAATTTCTAGAATGGAAACAATACAGTTAATCACCTCTACCATAATACTTTTCTCTTTATTGAAATCAATATAAACTCCTCTTCATCCTCTTCCCTTTAGAGGCGCTTGACGCCATGGTTTCCCAGAGTTGTGTACATTTGCATTAGGCTGATGATTAAGGATTTTGAGCAGTGTCTTATGTTTCTTTCAGTCATTTTGGATTCCTCAATTGACTGTTCTCTATTAAGTCCTGTACCCCTCTTTCTAAGATGGTTATTTAGAGTTATTTATTGTTGGTGGTGTGTCATGTTATCAGCCCGACAGAGTTCATTAGATGAGATTCCCTGATCAGGAGATTATATAGTTATTCCATTTTTAAAATCGGTGGTCACTGTGTCCTTCATGGGTCAGTTCTATTGCAACATCTCAGAAACTGATGATGCGAAACAGTACAGTTTTTTAAAATCGTGTAATCATTTGATTGTTAAAAATGTACTACTACGTAATCAGTAATCACTCTACGAGGCAGTGTCCCCCATTCTCTGGGCACTGCTTCTGGTACCGATCTCCTGCTCTGTCAATCCCACAATAGCCACATGAGGGATGACACCATCATTACTTATGCAATCAAGTAAGTTAAAAATTGGATAGTCCTCCATACTTAACTTTCAAAAGATGGAACCATACTCCAGTGATTTTCAAGGAAGTAGTACTTAGATGATTAAATAATGCCACGTGATTAACTCCCATGGAGGAATGGCCCGACTCCTGTCAAGAAGAACATCTTCATCGATTTAAATAATTAATATATAATGAAAAATGATTGAAAAATGACATGGTGGTGCACACTTAAATCCCACATGGAGTAGTCAGAATGTTCTCTTCCTGGAATAATGATGTTTTTAAAAAAATTAAATTGATAATTAATTAGTGGGCCTTTTATAGTAACACTGACGAGATGGCACCAATGTCCTAAACCTATCGCTGATGTAAAGATCTATTTACACAGCTAAATGATGAAGTAATGAGATGATATTACATCATCAACTCCCACAATCTGACTCCAAAACGGACTTATGCTCCATAACATTACCTGTATTGTAAATATGTCAATTAAATCATAAATTATTACCTAATTTCCTAGTTTAACAGTTAAAGAAGCAAGTGTAGTATTAGATTATGTGATGGTCTGGTACAACGGTCTCCCCTAAGGAGGCTCAAAACTACAGTGATCACTGAATATATAATGACAGATTTTCATAATTAAATGAATAAACATTAAACAATTGGATGGTGTTTTATGCATGAAGCCTAAATGATTGCTCAATACTGAATAGACAATGAGTTCTTAATCTTAGATTTGAACAAAAAATGAATGAATAAAGAGAAAGATTCTCATAATTCACCCCTAGAGAGATAACAAAATGATATCAACATTGATTTAAATAATGAAAGGAAGAAAGAAAGAAAGAATTCACAAGATACAATTTAACACCAACATGGTGGATCAAGACTACACTCTTCCTGGAGTAGAAAAAGACAGATTTGAAGAATGAAATAATCAGATATTTAGATAGTCTGTCACACTTGAGTCACACAAGGTGGCACCAAACTTCAGGGATCACAGATTATATAATGAAAGAATTTAATAATTACATCTTTAAATATGTAAGCCGTTGGACTTTTTTTATAACATCAATTCCTGGGTAGACTTGCCAGGTATGAAACTGTACGCTGTCATCACACAATTTTAAAATGCCATCAGTTAATCGTCAGATAATCATACTGTCTTGCGTGATGAATTCTGTTGGCTTCAACTCATCACAAGCGCCTGAATCTCTGTTTTGGTTCGGCAGGACGTGAGATAATGGGCCCAATTCTGGCATAGCAGTAGTAGCCACAATGTTGATAACAGCTTAAAAGATGGCTACAGCAGGGGCATCACCAACATAGCTGAGAGAGAGATGTCCCTCCGTGTTCTGAGTCGTCATCCTTTTGCCAGTTCTAGGTGATGGGTCCGACCTCCTAGTGCCACTCCTTCTTCTCATGGCAGATCACAACCGGTGTGAAGATGTGGAGGAAGAGCAGGTAGTCAACACCCAGACCACCGTGCCGGCCTTGATGAAGTCCTTGTACTTATCGGAGGGCACCGTGCAACATTCTGGACTCAATCACCCAGCATCCCTCGTACTCTGGGAGATGCATAGACCATTCAGAAAACGCTCTGCCCATGTCTACACCTTTCCTAACCTTGTCCCTGACAGGTATTTGCACCCTAACCGTAATCGGTGATGGCACTGTCTGTCGTTTGCATAATTTAAAGAATTAAATAAGTTAGAAATAGCTAACTGTCACAATAAATAGGGGATGTAGCATTTTACTGGCAGGGAAGCATGGCCAGACTCCATTCATGAAGGATGTCATCATCACCAATTGAGTCAATGAATCATAAAATGTGTAGATATTGCACATTATCTCCACAAGAGGGAGCTTTACAGGTCTCTTCATGGAATGGAGGATTGTTGTTTACATAACTATACAAATATTTACATTATCCTGGGGATTAACACAGATTGTCAATATAAATACATTAATTATGTAATTAGGTGATCTGTGACACCAGATTCCAGGTGTCATGGAGGATAAAATCATTGTTTTATATACATAAATAATCAAATAATGAGTTCATGTAACATCATCCACTTCCCTAAGGTGGCTCCAAACCAGGCTCATGAACGATGCTGTCGTGATTAATTTAAATATTTTAACTACATAATTGATATTAAGATGGTTTATAATAATTGCCTCCCTCATCGCGTCACCACAATCCAGTGATCATGGATTATCTAATGTCCAATTTTAATAAACAAATAACAACATAATGAGAGGATGAAATGGTCTGCCATGCTCCACACAATTGAGTCTCAGTTGACTCCCACATGATTGTGGGAAATTCCAAGTTTCATCCCTTATTTAATCGAAGAGCAGAGTAGTAACATGTTTAAATGCTGAACTCTCATTGTGTATGCAGCGTTTTTAGAAGATATCACATATTTCATTTCGGACGGCTGCCTCAAAAGAAATGGACTGAAATCCAACAATCCCTAAGTCTACTCTGACAAATGGATTATCACCATCCTGAAGGAAGTCAACAATATCAAACTCACCTTTTGATGAATATTTGTGAGTCTTATTATCTTTTGTTCCATAGTTTTACTTCTTAGGAAAGAGAGTATTCATAAACGGAAGACTTTGTACTCTTTCTCCACAGACTACGTTCTCTGATGATTAGGTATCTTGGATTTGGGAACCAGTAAAAGCTGTAGGCACACTTCCAGAGTTGTGGCTATGACTTGTTTAGGCGAATCAAATGTTGTCATTAAAACTCTTAGGAGATATTTATCTTGGGAGACTGTATTGTCCCATGATAGCACTTTCTCGAAGCTGCTCTCTGGTCCTTGGCCCATGTTACCAGGATACAGAATGCAACAGGGTTGCCAGGCAACATTTATGGACCAACATTCTGTCACATTCTAGTTCCCCTCCCACATGCTGAAAGGAGTATACCCACCGATGTACTAACCTTACAGCCTCACTGAGTTTCTCACAAAAACAAAGCAGTGCTCTTTCTTTTGAGTTCTACATATTTACCAGTCTCTCAAGCTACAACATGCCTATAGTGACATAAGCACAAAAACGAAAGCATCATTGAGCCTTTCAAGTACAATGATGAGTATTTTAAACCTGTTATCTATGCTTCTATTTTCTAATTTCAAGAATGGAAACAATAGATTTAATCGCCTCTACCATAATCCTTTTCTCTTTATTGAAAATAAAATAAACTCCTCTTCAATCTCTGCCCTTTAGAGTAGCATGATCCCATGGTTTCTCTGCATTGTTTAGATTTGAATTGGTCCAGAATAGCCAGGGCCAGGGCCAGGGCCAGAAATCCAAGGGCAAAGTCCAGAATGGCCAGGACCAGAACGGCCAGGGCCAGGGCCAGAAAGTACTGTACTAGAACCCAGGACCTGAATGACCAGGGTCAGGTCAAGAAAAGCCAGAGAAAGAAAGGCCAGTGCTAGAATGTCCAGGGCAAGGGCCAGAATGGCCATGGCTTGTACGACCAGGGCAAGGCCCAGAATGGTCAGGGCCAGATTGGCAAGAGACAGAACGACCTGGGTAAGTGTCAGAACAGCCAGGGTCAGAAACATGGTCAGGGCCACTGCCATGGCTAAGGACAGAACAGCCAGGTCCATGGCCAGGGCAAGGGCCAGGGCCAGGACCAGAACAGCCAGGGCCACGCCAGATCTGCCAGTGCTAGAACGACCAGGGTAATAACCAGCACGGCCAGGGACAGGTCCAATATCAGGGCCAGGTCTAGTGCCAGGTCTAGTGCCAGGGTCAGAACAGCCAGTGCCAGGGCCAGGGCCAGGGCCTCTCACATTCTCACATTATTTATTTGGTGAAGAACTTCTGCCCCAATCTTGTACACAATTGTTTATGGCTAGGAATATAAGGAATGGTCCCTGTCATTTTTTTATAGATTGAACAGTTAATAAACTATATCCTTCTCACATATGATAGTTTTGATGGCTGGGCTAACCATAACATTGTCAGTTTGGCAGTATCAGGCAGCATTAATATGGGTCTAAATAAGGATCTAAAATCATAAAAGTCATTTTTGAACATTTATTTATTAATTTTGCATACAGTGTTCTGCCTTCATGTGTCTGCAGGCAAGACGAGGTAGTCAGATCTCATTACTGATGTTTGTTAGCCACAATGTAGTTGCTGGGGATTGAACTCAGGACTTCTAGAAGAGCAGCCAGTACTCTTAACCAATGAACCATCTCTCTAGCCCAAGATATATACGTCTTAAAATATATAAAATTTATTTCGGATTTAAAAATTCAGAGCTTAACTTTTAATCAAGTTCTGATAAGATAATCTAGCAGGGACTCCCAGCTGTTTAGTCACAAACTCAATGTTTTATGATTTATGTTGGGTGTCATTGAAGTGTAAATATGAAGGATATTTCATCAGGCCTAAGGCACCACTGACCAATCTATACATGGATCTCTCTTGACAGAAGAAAAATGTACAAGTTTGTAACCCAAATCTGTAGTTTTTGCTAGGACTGAAAGGCATAAGTACATTCCTGCTGTTTTACAGATACTCAATATCAACTTTTTCTACAATATAGATTTCAGTACAGAGTGGTGATGATAATATATCTCAAACTTATGTTCCCAATTTAACCAGGTCTCAGCAGATTTGTGCTTCTGGCAGATGAGCATCAGTTACTGACTACATTCTGCTCCTAAATACTGCTCTGGACTTACTGTGAACCAGTACAGCCAATGTGAATCTTCAACAGGGTCTACACACTAATGCCTCTGATAAATGTGCAATTTGCTAATTTGCTGAATCCACCCTCCTTTTTCTCCTTTTTTTTTTTTTTTTTTTTTTTGTGGGTTATATAGCATTTTAGCCATTTCACGCCCAAGAAAACACTGCAAAGGTAAGTTGGAAGTAGTACAGGAAAGAATACATTTCACCTTTTCCCTGGTTGAGATGCTATATCAAAAGTAAACCAAAGTAAAGTCCTATACATAGGGGGCAATGTGACTAACCTGTTCCAGAAGTCTTTTACCTATTGGAGGCCCAAAAATTGGGCATCTAAGGTTTGTGTGAAAGAGGCAATGTGATGGAAAAATTAATAACTAAAAGTTATAAAATTAGGGCTTATTGGAAGAAGGAAAAATTAATGAGAACAAGAATTTCTGCCAATAGGTAAGTCCCTGACTCAGGAGAAGAAGTAAAAACAAAGAAAAAACCCCAAACTTTCAGGTGTGCTTATCAATCTTGCCTAAACAAATGATGGATTCTATTAACTTAGATCCATGAAGACCTTGTAAATAAATTTGTACTCTATGGACTGTCTGTATCTTGCAAACCTTGTGAACTGAGAATAGTGATCTCAAGCTTCACTTTCTGTTTACCCTGTTATAAACCCCTCAGAATTTTAAGCCACTACCTTACTTTTCTGACAGAGTGAGGTCCCAGCTGGTTTGATTTTTACCAGTAAAAACCTTTTGCTTTTGCAGCCAGGAGTCACTTCCTTGGAAGTTGAGGAAATCAGTAGGCATAATAGTAACAAGCTGCTCAAGGAGGCTTTATAGGCTATAGAACTCCAGGTGACAGCTATTTGAAAATCAAAACACTGTTGTGCCAGCGACATGCCTGTACTACTTCCTGCTTACTTTTGCAGTGTTTTCTGAGTTGCAAGTAGGCTAAAATGCTAGAAAATACCAACAAAAGGAAGGGGGATTCAGGAAATGGACCATTTATCAGAGGCATCAGTTTGTAGACACTGTTGAAGATTCACCTTGGCTGGGCTGGTTCACAGTAAGTTGGGAGAGCACTATAGAGGAGCTGGCTGTAGTCAGCAACTGATACTCATCTGCCAGAAGCACAAATCGTCTGAGACATGTTTAAACTGGGAACAAAGGTTAAAATGTATATATTTAATTGGAACTCTTAGTTCCTTACATTTGGTGATCAAGAAAGACAGCAAGACCAGGGAGAAAATTCCATCCTCAGGAAAGCTGTATTTATCTCCAGTCATTTTTGACCTGTAAGAAGTGGATAAAAGCTTTATGACATTTGATCCTCTGAAGCCTATATGAACTGTGTTATATAAAAGGACATAAAAGTTTTAGATATATTATCATCACCAATCTGTGCTGAAATTCAAATTGTAGAAAAAGTAGATTTTGGGTATCTATAAAACAACAGGAATGAACTTATGCCTTTGAGTCCTAGCAAAATTTAAAGATTTGGGTTAGAAGCTTTTTCTTCTGTCAAGAGCGATCCATGTATAGATTGGTCAGTGGTGCCTTAGGCCTAATGAAACATGCTTCATATTTACACTTCAATGACACCCAATATTCATAAAACTTTCAGTTTGTGACTAAACAGCTGGGAGTCCCTGCTCTATTAGCTTATCAGAACTTGATTAAAAGTTAAGCTCTGAATTTTTATATTGTAAATTCATTTTTTATATATTTAAGAAGTATATGTCTTGGGCTAGAGAGATGTGGCAGAGGTTAAGATTACTGGATGCTCTTCTAGAAGTCCTGAGTTCAATCCCCAGCAACTACATTGTGGCTCACAAACATTTATAATGTGATGTGGTATCCTATTTGGGTGTGCAGACATGTATGCTGGCAGAACACTGTATGCATAATTAATAAATAAATGTTCAAAAAAGACTTATATATCTTTATATTTTTAAATTCTTATTTAGGATCCATATCAAGGCTGCCTTTATTGCGAAGCTCACAAAGTTTTGGTTAGACAAGCCATCAATAGGATTAGAGATCTGAGAAGGATAAACTATATGTTACTTTTAAATCTATTAAAAAAATCACAGGGACCATTCCTTATATTTTTAGCCATATCCAATTTTCTATGGCATTGAGGGGAGAAATTTTTTACCAAGTACATAATGTGAGAGGTTTTTTTTTCCCCCTGTGGAACCTGGAATTGGAAAAGTCTGAACTTATTTTGTTCAGGCAAAGGTGCAGACAATTTTCCAACTCCCTGCAGCCTCTATACAGCCCGAGCTGGGTCCTATCAGGCTGCAGGCATTGTGTTTCAGCATCTTGCTCCCTGGTCAGTGTCATCACAATCCATGCTGCCCCACAATGTTCTTTAGAAACCTTTCTTTGGTCATTGTTAGGTTCTGTGATTCTTTGTCTGAAATTATTACAGTTTTTTAGTTAATATTTAAATGTCTTATTCTTCAGATCTCTGTAGTATTAGAAGTCTTTCCAGGTAGATCTTAATAGACAACTTGGTTTTCAGTTACTCGATTTAAGCTTAAACTTTTAGAATATGTATAGGAGACAGAGTGAGGTTTATTCCTGTTATTAATCATTAATACTTAGTTTGACTATAACCAAAAGTTAATCTATAAGGATGGCTGGTAACTTGTGTTTCTTAACATTTTATAATAGTTACCAGATTTTATAAAACATCCTGTACTGACTTCTTATAATATCAAATAATTTTAGCATCTTTTATGTTGTTTAACCAATTGTCACCTTAGTGCCTGTTAAGTTTATGTTAATTTCCAGTGTTAATAAATGTAACTTTTTAACTAGTTTCAATATTTAACAGCTTTCGACATAAAACAGAATTAATGTCATCTACATTAAAAGGACATCTGATTTTCTGATAATGTGAATTTAATGACCAGTGCTCAGAGGTAAATTTGGAGCTGGAGTCTGTTATCATTAGACAGCAAAAATGTTTAAACCATTTTTGTTTTAGCTCTATTCTTGCAACAAACAGGTTTCTAACAGGAAACACTGATAGAAATTTTTAGCAAGTACATATATTTTTCTTGAGAGAAATAAACAGAACTTTTAAACCATTAACCTGGTATGGTCAAAAATTTTAACTCATATTACTAATCTTAAATTTATATTTGTAGATATGAGAGCCCACAGCAAACCGTTTACATCTTTCTCGACATTTGATGACTTTTCTTTGAACCTCCATAACTTTTTACATTACCTTTAGTCTCTCTCGATTTTATCAGACATCCCTAGTGTAGAAATGTCTCTCCTTTTCTCTTATCAGTGACTCTTACCCAGATATGCATGCCTTAAGTGAAATCTTATTTCTTTATTTAATTCCTGACTCTACCTTCTTACATTGGTGCTTTCCCCTGAGCCTCTCTGCACCCTCTGCTCTCTTAACTGTTGGCTCCTTTTATGAATTTTGTGGGTTACCCAAGATCTTCTTTTATGTTATCTTTCAGTATTATAATTTTATTTTTATATCTTTTCCACTCTTCTGGATCTTGACAATCCTTTTTCCTGTTCTACCTTTTATTGCCCAGAGAAATGGAATCATACTCGTAACACCTGAAGTTCCTTCTGATGTTCTCTGTTCTGCTTTGATGAGTTGCATCGACCTATAAATCTGCAGGCCACTTGACCTGTCTACTAGACCACTGTTATCTTATTTTGTCTTCTTTGCTTCAGACTGATTGTACCAAGTCTGCACATAGCCATCACTTCTAATTACCATATATTTTGTTATTTTTATTTTTTTAGTTGACACAAAAATCTTTACCAAAGCTGTTCTCCCCAACACCCCTCATCCTCCTCCTCCCCACTCTCACCCTCAACCCTTTCCCTAAGGTCACAGTCACTGCCACCTGAGGAGAGGAGGGCTGGGCAAGGGTCTGGTTCTGTCATTAGCCCCTAGGGATTCAGATGTCTTTGTTTCTGGGATATGGACCATTTGGGTATATGTCTAAGGGGGGATTGCTGGGTCCCGTGGTAAACTAATTCCCATTTTCCTGAGGAACCACTATACTTATCTCCAAAATGGCTGTACGAGTTTGCACTCCCACCAGCAGTGGTGGAATGTTCCCTTTCTCACATCTTCTTTGGTATAAGTTGTCATTGGTGTTTTTAATTTTAGCCATCCTGGCAGGAATAAGATGGTATCTCAAAGTTGTTTTGATTTGTATTTCCCTGATAGCTAAAGATGTTGAACATTTTCTTAAGTGTTTTTCAGCTTTTTTGGTTTCCTCTTTTGAGAATTATTTCTTCTGTTCTGTACCCTATTTTTATTTTTGATTTTATAAAGTTTTTTTTTTCAATCAACGCTTCTATTCTTTTTTTTTTCATTTTATATAACCAAGTCCATTTAAATAATAACAAACATTTATAGACAATATTTGGGGATTTGGGTATCGTTCTTTCCAAACTACTTCCTGCTGGTAAGAGGCGCTGTCATGGCAGATTCGAAGAAGATTCAGAAATCCTGGCTGTAGTCTGTAAGGCTGCTATGTCCACCTGTTTTGAATGTAGGATCACCTGGTATTCTCTTTCAGGTGGTCTGGCTTGATCAAACCACATTAGTATGGAAGGAACCCACATCTTTTCATTTTCTGTAGAAACACAAATAGAAATCATTTTCCCCAATAACTTGTCCTTCAACTTAAATTTTGGAGTCAAAGCATTTTTTTAAAATTTAATTTAGTATTTTACATGTCGATCCCAGTTCCCTCTCCCTCCCTCCCTCCCTTCCTTCCCCCTCTCTCCTTCCCTCAGTTTAACCCTCACTGCCTTCTCACATGCACTCTAACCACCCACCCCCCAGCCCAATTCCTTATGTAGGGGAATGCCATCCAGTTGGGGTCATGTCGAACTGACAGGTAATATGAAGTAGGGACTAGGGCTTCTCTCCTGTCTCTAGATTAAGGCAGTTATCCCTCCATGGGGGATATGTTCGCAAAGTCCTTTTGTGCACCAGGGATACATCCTGGCTCCACTGTCTGAGGTCTTTTAGATTGCTCAGTCCTTCTGGCTGAGACCCATATTCAGGGAGGCCTGAGTCAGTCCAATGCTGGCTTCCCAGCTATCAGTCAAGTGGCTGTTATCTCCTCCTTTTTCAGGTAAGCTGTCTGTATGTGTTTCTGCCAGAAGGTCTTGTCCTCTCCATCTCCATCTGGGTTCTAGTTCTACTCAGTGTTTATGTATGGGTGTTTGATCCTGTTTTCAACAGGCATTAGTTGAGGGCTCCATGGGTAAGTTAGTTCTTGATCTCACTCTCTGGGAAGGGCATTTATGATAGCCTTTCCATGGAAGCTCAAATTGTTAGTTGGGAGCAGTCTTGTTGTTCTATAGACCTTACTTTGTGTTCAATTTTATCTTCAAAACAATATTGGCTCCCTCTTTATTGCGCTCGCTCTCTCTCTCTCTCTCTCTCTCTCTCTCTCTCTCTCTCTCTCTCTCTCTCCCTGTCTTCTATTCCTAACAGGGCTCAATCTTCCTAGTCGCACATATTTTCCTTTCCTCCCCCTCATTTTCTCCTACTTCTCTCTACATTCACTGTCCCCCCACTTCCCCCGTGCTCTGGGGGACTTGTCCTTTCCCAGTTCTGTGAGGGACTTTATATGAATCTCTTAGAATATACCTTGTATCCTAGGTCCTTTGGTGGTGTGAATTATAGGATGGTGATCCTTTGATCTAGGTCTAAAATCCATTTATGAGTAAGTACATACTATTTTCCTCTTTTTGTGACTGAGTTTCCTCAATCAGGGTGGTTTTTTTCAAGTGCCCTCTACTTGCCTGCGAATTTCAATATACCATTATTTTTTTCTGCAGAGTAGTAATCCATTGTGTAGATGTGCCACATCTTCATTAAATATTCTTTAGTTGAGGAGCATCTAAGTTGCTTCCAGGTTCTTGATATTACAAATAGTGCTGCTATGAACATAGTTGAACAGATGTCTTTGTTGTATGCATGTGAATCCTTTCCGTATATGCCTAAGAGGGTGATTGCCGGGTCTTGTGGTAAACTAATTCCCATTTTCCTGAGGAACAGCCATACTGATCTCCAAAATGGCTGTATGAGTTTGCACTCCCACCAGCAGTGGAGGAGTGTCCCCCTTTCTCCATATCCTCTCCAAAATGAGTCATCATTGGTATTTCTAATTTTAGCCAATCTGGCAGGAGTAAGATGGTATCTTAAAGTTTTTTGATTTGCATTTCCCTGATAGCTAAGGATGTGGAGCATTTTCTTAAGTGTCTTTCCACCTTTTTGATTTCCTCTATTTAGAATTCTTTCTTCAGTTTTGTATGCCATTTTTAATGGGGTTATGTGGTGTTTTGTTGACTAGTTTCTTGAGTTCTTTGTATGTTTTGGAGATCAGACCTTTGTCAGATATAGGATTGGTGAAAACCTTTACCTAGTCTGTGGGTGCATGTTTGGTCTTGTCCACTTTGTCCTTTGCCTTACAGAAGCTTCTAAGTTTGAAGAGGTCCCATTTATTAATTGTTTCTCTCAGTGTCTTTGCCCCTGGAGTTATGTTCAGGAAGCAGTGACTAACTAGTGACATAGGCATGTGGGTGGATGACTATTGATTTAGGTGTTTGCCTAACTAGTGACTTCATGTGTTTTGCAAACAAGTGACTTAGGTGTGTGTCTAACAGGTGACATAGTGTATGTAGTTAACTAGTGAGTTAGTATGTGTGACTAACTAGTGGGTTAGTTTGTGGCTAACTAATGACTTACACTTAACAAAGTGTGTAGCTAAATATTGACTCAGCTTAGTAATCTGATCTTCAGAAATTTGATAGATCACAAACAAAATAGAGCAGTAATTAAGAAGAGATAGACTGATACTGCCCATATGCTGTTATTTTGTATTGAGCATGGTAACCTTACACATAGTCAATGATCTTCTCAAACGTCTGAGCTGATATTAGTGTGTCATGCAGGAGTGAACATTTCTCCACAAAGAGAGTTACCTATTGTCAAATTCAACCTTCATTGGCTCAGAACTAGCTTCCCAAACTGTATACCCACATACTCTGGTCTGTATTCATACACATGGCATGGATTCAAACATGATGGGAAATTACAAAATCACTCCCCCTACCACAGTCATGTACTTTTTTCATAGTTGTGATTCCAGCACCTGGTTGCTAACCCTGAATCCTCCTTCAGTGTAAATAATTTCGCTTATTCTGATCTGAAAGCAGAGGCAATGCTCCACATGCGAATCCTTTTCCTGTGACTGCACTGGATAGTTCCCTAAGTGACACTAATGGATATTTTAAATCTCTGAGGTTACAGTAATTTAAGAATTTTGAAGGAATAGTACAGAACACAGCAAGGCCATTGTTTGGAGAACAACAGACTACAACTAATGTCACCTGCATCAACATAAGAGCTTGCCTCATAAACATTCTTCCAACAGGATGAAAATGCATCTTTTATAGCCTTAATATGCCTTCCCAGGGAAAAATCATTTCACCCACAGTGGAGATCTATAAAAACAAATACATCTAACATGTATCTATCTTAGAAAATACTCGAACAGGAGCCAGCCTAGACATATGTTTGCATTTAATATATTCTATCCTTCTTAAATGGCTTTTTAAGTTCAAGCTCTATTTTAGACATTGAACAATTTCAATGTCTACCTACTAAGCGAGATGAGACGATTATACAGCAAATGTGTTCAAAATACTATTTCTTAAGGACATCAGATACCTGAAACTGATGGACCTGCTTCACATGTAGGATACTGAGGTGAAGGTATTGGTAAATGTAGAAGGTAGAAAATATATAAAAAAAAATGTTGGGATGGGGAGAAGTTTCCCATGCCAAGTAAGCTTCTTAAGGAGAATAGACTGTTCTACACTACTTCCAGGAAGGAAAGGGAAGGAAACAGGAGATTTCCTTGAAGTCTTTCAATGGGAGACACTCAGGAGAAGACCAATAAAACAAAGCCACACAAGGGGAACACAGGGTATCTCATGATTATTACTGACTAAGCCCACAGTGACCTTGGGACTGAGAAACATATTTCTATGTAGTTTAGATCTACAGACCTGAAATAACCTGTCTACTAAGGCTGTGTTCCAAACAATCATCAGCTCTCCCCAGCAAATACCTGATTTTGGACAAGATACACTCTTTTATGTTTAATACACCAGGGCCTTAGGGAAAGCTCCCAAGGCCTAGACAAGGCTGTTACTATCTCTCCCAAGAATGTTTGTCATGCCTGCCTGAGAGCCTAAATGAAAGCTGTGCTTTATCTGGCCACTCATACATCATTGGTTTACTTTTTAAAATCTGGTTTCCTATTGCCAATCTGGTAGAACTATGCTTTTCTGGAGAAGAAAACTGCAACTATATGGCATACTGGGCCTAAAGGTTGCTTGTGTACATTTAATATTTCTGTGAGCAGCTGGTTATGGGCCAGTTTTTGTGTGTGTGTGCGTGTTTTTTTTTTTTTTTTTTTTTTTTTTTTTTATCAGTAAGGGACTACATGCTGTTATAAAACAGGAGTGGCTTCTTTGTAATGGTTTGGAGTCAAATGTCTGGAAAATCATGGTGAATAAATGTGTATTTGGGATTCAAAATTCTATCAGGTCTGGTCAACATACACTTATCTTTGTGTGTTTTAGAGGCACTACTACCTCAGTTAAATTCTACTTTGTGAGACAAACTATCTCCAAAGCACTTGTAAATCCTTTGTGTTACAAATTTACTCCTGTAGATCACTGCTCAATAGTGAAGTGCTACCCTTACATGAGATGTCTTTTACAATGTGCAGAAAATTAACAATAAATGGATCTTACACATAAAAGTAAAATGCAAAGTGCTGAACTAAAAGATACTTACCTAAAAGGCCTCTGGAAGTTTGTCGCCATGCTTTCAGTGGGTGCACCAAAAGTATGTAGAAGTTGACGAAATAGATGTTTCTACAAACACCTCCCTGCTACCAGTGCTCAGAGCAGATACAGCCCACAGAACAGTTATTTAGAGGCCTGCCTCTCACTTCTGGGAATTTTATGGACTGTATGACAACTCAGGAAATACCCTCCACACTGGATCCCATACCTCACCATCTCCCACTACCCATCTGAGGACAGCAGACCCTCACTCACCGTGCTATGGTTTTCCAATTTGCCCTTCCTAAAAGCAGAGTACACAAAACCACTGCCTCCAGTTTCTCTTCAAATCCAGGCCAGAATGGCTCTGTACTTCTTCTGACATGCAGGCCACCTTGGGGTCTGATTGGCTAGTAAGGCCTTAGTTATAAGAGTACCTCATAGCTGGATGCAGAGTACTTAAGGACAAATTACAATGGGTCCTGATTGCCTTCTACCACAAACAAAGACTTTTCTATGTCAGCAGAGATGTGCATTTCTATAAAACTTGTTCTATAGCTGACCCCAGCTAACTTCCTGCAGTTCACAGGAATTTTCCTTTCTTCCTCCTAGACACAGTGTGGCTAGTTAACTATACATAATTAAGTGGGTTGAGTTATTCTTGGTGAACGAGTTGGATGGGAGCTCAGAATATTTATTTACTACACAGAGATTTAGGTATATAAAAATCAATATTTGTTATTTGGTATAAAACTGAATTTATGTGAACTAAAGTAACTTTTTTACCTGGTTGTCTTGGGAACTTCAGACAATCAGGAAAGAAAAGCAGGTACCAGATCTCAAAAAAAAGATAATATGTCTTTCTTCTATCAGATTGCTGGATGATGGCTCCATGGATGTAGAGTTTTATCCCAGAAACTGAGAGCAAACACTTGGCAAATGCATAATAATGAGAAGAGTAGTCTTCATGGAAAATTGAATATTTGGAGAGGAATTGAACTAGGACGCATGTATTTGTGAGCACTATTGTTAGCCAATACATCTTCACTGATAAGAAGAAAAAGAAAAGAAAACAAAAACCTACCCCGACCAGAGGAACCATGTTATTTATGGGTCGAGGTGGGCTAGAACCTGAAAATAAATGGGTGAGAAAGAAGGAATGAGACCAAGCAATGGATTGTCAAGGTCTCAATTTTATTAGGCCAAAGAGAGGTTTTTAAAGCAAAGCAGGGAGGAAGTGGGGAGGGGTAACTGTGCCCAATCTGGGGCTCTGGTAATGTCCCAGGGCATAAACCTCAGACCATAAATGTCTGCTTATCTCATTTCCTGCTGTCTGGTTCACCTCAGTTCCTGGGGTTAGTGAAACAGACTGCTTGTTTAAGTTTTCTGTTTTACCAAGATAAGGCTCAATTAGAGTTTTAAGGTAAAAGTAATTCTGCAAGAGGATGTGACTCAAGGCCGGCTCCCAACAAAAACCAAGTACATTATTCAATGTTCTCTACAAGAATCAGAATGTATGATGAATCTCACCATACATGTAGAAAGTGGATTTATTATAATGTCTCACAAGCTGTGATCTAGTTAGTCCAACAATGGTTGCCTACCAATGGGAATCTTAGGTGTACAGAGGTTTTTTAGTTTATCAAGATGGATGTCTCAGCTGGTCATTATATACCAAAATTACAAAGACATGGGCTCTGATGGTAGTAAATGAATACATTTGGTAGCCAGAGCAAGGGTTAGCAGCCAAAGAGGGAGAGGTTCCTCCTTCAATACCCTGTATACTTGCTGGCTACCACTAGAAGGTGGATCTGATTCTTCTTTTATCTGATTTGTTTTGTTTTGTTTTGTTTTGTTTTGTTTTTTGTTGTCAAAACAGGTTTGTCAGTGCAGCCCTGGAACCCTGAGGCTGGCATCAACCTCAGAAAATCAGGCTGCCCCCTTTGTCCTGGGATTAAACATGTTCACTATCACCAAGCAGTTAAAAGTAGATCTCATCATCTATATCCTTACATGGCTTCTTTGTGCTTTGGCCGTCCTGGAATTTAGTCTGCCAGTCTGATTTTTCTCAACCGGTATATGGGTATGCATTCCAAATTTTCATGAGTTCATTGAGCTCCAATAACTCCTTTTGTCCTTAAGACATTACCTTTCCTGCTACAGGATGCCTGTGTCTTGATGATGATTGTCTCCTATCTAAATAACTATAGATTTGGCCTAGACAGGTTTGCATGCACCCTGAAGGAAGGGAGTAAGAGTAGCTATGGGGAGCAGGAAGGCAGATAGTATGCACAGTTATGAAGTGCCTTTGGAATTAAAAGAAGTAATTTCTGTTTTCCATTCATACATACCCCTTCCATTGTCCCAACTTTGTTTGACTACTTATTTTAAATATCCTCTGGGGATTGAACTGGCCCATAGTGTTCCTCAAGGGACCCCCTGTTTTTAAGCAATTTCTTGGATAAATATTCAGTGATGGTTTCCTATGTTTTTTTTTTTCTATACTGTGGAAGCTACAGCCTCTGAACATGGAGTTAAATATCTTCCCCAAATATATAGGCTTTTTAAATCTAGAGACAGAATATATTTATTTCTTCACTGATTACTCATTACAAGTATGTCCCAATTAACACTCTTTAATTTCTGCAATCTAATGAAATTTATCTACTATACTAGTGTAAAACTGGGTATGATAGCTTCAATGGGAACTTCAACATCTGACAGTGACTGTTCCAAAACATAGATGGGAGACAACAAGAGAGAACCAAAGTACAAAAAGTTCTAGAATTAACTTAGGGATGTAGAGACTGAGAGAAATAATTTTCCTAAAGATTAGGACTATTTGTTATTGATGCAATTCTTTTTGTCTAGATAAACTCTAACTTCAGTAAAAAGATTCAAATATGCTACTATAGCTTTGTATATTCCTATACTTGCACTTTTATTATCTCTTTTATTAGTAAAGTTTGTTATAAAACCTAATATTTATGTGTTCTTGTGAATATGCAATCTGCATATTCAATGCATTCCGCATAAAATCCCAGCAAGATTCTTCACTGACCTTGAAAGGATAATACTCAACATTATGTGAAAAAAACAAAAGACCCAGGATAGCCAAAATGACCCTGTGCAATAAAGGTTCTTCAGGAGGCATCACCATCCTCAACTTCATGCTCTACTCTAGAGCTATAGGGCTGATAACCACCTGGTATTGGCACAAAAATAGACAGGTATACCAATTTAATCAAATAAAAAATCCTGATATTAACCCTAACACCTCCAAACACCTGATTTTTGACAAAACACTGAAAGTATAAAAAGGAGGGAGGAAAGCATCTTCAACAAATGTTGCTAACACAACTGGATGATGGTGTGTATAAGAGTTCAGATAGACCCATGTCTATAGCCATGCACAAAACTCAAGTCCAAATGGATCGAAGAGCTCAACCTACTTCCAACCAGATGGAACTTCTTAGAATAGAAAGGGGGGATACCATTGAACAACTGGTAGAGGAGACCACTTTCTGAACATAACTCCAGGAGTACATACAATGAGATCGACAATTAATAAGTGGGACTTCTTCAAACTGAATAGGTTCTGTAAGGCAAAGGACACAGTGGACAAGACCAAACGGCAGCCCACAGACTGGAATTTGATCTTCACAACCCTACATCTGACAGAGGACTGATGTCCAAAATATACAAAGAATTGAAGAAAATAGTCACGAAAATACCATGCATGGCCAAAGAACATTAGACATGAGCAGTAGACTCCAAGATCCTCCAGTTAACACCTGCCCCATTTCCTCATCCCCACACAAAGACTCATCTCCCTTTGGGTTGAAATGAGAGGATGAAATGAATGGGGCTTCTGCTGACCCTACACAGAATTCCTGTTCCTCCATGGACACCTTGACCTCTGCATTTTATTAAATTCAAAGTAATCCAGCCCTCCAACTCCAGGAGAGGTTTCCCCTTGTATTGTGGTTTCTAGTTGATTTTCTCCATTCTGTGTACCAGCCAGATAATCTCTGGTGTCCTAAAAAGCCAACCGCTCTGGAGGTGCCACCTGTCTCCAATTCTTTTCCAACAATACTCTCTGGAACACACTCCAAGCCACCACTCTGAAGCATTTTATTCAAGTCCTCATTGAACTCAGAGCAAGCTGCTGAGTTCAATGATGGGTTTCAGCTGTCATCTCCCTTACTATTAGGAACAGGAGACACAGCTGACTGTCTCTGAGGTACTAGAGTGTGTGCACCTGGTTCCACCACATCAAGCACTGCTGTCATTTTTGGGACTAAAGTTTATACCTATTTTGCAGCACTTTAGAATTTGACTTGAGATTTATACCTGGGGAAGTGCAGTAGTTCCTTTTCGTATTAGAGATGCTACAGCTGACTAGTCTGTAATTAACTGAGTATTCATCACTGAATTTAAGCACTGGAGGCTCAGCTATAAAGTGGATTCATGAAGGTGGAATGCATATGGTGTAATATATTTCTCTTATTTTTCTGCATTTGTCTCAAAGTAATTGTGAGTAAATGGAGGATCAACACTTCCATTCTTTGCCTTACTGACAGCAAAGTACTTACCTAAGTTTTTAAATTTTGTTTTCATTTCTGTGGAGATGCCATGGCTGGTGTGGAACTCCTGGGTATATAGCTATATTGTAGCCTAATTTACTGTCTCACATTCTGGGAAAGCTAGGATTTCTATATAGTAGTACCTCACTACTCATCTTTAAAGTGCACGTGGAGAAAGAATGATACTTGATATCTACCTGTTAGGGTTAGGGATTGATATTTCTTTTTAGAGGTGTCCTATGTATGTGAGTGTGTATGTATCCTATGTCTGCTTTTGTTGATGTTCAATGTTGCCCTTGCGAGGTTTTTATTTTTTCAGTTCACAAAATACTCCTAATATTAAAATGTTCTTAAAATAATGAGGATATTGTTTGCAATACTTTGTTGACTAAGAATAAATATTAAAGATGGTAAGGATTTGATTTGATCTGTTTTTTTTTCTTGGTGAAGTTTTTTGTGTCAGTCTTTGGGTGTCCTTCCTTCCTTATACAAGGTTTCATACAGTGCACATTCATCTTGAGCTCTCTATATACCATAAAGGACCTTGCAGTCCTGATTCTCCGGCCTCTACTTCCTAGGTGCTAGAAGACAACAGTATGCAACTTTGGCTCTCAGAATGTGTGTGTGTGTGTGTGTGTGTGTGTGTGTGTGTGTGTGTGTGTGTGTGTGTGTGTGTGTTTGAGAAAGAGGTTTACTATGTTGCCTAGACTGGCTGCCTCCTTCCCTTAACCTCCTTAGTATTGGAATTACAGGTAGTTCAAGGTTGACGCACCAGACCACTGATGGCCTTGTTTTTAGAAAGGTGTCACACAGGAAGTGCGGAAGTGACCGCCATTGTAGCTAAAGATAATCGTTGTTATACAGAAGTCACATAATTTAGGGCTTTTTTTTTTTAATCTACAGGAAAGAAAATGCAAATATAAAAGAATTTAGCAGGGCACTGGTGTAGCTTGGGGGTCCATGCAGGGCCCTACAGGACCCCCTTTCTTTTAATATAAACTAACACCTGTCTTAGGTGACAGAGGACATCAGCATAATTCCTTTCCCGTCATTGGAGATGTCACCCAGGCCTGTAACCTTTCTGGCTTAGGTTGGATATTTGCCCCTGTAGTGAGATAGTCCTTCTGTAGCACTGACCACGCCCATTGGGGGGTGGAGCGATGGGCGGAGAGGACCTGAGGAAGGAGGTCGGAGGGGGCCAGGAAGGCGCTCTCTCTTTCTGGCGTGACTCGGACAGGAGAGGATCAGGTTGAATTTCCTGGTGTTCATCTGTCTAGGTTGTAAGTTATTTCACCCTGAATAAACATCTATTCGGCCTATTTGTTTATCCTGATCCTTATTTACCGCAATATGCCCCCTATGTCTTACCCATCACTGGTGAAAAGTTTGTCAGCCACATGTGGGCAGAGGCATTTTCAACATCAACAAAAATGCGGCCTGCCAGCTGTAGGAGGCAGTCTGCAAATTCTGAATAGGTCTCAGATGGTCCGTGCAAGACCTTGAATATTTGATCTCCTGCAGCCTCATTAGGCAAGGCTTCCCAAGCTCTAGTAGCAACAGCAGTAATTTGTGCATAGACCTCTAGGTCAAAAAGAATTTGAGTTGCAAGGGTAGCATATTGCCGTCCACTTGTTGCGTTCATGAGCATATCTGAATTCCTAGCAGGAAATCCGGCAACAGTATTACTTTGCGCAGTTTCCTTGCAAAATTCTTGAACTTCGCCTCTCCAGAGCAAATAGTCACCCCCACTCAGCATGGCTCTACAGAGCTGCATACAATCACTAGGGGTACAATTTAAAGCTGCAAAAGACACAAAAATTGTCTGAGTAAAAGGACCATGGGCCCATAAGCAGTGACAGCCTCTTTAAGCTGTTTTATATCCTTAAAATCTAATGGGCTGTGCTCCCTAACCCTGTTATCTAAGGATCCACTGTCTCTATCACTGGAAACACATCTCTTTCCTTTTCTAACACTTCTGCCTTCTTCTAAATCTTGTACTTCCTCAAAAGTCCTATTCATCTATGCCATTTCTTGTTTTACTTTATGGCAATGAATTCTTTAGCTGTCTTGTTTTAATCCTGGTGCCCTGCCTTTTCAATAGGGCCACTAATTGCCCACTGAGCTTTTCCTTACAGTTATTGGCACCAATCCTTCAATACACCCTCATTCAATTACTTTTGCCGGCCGGCCTTCGAGGACGATCTCTTAGGTGATCCTTTCTTTCAGATCTCGGTGGGACCTCCACTCTACCACCAGTCAGGTCCCATTCATTAATTGTTGCTATCAGTGTCTGAGCCCCTGGAGTTATGTTCAGGAAGTGGACTCCTATACCAATTTGTTCAAGGGTAACCCCTAATTTCTCTTCTAAGAGGTTCAATGTGGCTAGTTTGCTGTTGAGGTCTATGATCCATTTGGACTTGAGTTTTGTGCATGGTGACGGACATGGGTCTATCTGCAGTCTTCTACAACCATCATCCAATTGTGCCAGCACCATTTGTTGAAGATGCTGTCCTCGACCCATTGTATTCATTTAGCAGCTTTGTCAAGAATCAGGTATTCATAGGTTTGTGGGTTAATTTCAGGAATTTCAATTTGATTCCATTGGTCTACATGTCTATTTTTGTGCCAATACCAGGCTTGTTTCAGAACTATAGCTCTGTAGTAGAGCTTAAAGTAAGGGATGGTGATGCCTCCTGAAGTTTTTTTTATTGCACAGGGTTGTTTTGGCTATCCTGGGTCTTTTGTTTTTCCATATAAAGTTGAATGTGATCCTTTCAAGGTCAGTGAAGAATTGTGGTCAGATTTTAATGGTGTAGTGAGATTATCTGTTGCCTACAATCTTCGTGGGCATAGTTAATTTCCTTGGGTTGGAGTTTTCCTTCCAATACTTTCTGTAGGGCTAGATTTGTAGATACATATTTTGAAAATCTCGTTTTGTCATTAAATAACTTGTTTTCTCCATCTATAGTGACTGAGAGTTTTTTCTAGGTATAGTATCCTGGGCTCGTTTCTGTGGTCTCTTAATACTTGTGGAACATCTATCCAGGATATTCTGGCATTGATGGTTTCCATGGAGAACTCAGGTGTAATTTTGATAAGTCTACCTTTATATGTTATCTGTCTTTTTTCTTCATTGCTCTTAATATTCTTTCTCTATTCTGTATGCTAAGTGTTTGATTATTATATTTCGAGGGTGTAGAGAGCTACGAAGTGTCTTGCCTTAAGATGGCGCAGGCTTCTACCTTCCAGATGGTGAGCACTCTCTATGGTAAAAAAAAAATTCCTTATTTGGCCCAGGCTGTTGAGCTTGCTTGCTTCCGTATAAGAGCAGCCTATCTGCAGGGTCCCCGTGGCTCAATGGGGTTTGTCAGCGCAAGGAGATTTAAGGCACTGCAGGCATTTCCCCGGAGTCAGAAAAAGAAGCATGTTCAAGGATCCTGAATAAACTACTTGAAGAAGATCTTGCCCGAGTTGCATCTTCCTTGCAGGCTGAGGTTGGGAGCGACACCTGGTGGCCCTTGCCGGGAAGGGGATCAGAACTTCTTGCAGTCAGGGCAGCACTGGAAAGTTCCCAAGGTAAGGTGGGACAATAAAGACCTCAGAAATAAGCGGCAATAAGGTTCCCTAGGAAGAGTGGGATAATAAGGACCTCAGGGATAAGTGGCAATAAAGTCTCATGCATTGAGCAAGAGGTTCTAGCGAACCGAAAGTAAAATTTTTTAAAACGGGGACATCTCAGTCTCATCCAATTTTTCTGGCTCTTCAGGAGCTACTTTTGTCAAAGAAACTTAAATTAAAGAAAAGCACATTAAAGAGGTTTCTGGGCGAATGCGATGCCATTGCACCTTGGTTTCACAGTTGCGGGAGACCTTATGTTAGTGTGCTGGGACAAGTTTGGCAGGGATCTTGACTTCCCTTGGGAACAAGGGATGCTAAAGCCTGGAGTCAGAACCATTTGGATGTTAATGCATAGCTGCACTGAGAACCAGAAATGCTGTAGAGAGGCAGTGGAAAAGGAGCAAGCTGTGATAGAAATGATACCAGAAGAAAGATCAGAAGAGGTTAAGAGCACAGGGGAGTCTGATATGGATGAAACAGACTCTGACGAGGAATTGCAGGCCATTGCAGAAAAAGGTTCAGAAACAATCCCTTAGAGAACAGAGAGGGGAAGAGAAGGAGAAATGGCGATATAAGAAGGAGGAGGATCCCCCTGGAATAAAGCCATTGGCGGCTCCCCTTATCAGATGGAGCAAGGGTGGGGCCGAAGGACAGGGCATTCCTTTTCCCTGAGGTGTGGAGAGTAGTGCAAACTGACCTTGGTCTAGCTTTTCCTGTTTTCCAGGATGCCCAATGCAATAGATATGAGGAGCTTTTAGACTTAAAGGTCATCAAGGTTTTGGCTGAGTCTATGAGAACATATGGGATTTCAGCTTCTTTTACTGTAGCCCAAGTTGAAGCCCTGAATAGAAATTGCATGACTACTAGTGTTAAGATGGAAATTTCATGCCTTGAAATGCATCTATTATATGGATGATATATTGTTGGTGGCCAAGGATGAACAAATTTTAGATCAGGCTTATGATGATTTGGTTAAATTATTGGTAAAGGTTATTTATAGCCCCTGAAATGGCTCAAAAGGATAAGATTGTTAATTATTTAGGAACCAAAGTGTATGAAAGACAAATTGTTCCTCAAAAGATTGCGTTGAGAAAGAATAATTTAAAAACATTAAATGACTTTCAGAAGTTATTAGGAGATGTTAATTGGATTAGGAGTTATTTAAAGTTGCCAAATTACAAATTAAAGCCATTATGTCATATATTAGTAGGGGATCCAGCTCTTGATTCTCCTAGTCAATTGACTGTTGAAGCGAGAGAAGCCTTATGTAAAGTTGAGGAAAGACTACAAAATGCATTTCTATCTAGAGGGAAGGAAGGTCAAGCTATCACATTATGCATTCTCCCTACCTAAATTCAGACTACAGGGTTGTTATGCCAGGTCGGATCATTGCTTTGGATTCATCCCAAAATCTCCCCAGCTAAAGCAATAGAACGTTATCCCACAGCAGTTGTTAGTTTGCCTCATAGTGGAATGCAACAAAGCATTCAATTTTTTTGACTGCCCCCAGCACTACTTGTGGTGCTTTACTACTGTCACCAGGTTAAGATCTTGTGTGGCACTATCGAAAATTGGGCCATATTGCAATGTGGGTTTGAAGGAACGATAGATAATCATTATCAAAAACATCATTTAATGTAGGGCCCTGCATGGACCCCCAAGGCACCTTGAGCTAGCCTGAAGCTGTTGGCGGGAACTCTTGTCCCAAGGGTTTTCATGGTACTCTTTCCGTGACAATATATCTTGTGACACACATCTTGTGACAACACATCTTGGGACACACACCTTGTGACAACACAGGGAGGAGCTAAGCCAAAAAATTCCTGTAATTTTCCACTGTGTTATAAGTCGGTATTTAAGCCCGTTCTTCCCTTTCAATAAACGGCATTCGGCATGTGGTGTTCCAACTTTGCCATTGAACGAATGACTAGCTGTCTTGTCTTTATTTCAATCTCTAGGCCTTCGCCCAACTCGTGGTAGAGATGGTAGCTCGGGCGCTACAAGTGGAGGTCCCACCGAGATCTGAAAGAAAGGATCACCTAAGAGATTGCCCTCGAACGCCGGCCGGCAAAAATAAATGAATGAGGGTGTATTGAAGTATGGATGCCAAAAACTATAAGGAAAAGCTCAAATAGCAATTAATGGCCCTATTGAAAAGGCAGGGCACCAGGATTAAAAACAAGACATCTAAAGAATTCATTGCAATAAAATAAAAGAAAAGGCATAGAGGAATAGGACTTTTAAAGAAATACAAGATTTAGAACAAAATAGAAGCATTAGAAAAGGAAAGACAGATGTTTCCAATGATTGAGGCAATGGATCCTCAGATAACAGCGTTAGGGAACACAGCCCATTAAATTTTAAGGATATAAAACAGCATAAAGAGGCTGTCACTGCTTATGGGCCCATGGTCCTTTTACTCAATTTTTTGAGTCTTTCCCAGTGTTAAATTGCACCCCTAGTGATTGTATGCAGCTCTGTAGACCCTTACTAAATGTGGGTGACTTTTTGCTCTGGAGAGGCAAATTTCAAGAATTTTATAAAGAACCGCACAAATAATGCTGATGCCAGATTTCCTGCTAGGAATTTAGATATACTCTCGAATGCTACAAATAGAAGTCAATATGCTATCATTACAGCTCAAATTCTTTTTGACCTAGAGGTCTATGCACAAATTACTGCTGCTGCTACTAGAGCTTGGGAAGCCTTGACTAATAAGGCTGCAAGAGATCAACTATCTAAGATGTTGCAGGGACTGTCTGAGCCCTACTCAGAATTTGCAGACCACCTCCTACAGCTGGCAGGACACATTATTGGTGATGTTGAAAATGCCATGCCTATAGTTAAACAATTAACAATCAAAAATACAAACAAGTATTGTAAAGAGGCTTTACGTCCCCATAAGTCCAAAAGAATTAATTACTATATACGCATATGTCGGGACATAGATTGTCTTCACATTATGGGCCAGGTTATAGCTTCAGTTATGAAAAGAGGGGAGAACAATAGAGGAGCCAGACCAAAGAGTAGCTTTGGATGTGAACAGCTAGGACATTTCAAAAGGAACTGCCTCCAGGGTGTGGCAACGCAATTGAGCCCTAGGCCAGGGCTTTGCCCACGTTGCAATAAGGGTCATCATTGGAGCAAGGAATGTAGGTAAAAGACAGGTGCGCTTGGTAATCCTTTACCAGCTCAGGGAAACTGGAAGCGGGGCCAGCCTGGGGCCTCTCAAGCCCAGATGTACATTGCCCAGGGCAATGGATACACCTGTAACCCGCCCAATACAGATGATCCCTCAGAGAAACCCCTTTATGTCCAGGACCTTAACAGTGGTACCGCAGGAAGCACAGGATTGGACCTCTGTTCTGCCACCCGAGCAATATTAACACCACAATTGGTACTCAAGCCTTGAGAACAGGAGTCTTTGGGCCTCTTCCCCCAGGAGCAATAGGGCTATTGTTAGGACGCAATAATGCCTTGTTCAAAGGAATTAGAGTTATTCCAGGAATAGTAGATTCAGACTTTCAAGGAGAAATAAAAATCATGTTTAGGGCAAAAATGGGGGTATTAATGATACCACAGGATGCTCAGATAGCGCAATTGGTTCTTCTCACTATGTTCAAACCAACAACCCCTTTTTAAAGGACATCAGGGGATCTGCTGGTTTTGGGTCCACAGGCTCCATGGGTACTTTTTGGGTATCAACTCTTGAACAGCGCCCCATGCTCACCCTTACGTTACAAGGTAGACAATTTTCTGGACTTGGGGACAGGGGAGCAGATTCCTCAAAAAAAGCAAAAAAACATTGGCCACAAGCATGGCCTCTTCAGCCAGCCTCCACTCATTAACAAGGAGTAGGAACTACTATGGCTCCAGAACGTAGTACTCAGTTTCTTAAATGGTCAGATGATGAAGGACATACAGGAATTTTTCAGCCTTTTATGTTAAGTCATATACCTGTTAATCTTTGGGGAAGAGATGTGCTTCAGGCCATGGGAGCAGTCCTTACTACTGAGCCTGTTAAAAATATGCTGGCTGACCAAGGTTATATACAAGAAAAAAGACTGGGTAAATTCCTACAAGATGACCCTCAGTCTGTTACATCCAAAAATTTAATTATCAAAAGAGCCGGAGATTGCTCTGGGCTGGGAAATTTTCCCTAGGGGCTATTGCTATACAGCCTGTTCCCATTCCTATTGTCTGGAAAACTGATAACCCAATATGGCTGGAGCGATGGCCCTTATCTATTGAAAAGTTATAGGCTGCACATCAAGTTGTAAAGGAACAATTAGAGACAGGACATATTGTTCCTTCCACTTCCCCATGGAATTCCCCAATCTTTGTTATAAAGAAAAAATCTGGAAAATGGAGACTCTTACAAGATCTCCGAGCTGTTAATGATTGTATGCAAATTATGGGAGCAACACAAACTGGCTTGCCTTCCTCTGTGGGTATTCCTCAAGGCTATCATTTATTAGTTATAGACCTAAAAGTTTGCTTTTTTAGCATTCCTTTACATCCTCAGATAATGAATGATTTGCATTTAGCATTCCTTCTATTAACGTTAAAGAGCCCTGTAAGAGATATCAATGGATGGTGTTGCCTCAAGAAATGGCCAATAGTCCCACTATTTGTCAAATTTTGTACAATTGGCCATTGCCCACGTTAGAGAGAAATTTCAATCCCTATATATTATACATTATATGGATGATATTCTTTTAGCCGGCCCGGATTCTAAGGAAGTGAATGAGGCTTTTGGGGAATTGCAATATAATCTTCAACTAGCTGGCTTAAGATTAGCCCCAGAAAAGTTGCAACAAGAATTTCCCTATCAATACCTGGGTCATCAAATGTTATTTTCTGGTATCCCTCCTCAAAAGATTACTTTAAGGCTGGATAATCTGACCGCCCTTAATGATTTTCAAAAATTATTGGGACACATAAATTGGGTTCAATCTACTTTGGCCCTAACCACTGGGCAGCTTAGACCATTATTTGATATTTTACAAGGCAATTCTGTCCCCACTTCTCCACGCACCTTAACGCCTGATGCGCGAGAATGTATAAAACTTGTGCAAAAATGTCTCCAATCTGCACATTTAAATTATATTGACTATACTCAGAACTTGATGTTATTAGTCTTTGCTTCAGCGTATTCCCCTACTGCGGTGTTTTGGCGAACTGGTCCTATATTATGGGTGCATGAACATGCATCCCCAAGAAAGACAGTTACATCTTATCCTCAGGCAATGCATGCTATTATTCTAAACTCATACAAAATGAGTATTCAAGTTTTTGGCAAGATGCCGGATTTAATTGTTAATCCATATACTCAACAACAGATACAATGGCTTCAACAGTTTGATGAGGAGTGGGCACATTTCTTGTGTTCCACACCCTGCTGCTTTGATAGTCATTTTTCTTCCAGTAAGTTAGCTCATTTTTTTAAAAATCACCCTGTGTGTTTCCCCAAGGTTATTTCCCAAAGTCCTCTGAAGGGGGCCCATAATGTGTTTACAGATGGCTCTTCAAATGGTTGTGCAGTAGTTGTTTCTTTTCCCATTATCAAACGCTCTATACTTAAAGTGAAGTCTGCACAATTTGCAGAACTAGCTGCAGTACAATTAACCCTTCAGCATTTTTCTGATGAACCATTTAACTTAAACACGGATAGTAAATATGTGTACCATATATTGGCTCCCTTAGAAACTGCTGCTTATATAGCTCCAGTGTCTCATGTACAAGAACATTTAGTAGCCGTACAAAGCCTACTATGGAGGATCTCTCATCCAATATTTGTAGGACATCTCCGAGTGCATTCTGATTTGCCCGGCCCATTAAATGAAGGAAATCCTATTGCTGATTTTAATACTAAAACAGATAATGCCATCATGATGATGAGAGAGTCTGGGTATGAAGCAGCCTACAAAGCTCATACAATTTTCCACCTTAATACAGGGTCACTCAAATTCCATTTTAAAATTACTAGAGACCAAGCTATTGATATAGTTAAGAATTTTCCACTATGTGCAGACTTCTTATCATTCGATTGTTAAAAATCAACTATTACGTAATGAGTAATCACTGTATAAGGCACTGGCCCCATTCTCTGGGCAAGGCTTGTGGTACTGATCTCCTTCTTTGTCAATCCCACAGCAGCCAAATGACAGATGACACCATCATTACTTACCAAATCAAATAACATAATAATTGGATAGTACTCCATAAGTAAATTTCATAGGATGGAACCAAACTCCAGTGATTGTCAAGGAAGTTATACTTAGATAATTAAATAATGCCAAGTGATTAACACCCATGGAGGAATGGCCAGACTCCAGTCAAGAAGAACAACATCTTCATCAATTTCAATAAATAATATATAATGAAATATGATTGAATAATGACATGGTGTTGCATAATTAAATCCCACATGGAGTAGTCAGACTGATCTCTTATTGGAATAATTATGTTTTAAAAAATTAAATTGATAATTAATTAGAGGGCCTTTTATAGTAACACTGACGATATGAAACCAAAGTCCTAAATTTATCGCTGATGTAAAGATCTATTTACATAGTTAATGATGAAGTAATGAGATGATATTACATCATCAACTCCCAAAATCTGACTCCAAACGGACTTATGGTCCATAACATTACCTGTATTTTAAATACGTAAATTAAATGATGAATTATTACTTAATTTCCTAGTTTAACAGTTAAAGAAGTATGTGATGCATTAGATGATGTGATGGTCTGGTACAACGGTCTCCCCTAAAGAGGCTCAAAACTCCAGTGATCACTGAATACATAATGACAGATTTTCATAATTAAATGAATAAACATTAAACAAGTGGATGGTGTTTTATGTGTGAAGCCTAAATGATTGCTCAATACTGAAGAGACATTGAGTTCTTAATCATAGATTTGAACAAAAAATGAATGAATAAAGAGATAATTTTTCATAATTCACCCCCAGAGAGATAACACAATGATATCAACATTGATTAAATAAAGAAAGGACAACAGACAGAAAGAGAGAAAGAAAGAAAGAAAGAAAGAAAGAAAGAAAGAAAGAAAGAAAAGAAAATTCATAAGATACAATTTAACACCAAAAAGGTGGATCCAGACTCAACTCTTCCTGGAGTAGAAGAAGACAGATTTGAATAATGAAATAATCAGATAGTTAGATCGACACACTTGAGTCACACAAGGTGGCACCAAACTTCAGAGATCACAGATTATATGAAGAAAGAATTTAATAATTACATCTTTCAATATGTAAGCCATTGACCTTTTTTTGTATCATCAATTCCTGGGCAGACTTGCCAGGTATGAAAATGTATGCTGTCATCATGCATTTTTAAAATGCCATCAGTTAATCGTCAAATAACCATGCTGTCTTGCCTGATGAATTCTGTTGGCCTGTCATCATCACAAGCGCCTGAATCTCTGTTGTGGTGCGGCAGGACGTATGATAATGGGCCCAATCCTGAAGTAGCAGTAGTAGCAACAATGTTGATAACAGCTGAAAAGATGGCTGCAGCAGGGGCATCACCAGCATAGATGAGAGAGAAAGATGTTCTTCCGTGTTCTGAGTCTTCATCCTTTTGCCAGGTCTCAGTGATGGTGCCAATCTCTAGTGCAACTCCTTCTTCTCAAGGTAGATCACAACCGATGTATGACAGATTTTCATAATTAAATGAATAAACATTAAACAAGTGGATGGTGTTTTATATGTGAAGCCTAAATGACTGCTCAATACTGAAGAGACATTGAGTTCTTAATCATAGATTTGAACAAAAAAATGAATGAGTAAAGAGATAGTTTCTGATAATTCACCCCTAGAGAGATAACAAAATGATATCAACATTTATTTAAATAAAGAAAGGGAGTAAGAAAGAAAGAAAGAAAGAATTCACTAGATACAATTTAACACCGACAAGGTAGATCCAGACGCCACTCTTCCTGGAGTAGAAAAAGACAGATTTGAATAATGAAATAATCAGATAGTTAGATAACAATGTTGATAACAGCTGACAAGATGGCTGCAGCAGGGGCATCACCAGCATAGCTGAGAGAGAAAGATGTTCTTCTGTGTTCTGAGTCGTCATCCTTTTGCCTGGTCTCGGTAATGGTGCCGACCTCCTAGTGCCACTCCTTCTTCTCATGGTAGATCACAACCGATGTAAAGATGTGGAGGAAGAATAGATAGTCAAAACCCAGACCACCGTGCTGGCATTGGTGAAGTCCTTGTACGTCTCCGAGGGCACCGTGCAACCTTCAGGACTCAATCATCCAGCATCCCTCGTACTCTGGGAGATGCATAGATTATTCCTAAAATTCTCTGCCCATGTCTACAACTTTCCTAAACTTGTCCCTGACAGATTTAGGCACCCTAACCGTAATCGGTGATGGCACTGTCTGTCGTTTACATAATTTAAACAATTAAATGTCAGTAATCGCTAACTGTCACAATAAATAGTAGCATTTTATTGGCAGGGAAGCATTGGCCAGAGTCCAGTCATGAAGGACGTCATCATCATCGAGTCAATAAATCATAAAATGTGAAGATATTGCAAATTGTCTCCACAAGAGGGAGCTTTACAGGTCTCTTCATGGAATGGAGGATTGTTGTTTAGGTAACTATGCAAATATTTACATTATCTTGGGGATTAACACAGATTGTCAGTTTAAATTATTAATTATGTAATTAGATGATCTGTGGCACCAGAATCCTGGTGTCATGGACGATATAATCATTGTTTTATATAATTAAATAATCAAATAATGAGTTCATGTAACATTATCCATTTCCCTAAGGTGGCTCCAAACCAGGCTCATGAACGATGCTGTCGTAATTAATTTAAATATTTTAATATTTTAACTACATAATTGATTTTAAGATGGTCTATAATAATTGCCTCCCACACCGCATCACCACAATGCACTGATCATGGATTAACTAATGTCCTATTTTAATAATCAAATAACAATATAATCAGAGGATGAAATGGTCTGCCATACTCCACACAATTGACACTCTGTTGACTCCTACATGACAGTGGGAAACTCCCAGGTTCATCCCTTATTTAATCGCAGAGCAGAGTAGTAACATGTTTTAATGCTGAACTGTCATTGTGGATGCAGGGTTTTTAGAAGATATCACATACTTAATGTTGGGCGGCTGCCTCAAAAGAGATGGACTGCAATCCAATAATCACTAAGTCTACTCTAACAAATGGATTATCACCTTCCTGAAGGAAGTCAACAATGGCAAACTCACCTTTTGATGAATAATTGTGAGTCTTATTTGTCTTTTGTTCCATAGTGTGACTTCTTAGGAGACAGAGTATTCATAAACCGAAGACTTTGAACTGTTTCTCCACAGACTACGTTCTCTGATGCTCAGGTATTCTTGAATTTGGTAACCAGTAAAAGTTGTAGGCATACTTCCAGAGGTGTGGCTATGACTTGTTTAGGCGAATCAAATGCTGTCATTAAAAGTTTTAGGAGATAGTTACCTTGGGAGACTGTAATGTCCCATGATAACACTTTGTCTAAACTGCTCTCTGGTGCTGGACCCATGATACCAGGATACAGAATGCAAGCAGGGTTGCCAGGCAACATTTATGAACCAATATTCTGTCACATTCTATTCCCCCCCACATGCTAAAAGGAGTATACCCACCGATGAACTAACCTTACAGCCACAATTAGTTTCTCACAACAACAAAGCACGGCTCTTTCTTTTGAGTTCTACATATTTACCAGTCTCTCAAGCTACAACTTGCCTATAGTGACATAAGCTTGAAAACTACAGAGTTCTTTAGATGTGATTCCCTGATCAGGAGATTATTCTGTTATTGCATTTTTAAAATCGGTGGTCACTGTGTCCTTCATGGGTGTGTTCTGTTACAACCTCTCAGAACCTGATGATGTGAAACCATACAGTTTTTTTTAATCATTCCATTGTTAAAAATGTACTATTACGTAATCCTCCCATGGAGGAATGGCCCGACTCCAGTCAAGAGGAATAACATCTTCATCGATATCAATAATTAATATATAATGAAAAATGATTGAAAAATGACATGGTGGTGCATACTTAAATCCCACATGAGGTAGTCAGACTGATCTCTTCCTGGAATAATGATGGTTTTAAAAAATTAAATTGAAAATTATTTAGTGGGCCTTTTATATTAACACTGATGAGATGGCACCAAAGTCCTAAACCTATCGCTGATGTAAAGATCTATTTACATAGCTAAATGATGAAGTAATGAGAAGATATTACATCATCAACTTCCAAAATCTGACTCCAAATGGGAGTTATGGTCCATAACATTACCTGTATTTTTAATACGTAAATTAAATGATGAATTATTACTTAATTTCCTAGTTCAAAGTTAAAGAAGTAAGTGTAGTATTACATGACATGATGGTCTGCTACAGCGGTCTCCCCAAAGGAGGCTCCAAACTCCAGTGATCACTGAATACATAATGACCGATTGTCATAATTAAATGAATAAGCACTAAACAAGTGGATGGTGTTTTATGCATGAAGCCTAAATGATTGCTCAATACTGAAGAGACATTGAGTTCTTAATCATAGATTTGAACAAAAAATGAATGAATAAAGAGATAGTTTCTCATAATTCACTCCTAGATAGATAACAAAATGATATCAACATTGATTTAAATAAAGAAAGGAATTAAGAAAGAATGAAATAAAGAAAGAAAGTAAGAAAGAATTCCCAAGATACTATTTAACACCAACAAGGTGGATACAGACTCCACTCTCCCTGGAGTAGGAAAAGACAGATTTGAATAATGAAATAATCAGATAATTAGATGGTCTGTCACACTTGAGCCATCCAAGGTGGCGTCAAACTTCTGGGATCACAGAGTATATAATGAAATAATTTAATAATTTCGTCTTTAAATATGTAAGCCGTTGACATTTTTTGGTATCATCAATTCCTGGGCTGACTTGCCAGGTATGAAACTGTATTCTGTCATCACGCATTTTTAACATGCCATCAGTTAATCGTCAGATAATCATACTGTCTTGCCTGATGAATTCTGTTGGCCTGATATCATCACAAACGCCTGAATGTCTGTTGTGGTGCAGCAGGACGTGAGATAGTGGGCTCAACCCTGGCGTAGCAGTAGTAGCCACAATGTTGATAACAGCTGAAAAGATGGCTGCAGCAGGGGCATCAATAGCATAGCTGAGATAGAGATGTTACTCCGTGTTCTGAGTCGTCATCCTTTTGCCAGGTCTCGGTGATGGTGCCCACCTCCTAGTGCCACTCCTTCTTCTCATGGTAGATCACAACCGATGTGAAGATGTGGAGGAAGAACAGGTAGTCAACAGCCAAACCACTGTGCCGGCCTTGGTGAAGTCCTTGTACTTCTCAGAGGGCACCGTGCTAGCTTCACGACTCAATCACCCAGCATTCCTCGTACTCTGGAAGATGCATAGATCATTCAAAAAATGCTCTGCCCATGTCTACAACTTTCCTAAACTTGTCCCTGACAGATTTTGGCACCCTAACCGTAATCGGTAATGGCACTTTCTGTCGTTTACATAATTTAAAGAATTAAATAAGTCACTAATAGCTAACTGTCACAATAAATAGGGGATGTAGCATTCTACTGGCAGGGAAGCATGGCCAGACTCCAGTCATGAAGGATGTCATCATCATCAATTGAAAAAATGAATCATACAATGTGAAGATATTGCACACATTATCTCCACAAGAGGGAGCTTTACAGGTCTTTTCATGGAATGGAGGATTGTTGTTTACATAACTATACAAATATTTACATTATATTGGGGATTAACAGAGATTGTCAATTTAAAATCACTAATTATGTAATTAGATGATCTGTGGCACCAGATTCCAGGTGTCATGGATGATATAATCATTGTTTTATATAATTAAATAATCAAATAATGAGTTCATGTAACATCATCCACTTCCCTAAAGTGGCTCCAAACCAGGCTCATGAACGATGCTGTCTTGATAAATTTAAATATTTTATCTACATAATTGATATTAGGATGGTCTAGAATAATTGCCTTCCACAACGCATCACCACAATCCACTGATCATGGATTATCTAATGTCCTATTGTAATAATCAAATAACAACATAATCAGAGAATGAAATGGTCTGACTTACTCCACACTATTGATTCTCATGTGACTCCCACATGATTGTGGGAAACTCCCAGGTTCATCCCTTATTTAATCGCAGAGCAGAGTAGTAACATGTTTAAATGCTGGACTGTCATTGTGTATGCAGCGTTTTTGAAGATATCACATATTTAATGTTGGGCGGCTGCCACAAAAGAGATGGACTGAAATCCAATAAACACAAAGTCTACTCTAAAAAATGGATTATCACCTTCCTGAAGGAAGTCATCAATGGCAAACTCACCTTTTGATGAATAATTGTGAGTCTCATTTGTCTTTTGTTCCATAGTATGAAACTGTATGCTGTCGTCACGCATTTTTAAAATGCCATCAATTAATCGTCAGATAATCATACTGACTTGCCTGATGAATTCTGTTGGCCTGACATCATCACAAGCACCTGAATCTCTGTTGTGGTGCGGCAGGACATGGGATAATGGGCCCAATCCTGGCATAGCAGTAGTAGCCACAATGTTGATAACAGCTGAAAAGATGGCTGCAGCAGGGACATCCCCATCATAGCTGAGAGAGAGATGTTCTTCCATGTTCTAAGTTGTCACCCTTCTGTCAGGTCAGGGTAATGGTGCCGACCTGCTAGTGCCAGTCCTTTTTCTCATGGTAGATCACAACCAATGTGAAGATGTGGAGGAAGAGCAGGTATTCAACACCCAGACCACCGTGCCGGCCTTGGTGAAGTCCTTGTACTTCTCGGAGGGCACCCTGCAACCTTCTGGCCTCAATCACCCAGCATCCCTTGTACTCTGGAAAATGCATAGATCGTTCAGAAAATGCTCTGCCCATGTCTACATCTTTCCTAACCTTGCCCCTGACAGATATTTGCACCCTTACCTTAAACGGTGATGTCATTGTCGGTCGTTTACATAATTTAAAGAATTTAATAAGTCAGTAATACATTACTGTCACAATAAATAGGTGATATAGCATTTTACTGGTAGGGGAGCATGGTCAGAATCCAGGCATGAAGGATGTCACCGTCATCAATTGAAAAAATGAATCATAAAATGGGATGATACTGCACATTAACTCCACAAGAGGGAGCTTTACAAGTCTCATCATGGAATGGTGGATTGTTGTTTACATTACTATAGAAATATTTACATTATCTTGAGTATTAACACAGATTGTCAATTTAAATACATTAATTATGTAATTAGATGATCTGTGGCACCAGATTCCAGGTGTCATTGACGATATAATCATTGTTTTATATAATTAATCAAATAATGAGTTTATGTAACATCATCCACTTCCCTGAGTTGGCTCCAAACCAGGCTCATGAACGATGCTGTCGTGATTAATTTAAATATTTGAACTACACAATTGACATTAAGATGTTCTATAATAATTGCCTCCCACAACACGTCACCACAATCCACTGATCATGGATTATCTAATGTCCTATTGTAATAATCAAATAACAACATAATGAGAGGATGAAATGGTCTGCCATGCTCCACACAATTGAGTCTCTGTTGACTCCCACATGATTGTGGGAAACTCCCAGGTTCATCAGTTATTTAATCGCAGAGCACAGTAGGAACATGTTTAAATGCTGAACTGTCATTGTGTATGCAGGGTTTTTAGAAGATATCACATATTTAATGTTGGACGGCTGCCTCAAAAGAGATGGACTGAAATCCTACAATCTCTAAGTCTACTCTAACAAAGCGATTATCACCTTCCTGAAGGAAGTCAACAGTGGCAAACTCAGCTTTTGATGAATAATTGTGAGTCTTATTATCTTTTTTTCCATAGTTTGACTTCTTAGGAGCTAGAGTATTCACAAACAGAAGACTTTGTACTGTTTCTCCACAGATTATGTTCTCTGATGATTAGGTAATCTTGAATTTGGTAACAAGTAAAAGCTGTAGGCACATTTCCAGAGGTGTGGCTATGACTTGTTAAGGCGCATCAAATGCTGTAATTGAAAGTTTCAGGAGATAGTTATCTTGGGAGACTGTAATGTCCCATGATAACACTTACTCTAAGGTGCTATTTGGTCCTTGGCCCATGTTACCAGGATACAGAATGCAAGCAGGGTTGCCAGGCAACATTTATGAATGAACATTCTGTCACATTCTAGTGCCCCTCCCACCTGCTAAAAGGAGCTTACCCACCGATGAACTAACCTTACAGCCTCACTGAGTTTCTCACAAAAACAAAGCAGGGCCCTTTCTTTTGAGTTTTGCATATTTACCAGTCTCTCAAGCTACAACTTGCCTATAGTGACATAAGCTTGAAAACGACAGAGTTCTTTAGATGAGATTCCCTGATCAGGAGATTATTCTGTTATTGCATTTTTAAAATCGGTGTTCACTGTGTCCTTCATGGGTGTGTTCTGTTGCAACCTCTCAGAACCTGATGATGCGAAACCGTACATTTTTTTTTTAAATCGTGTAATCATTGGATTGTTATAAATCTACTATTACGTAATCAGTAATCACTGTATAAGGCAGTGTCCCCCATTCTCTGGGCACTGCTTCTGGTACCGACCTCCTGCAGCAAATGACGGATGACACCATCATTACTTAAGCAAACAAATAAGTTAATAAATTGATAATCCTGCTTACTTAACGTTCATAAGATGGAACCACAGTCCAGTGATTGTCAAGGAAGTAGTACTTAGATAATTAAATAATGCTACACGATTAACTCCATGGAAGAATGGCCAGACCCCAGTCAAGAATAACAACTTTTTCATCGATTTAAATAATTAATGTACAATGAATAATGATTGAATAATGACATGGTGGGGCATACGTAAATCTCACATGTAGTAGTCAGACTGATCTCTTCCTGGAATAATGATATGTTTAAAAAATTAAATTGATAATTACTTAGTATGCATTTTATATTAACACTAACGAAGTGGCACAAAGTCCTAAACCTATCGCTGATGTAAAGATCTATTTATATAGGTAAATGATGAAGTAATGAGATGATGTTACATCAACTCCCAAAATCTGACTCCAAAAGGGACTTATGGACCATAACATCACCTGTATTTTAAATTCATTTATTAAATAATGAATTATCATTCAATATCCTAGTTTAACAGCTAAGGAAGTGTAAGGAGGTCCAAACTCCAGGGATCACTGAATACTTAAAGACAGATGTTCATAATTAAATGAATAATCATTAAACAATTGGGTGGTGTTTTATCTGTGAAGCCTAAATGATTGCTCCATACTGAAGGGTCATTGAGTTCTTAATCATAGAGATGAACAAAAAGATGAATGAATAAAGAGATAATTTCTCATAATTCACCCCTAGAGAGATTACAAATTGCTATCAACATTGATTTAAAGAAAGAAAATGAGAAAGAAAGGAAGGAAGGAAGGAACGAAGGAAGGAAGGAATGGAGGAAAAAAGAACCAAATCAGAAGAGTCAATTTAACACCAAAATGGTGGATCCAGACTCCACTCTACCTGGAGTAGAAAAAGACAGATTTCAATAATGAAATAATCAGATAGTTAGATCGTCTGTCACACTTTAGTCAGCTCCTCCACGGAAGATCAAATTGTTAGTTGGGAGCAGTCTTGTAGTTCTCTAGACCATTCTTTGTGTTCAATTTTATATTCAAACCAATATTGGCTCCTTCTTTTATGTTCTCTCCCTCTCTCTAACTCTCTCTTTCCTCTTGGAGCTTCCGTGGAAAGGCTATTATAATTGCCCTTCCCGGAGAGTGAGATCAACAACTAACTTCTCCCTGGAGCCCTCAACTAATGCCTGTTGAAAACAGGATCAAACACCCATACATAAACACTGAGTCAAACTAGAACCCAGACGCAGATGGAGAGAACAAGATCATGCGGCAGAAACACATACAGACAGCTTACCTGAATAAGGATGAGCTAAAGTCCACTAGACTGATAGCTGTGATGCCAGCATGGGACTGACTCAGGCCCCCCTGATTATGGGTCTCAGCCAGAAGGACTGAGCAGTCTAAGAGACCTCAGTCAGTGGAGCCAGGATGTATCCCTGGTGCACAAAAGAACTTTGCGGACATATCCCCCATGGAGGGAAAACTGCCTTAATCTAGAGACATGAGAGCAGCCCTAGTCCCTACTTCACAGGACCTGTCAGATCTACATGACTCCAACTGGATGGCATTCCCCTACATATGGAATTGGGGTGGGGGGATGGGAGGGGAGGGTGTTTAGAGTGCATGTGAGAGGGCAGAGAGGGTAAAAAGGGAGGGAAGGAGGGAGAGAGGGAGGGAGGGAGGGAGAGGGAACTGGGATCGACATGTAAAATAATATATTAAACTAAAAAAAAAAAAAATGCTTTGACTCCAAAATTTAATTTGAAGGACAAGTTACTGGGGAAAAGGATTTCTATTTTTGTTTCCACAGAAAATGAAAAGATATGGATTCTTTCCAGACTAATGTGGTTTGATCATGCCAGACCGCCTGAAACAGAGTACAAGCTGATCCTACATTCAAAACAGCTGGACAAAACAACCCTACAGACTACAGCTAGGATATCTGAATCTTCTTCGAATCCCGCAAGACAGCGCCCCTTACCAGCAGGAAGTTGTTTGGAAAGAACAATGCCCAAATTCCCAAATATTGTGTATAAATGTTTGTTTTCATTTAATTGGAGTATTATATAAAATTAAATAAAATAAAAAAAAAAAAAAAGAAAATGAAATGCTGTGGATTACCTCCAGACTAATATGGTTTGATCAAGGTTTTCAATTTGATTCCGAGTGGCTTCTGTATACTTTTGTGCCAGTACAAACTGTTTTCAGGACTATAGCTCTGTAATAGAGCTTGACATTTGGGATTGTGATGCCTCCTTAAGTTTGTTTATTGCACAGGGTTGTTTTGGCTGTCTTGTGTCTTTTGTATTTCTAAATAATGTTGAGCATGAGCAGCATTGGAGGGAGCAGCTTTGCCATTAGATGGACAGGTGACATTGGGTGCAGGGTCAGGGGAGGCCCCATCCCCCGCCAGCACTCTGGTTTGCATATTCAAATGCTGCCTGGAGACTCAGAAGACATCAAGAAAGTACAGAAACTGTCTGGGTTAATTTGCATAGCCACACCTCCAAATGAGATAACCTGCATATATTTGCATGTCAAAAATCCCAAACATATGGGATAACTTGCATGCATTTGCATAGCAAAAGAATGTAAAGCACCATAAATTTGCATGTTAAAATGCATTCACACAACTCCGGTTTGCTCATTTGCATATTCGAATTCAAACCCCAATCAGTCTCACAGATTTGCATGCACCGTGCTCATTTGCATAATCTCAATTACTAGTGCCTCCTTTGCATAACACTTCAGTCTCATTTACATATTTAAATGGACCACAGGGTTTTAAGTTGATCCAGACTGCTCAGCATCAGGCTCCACCCATTAGACTGCCCCCTGCAGGTTCAAGGTCACAGTCAATGACCCTCTCTGGGCCTCACACTCAACTACACCAATGCCAGCCCCTTCTTCCTGTCAAGGCAGCTCCCAGGTTAGGAGGTGCAAGAGCTAGAAGCACAGATTCAGGAAGGGCAGGCCCCCGAGGGTGTGGCCAGGGTCTGGGTGTGGCCTGTGGGTCGGATAGGTCTTGGTTGGGACGGTGTAGTCACGGGAAATGGTGACCAGGAGCAGGGAGTGCCATCCAGCCCACCCCTCACCATGTTCATCCCAGGTGGGTGTGGCAGGAGTCTCCTACCACAGTCTGAGGTCAACAAGTAGCAATGCTAGGGCCCACAGACCAGCGGCACTGGTGGCCCTGTCAGTGCAGATCATGACAGTAAAACCCCTGGGGATGCAGGGTGTGGCCCCTGTGAACTCACAGACCTTGGCCAGGTCTCCCCCCTCCTGATCCTTCTGCTGTCAATCACTGCAGGCCCCGCCTCCTGCCAGGAAGAGTGCAGGTAAACTGGGCGGAAGCCATGTCTGCCATCTTCATAGCTGGAGAAGGGGGGAGCCCAAACCAATGGCAGGACTTCCTGGCAAGGGAAACCCGGCAGCGGAGATTCACGCCAATCATCGTGTATGGGGCAGGACTTCCGCTCGCAGATTGCAGCCAAGGCAGACCTGAGCCAAGGCCAACAGGAACTTTTGTAACTACTGTGGACAGGACTGCATTACCCAGCAACCTATGCGTCTGCTCTCTGCTTTCCTGCCCAGAGACTTCCGGGTTTGTACGTTCATGCCAGGGACTGCATAGGAAATGCAACTAGCATCCTGTGGGGTCGATTCCTGCCTATATGCCCAGGGACTTCCGGTTTTCATGTGTTGCGGAAAGGGACTGCATTTCCCAAGGTTCTCAGCTGTGGCTTCCTGATTTTTCAGCATGAAACTTCCGGTTTTAGTTCGTGGAGGCTGCCCAGAGTCTTCTGGGTTTGGACGTTCAGGCCAGGGATTGCATTTCCCAGCATCCTCTGTGGCTGCTTCCTGCTTCTCTGCCCAGAGACTTGTTTTCATCTTTGGCATCCCGGGACTGCATTTCCCAGGATGCTTTGAGGCTGCTTCCCGCTTTTCTACCGACAGACTTCCGGTTGCCATTGTTGAGGGTCTGGGATTGCAGTTCCCAGCATGCTGTGTGGCCGCTTCTTTCTTTTTGACCTTGCACTTCCGGTTCTGGACTTCAAGGCCCCTGAACTACAGTTACCATCATGATCCAGGATTGTTTGGATCTTTTCAGTTCCTAAACTTCTTCTGGGCTCCGAGGATCCAGGAATCCATTTCCCAGCATCCTGTGTAGGCACTTCCTTCTTTTCTGCAAGGAACTTCCGGTTTTGCTCTCTGAGTGGCCAGGACTCCATTTCCCTGCGTCCCCCAAGTCCACTTCCTGCTTTTGTGCCCCAGAAATTCCGGTGTTAAAAACTGCTTATTATTATTTTTAAAGTTTCTCGCTTTCTGTTTGTTCTGGGTTTTTCTGAGGCAGGGTTTCCTGTGTGTCCCATGCTGCCCCAATGCCAATGCGGGGCTCCCAGTGTGAGATTCCCGGGGGAGGCGGTGACTGACAGAGTTGTGTTTATTATTATTTTTATTATTATTATTACTACTAATCCTGTTATCATCATCATTGTTATTAACATTTATCATTATTGTTGTTATTTATATTACCGTTAATAATTATTTATCAGTCTTGTTATTCTTGCTATTATTATTACTATTATTAATAGTGAAAGACCAAAAAGTGAAGTTATTTGAAAGACGGTCTGACCTGGAAAGCTAACCAATATCTGTTTCTTGGAATTTGCTAGCTTCCTCTCACCAGGCCCTGAGATGACAAGAATTCACACTGCCCCTCCTTTCTGCCCCTCCTTTCCTGTGAGTCAACAGGTGGTGAATAGGGTCCTTAGGAAACAAAGAGATAGCTGCAGCTGGTTTGCCCAGACAAAATTAATTAGCACACCCTGAGGCCCAAAGGTCTGCTGACTCTAATAGCGAGACCATCCAGCATCCAAGGGTCACATACTCAGTGGACAGAGGGTCCCACCCCCTCCCTAAGCTAGTGGGTTTGCCTTTAAAAACACCTGGGCCCAGGGGAGGGGGCTTCTCCCCAGCCTGCATGCTGGAGGAGCCCGTTTGAGCAAACGTCTCCTGTTCAGTGAAGCTTCTTGCGTTTTGCAGCAACTGGACTGGATATTGAGTTCTTGGGGTATCAACTGAACCTGGAAGACTCCTCATTCTGAGGGTCTTACAATAATATTGTTATTATTATTACCATTATTATTATCGTTATCGTTATTTTTAGTATTCTATCATTGCTGCTGCTGTTGTTATTATTATATTTTATTATCATTATCAGTGTCACTATTATTTATTATTATTATCATCATCGTTATTATTAGTACTGTCATTATTAATTTATTATTGTTGTTCCTTTGCTGTAGCTAATGCCTATAAAACACATAAACGAGACTTAGCACCCATGTTGAGTTTATTGAGAGAGGGGAGAGAAAGGGGGTAGCTGTTGGCCAAGGAAAACAGGGGAGACAGAGATCAACAGGTGGGCAGAGAGAGAGACACCAGAGAGAGGGGTGTGCTTGCTTTTAAAGGGGGGGCTTGCACATGCATAAGTGAGTCTTCTGGCAGCTAGGTAAAGCTTGACATAGTTATGACAAGGCCATGAGTGTCCCGCCCATCCTTGGGGGCAGGGGAAAGCTGGCTGCTAGTTCCTAACATTCCCACCTATTATTGTTATTAATAAGGTGGGGTTTGGGTGTGGCAGGGAAGGGAATAAGGACTTTGAGTTTTCAAGACTTCTCCCTGCTGACTTGGGGGCATAGATCATCTTTGGGGGATCCGAGAAAGCTGGGGTGATGACACGTCCTGGTAGCTGGTTGTTTCATCGCAGTCCTGACTGTATGGAGCTCTGGCATCTCTATGAGACCTGGCAAGATGTTAACAGAGCAGAGGGTAAGGTTAAGTTTATGTCTCTTAGGTCTTAGTACTTAATGGGAGAAGTAAGGTGGGGGAGGGGCTTCCAAGGGGGTCCCAGGACCAGGTTAGGAAGTCACACGGCCAAGAAAAAGTTGAGTAATAATTATTTGGAGTGAATCTGACCTGTAAATGGATCCAATTCTGCTCCCTGGAACCCAACGAATCTTTGGGTTTGTGAAACATAAATATTAGACACTTTATCAGCAAACACATGTTAATATGATTTGGCTGAAAGAATTAACACAACTGGCAGATTCTTAGCACAATGAAAAGAACCTTAATTGTGAGCTTATAGTTACAGTTATGATCGAATAATGGCATAGTACGATGTTCAGTACTCCCTCAGAATTGGATTAATAGCTTATTAAAACTTTATTGATTAATGTTAAGGCTATGAATACTAGCAACCTTAAGATTTCCAGTTATGAAATCTATTTTGTAACAATTTGAGCCTTGGATGCTGCTGTAAGCTGACAAAGCTACCAGTCATCAAAAACATCAGAGTTCTTGAGATGGATAAAATTTTACCTGAATGATTAGGGAGTAACAGGGACTTACTAGCTGGCAGCATGGAAAGCCACCCTGAGGTCCTCCACAGTTGTTGAGCTTAGTGGCTTTAAAGATGTCTGCCTTCCACTGATAGCATGAGACCTGTGGATTAGGAGCTTTTGGAAGACTTACCTACCATTGGCCCAAGCAACGTGGAGAAGATCGACTCCACTGCCCTTTTTTCCACAGTTCTTAGTGCCCTTTGCAGCAGTTGAGATGCAAGGCAGGATTGTTCAGTGGCTAGTTCACTTTTGTGGGTGGCTTCTTCAGTGTCTATCACTCTTCTTGGAGAAAATGGGTGGTGCCAGCAACTGGCCTGTCTCTCTGTTATAAAAGCTTTTTAATGAAACATTTTAAATGCCATATTCTCTAGATCTCTGTGCATTTTAGGGCTGTCTGACTGTTTAGCATACTTTAGTATACAAAATATTCTTTAGTTACTTGCCTTAAGCACATAGGTGGCTAGGTATGGCTTTATCCCTGTAATTAATTAATCTGTATGGAAAACTGGATCTAAGCTGAGAGTCTGTGGGGGGATGTTTTACTCAGACCCATGCAGCCTGACTGTAAATGGTTTTAACTTAGTAGGTTAGACATATAACTGTAAAGGACAAAGAGGTAGAGAAATACTCCCTTTGATAATAGAGGCTTAACATTTATATACAGCTTATAGGAAAGACTGGTTGGCATAAATATTTTCTTAGCTTGAAATAGACATTTATAACCTTAAATGTTTACCACCATTTAAAGGCACATAATAATTTAGAAATATTTGAGACTTAGAACAGTTGAATTTAAGTTGTATGAAGTTAGCTTACATTTATATAAAGTTAAGTTGAAATCAAGTGTACAGATATATTATACAGGACTGGGTAAATTGAGACGGACTAGAGTGTGAAGCTATGTATAACATAGTCAGAGAAAAAAGATATTACAGACAAAGAATAAAAGGTAAATGAATTACAGGTTTTGTTGGCAGCAGAAGCTGGCTAGACTCCTTCTGCCTAGATGGCTGATGAAGCAGAAAGAAGAACCATGGTGGGTAAAACTAGGCCACATGGTCAAGATGCTGGCTGCCATAAACATATTCCCAACAGCTGGCAGAAATCGTAAAGTTTTGAGATGTAATTTTGTCTAAAGCAGATGCTGCCTCAGCTCAGACCACTGGGCTGAGACAGGTTGCAGCTGGGGCAGGCAGGAGAATTTGAGTGTGGTGGGAAGAGAACCGAAACAAATTTAGGGAAAGATTGTTTAGCAGAATGTTTAGCAGAGATATAGAAAAAAACTCCTTCCATCGACCTGTTCGCTGGCAGTAATTTGAAAAATCCTATAAATATTGAGATCTACAGAGCCGTTTACGTGGCCAATTTGAATTATTTTCTAGGGGAATCTAGTCTACTTTTCAGTACAAAAGTAAATAAGTCTGGGTACCTTTACAAGTGGCATTAAGTGAAAGGATTTTAAATTTTCTATTAGGCATCCCAGTGGAGTGGTGGGGTGTATTTTCTTGGCTGGTTTATTCCCAATGGGTGGAGAGAAAGTGACCATGCAGTCTTGGAACGCAAGAGTGTGACCACACCATAAGCGAGAATGGCAGAGCGTTATTCAAAGCCAGTCAGCCCGAAAATGTTGCCAGGGCCAACAGAGGCCAGAAGGACTCAGCAGTCCAAGATCGGAGTAGATATACCGCCCTGGGCGGTATGTCTTCCACCCTTGAGGAATATCCCCGACCTTAAGGAAATGGGTTAAAATTTAAAAGGGTACCTTACCTAATTGAAGCCAGTGTGGGGTGGTATTTCCAGTGAATGGGGGACTGAGGCAACCCCTGGTATCAGAAACAGGATCTCAAGTATCTCTGGCTGGCTGCCCACCAGCAGACAGCTGCCAGTGACCCTCAAGGAGAGCCTGCCTGGGTTTCGGCACTAATGTCGTGCTTTTGCTGCAACTAATGCCTAAGAAACACAAATATGAGACTCAGTGCCCACGTGGAGTTTATTGAGAGAAAGGAGAGAAAGAGGGGGTAGCTGGTGGGCAACCGAAAGCAGGAGAGAGAGAGAGAGAGGGCCAGAGAGGGAGACCTAGAGGGAGAGCAAGAGTGAGAGGCACCATTTGCACACTTGCTTTAAAAGGGGGGCTTGTGCATGCATAACTGAGTCCTCTGGCAGCCAGGTAAATTTTGAGCCTTAATATTAAACCATTTCTATTAATCTAAGTATTTCCATGTGGCCTTATCTTAGCAGAGTGAGGGGCCAGCACTCTGCTCTCTTTGTATCTTACATCTTGAATCTCCTCCCTACTTCTCCCTCTGTCCTCCTAGTCTCCAATCTCACCTATCTTTCTTTGGTATTAGCCAGCAGTGCATTATTCATTAACCAATTACAGAACCATATTTACAGAATGTCATCTTCCACCACTTCTTTGCAGGTACCGTGCACAAATGCATGGGAGCAGACAGTCATATACATTACATAAACTAAAGCTTAAAAGGGGAATTCTCTACAGTGATGTCACAGCCCTCTCCTAGACATCAGGAAGACCTAATTTAGATGAACTCCTGGTCCTGCACAGAAGCAAACATGGCTTTCTGTGAGGCATAATGCTCAGATGTAAAAATCAGCCATAATCTGAAGTTAAAATAACTCAAAAGGAATTTTGGTCTAAGGACATGGTATAGACATGTGACTTGTCCTTAATGTTTTCTGTATTTTTGTCTTTCATTCTTTGTATGTGTGTGATTCACAGGCTCTGATACATCTTTAAAATGTATTGAGACACCTCTATACTGTAGGTCACAATTTAAGGTCGAAAAGATAGATTTTTTTTTCTCTGTAAGTCTTCAACCATCTTAGTGGCTGCACTTAAATACTTCTGTCCCTTTTTATATTGTTAGAAGTATGTCCTTTGGACTGAACCTAATAAAGGATTAAGGATGATATCATACATGGGATGGAAAATCGATTCTAGACTGTTATATTTGTGATTTTTGCAATTCAGTCTTTTGGGAGGGATCCCAATCCTGCTTCCAAATAAATAACATACTGGAGTTTATTCTTACTTGTTAATACCTGTACTTGCTTACCTTGACTTTTTTTTTTTTGCTCAATTTTTTAACTTTAAGTTACCCCATCCACCTTTGGCTTCTGTGACTTTTTTTCATTCCTTACTTCTGTGTATCTTACTTTTATTTACACTTGCTCTGCCTTAAGATACCTGCATGTGCTTTCCTTGCCCCTTCATCTCTTCTGCTGGAGTTCTCATATTCATTCTGTGCTGCACTTCTCATATTTATTTATTCTATCTGCTTTCCAGCCCTGCCTATCCTTTCTTCGTTCTTGTTCTTGGTCAGTCAGCAATTCATTAGACCATCAGGATGCTCTAGACATTCAAATAACCACAGCTTCCTAGAGCTAAATAAACTCAACATCACCTTTCCCACCATCATTTAAAATATGTCCATAGGCATAAAGAGATTAACATATACTAAAATAAAATTGCACAACATCACCTCTTTGAGATTAGCCAGAGTTTGATGCTCAGAGTTCTTAAAGATATTTGTGTTTGTTACTCATTTAAATATGTGGAGTCAATTCTGCCTTGGAAGACATATTAAAGCTGTATCTCCATAATTATAGGAAATGTTTCTGAGACAGCACTCTTTTGTCAGCTCAGGTGACTTTTGTCCCCAGCCTTTTATTCTCCAGTCAATGAACTTACTTCCCTCTTATTTTACAAACTAAATACTTAAATTAATGGGCTGTACTATCTCTGAGTTTTCAAATTACAAATTTGAGTCCAGTAGTCATATGTCCATTGCAGTTACCAGAAAAGGAATTCTGTGTGGAACATGTCTCCAGCATTCAAATCAAAATAGAAGGAATAGTTTCTAGTGTACATTGAAGGGGGAAATGGTAGGCAATCAGCTGCTGGAGTTACCACAATGGAAAAGGCCCAAAATACAGAAGAGTTGTGATTTCATAATTTCCAAGTATTGGGATTGTGGTTGTCCGTACCAAGGCCACTGTGGATTTGTTTACAATGTTTTTGAGTTGTTCTGCATTCCTCTTGTGATTTATTGTCTGATTATCCTCCTTCAACATTTGTATACTTCCTTTAATAACCAAATCCATTGGTTCACATTAGCAAGGTATTTGCTGTTGAGTGTGGCACAAATCTCCAGCCAAACTGGGATAAGTTTCTTCTTCTTCACATGTAGCACATGACTTTGAACAATGCTGTCTTATAATTTCTTCTCACCATTCCCTGTCACTCATGTCTCCTTAGCAGCCTGCAGTCATTTTTTCCATGTGAATGAAAACTGACAGAATTGATGTGTGCACAGTTTATGGTGGGAAGTTTAAACTACTCAGTATTCATTTTCCAATTAGGATGGACTTCCATATAGATGTTTAGAATCAGAAAACACAGATATATATGATTCATAATAGTAGCAGTTATGAGGTAGTAGTAAAAGCAATTTTATAGTTGTGTTGTTGCCAGAACAGGAAGAACCAACTGTATTACAGTGACACAGCATTAAGAAACTTAGGAACAAGTTGTTTATACTAATGAGTCCTGTGGCTCAGGCTTGCCTGACACTATTTAATTGATGAGTTGTTTGTAATTTTAATCCAGACTCTGGTGCTTTGTCCTGGGTAGACAGTTTTGCATTGCTTCCAGGCAGGACACTCATTGTTTTGTGAAATAGAAAATACCACAGGAGATGTGTTTCTTATAATCCCTCTGATTTTATGAGGGACTTACCCATGAAGAGGGACCTGTGTATAAACTGAGTTCACTGACCAATGCAATGGTGGTCACAGTACAAAAAGGGAGGGGGAAAGAAGGAGTTTTTTATTCCCTGCTTTTGTTGTAGTTGGCATTAGCACTAGGAACTGCGGAAATCAATTTTTTTTTTCATGATGTCATTGCTTTCACAGTTAAGTGTCCTTGGTCTTACACAATCCTTGCAGTTTTATGAGGTCTCATTTATTAATTGTTGGTCTGTTCAGGAAGTTGTCTCCTTTGTCAGTTTTCCACACTTGGTCTTGTTTTTGTTTTAGTGTGTCTGATTTTCTGTTGGGAAAATTAACACACTTGGCCTTGAGTCTTGTGCAGGTGGATATAAATGAATCTATTTCAATTCTTCATATAAAAATTCAGTTTTACCTGCACCATTTTTGAAGGTGCTATTGTTTTGTTTTTCCATTTTTTATTTCTGAATTTCCTCATCAGAATTCAAATGTCCACCTGTGTTTTGATTATATGCCATGGTCTTTAATTCATTCCATTGTTGAACATGTTTGTTTTCTGGACAGAGCCATGCTATTCTTTTACTGTTGAGTTGTTTTACCTATGCTTTTTGTTTTTCATATGAAGGTACAAACTGTATTTTCTAAGTTTTTAATGAAGTTTGTTGTAATTTTTATGGGTATTGTGGTGAATCTGTAAATTGTTTTTAGAGGAATGGCCTTTTGACTGGGTTAATGCTACTGATCATGAGCACTAGAAATCTTTACATCTGCTCATATCTTCTTCAAACTCTTTGTTCATATACTTAAAGGTGTTTCACATGCATTCTTTCACTTGCTTTATTGGAATTACTTGACATATTTTATATTATTTGAGGCTGTTGTGATGACTGCTGTTTCCTTTATGTCTTGCTTAGGCTGTTTGTTGTTTTTACATGGAAGTACTACTATTTGTTTGTTGTTTGGTTGATTGGTTGTTTTATTATTACTGTGCTACCCAGTCAATTTATTGAAAGTGTTTATCACCTGTTCTTCCCTTGCTGAGTTTTAATGACGTTGATGTGTACCTGTAAGTAATAATAGTCCAGCATCTTCCTTTCCAACTTATATTCCATTGATATCTTTCAATGATTCATTGCTCTAACTAGTACTTCAATTAGAATATTGAGTAGATATAGAGTTTATAACCTTGCCTTGTTGTCCAGGTTTATCAGCCTTTGAATTTATCTCTCTTTCCTCTTTTATAGAGGATTATATTTACTGTTTTTTTTTTTTTTTTTTTTTTGTAGATGTACTATTACACCCTATGTCAAATGAGGCCTCCTTTATTGTATTGCATGACCTTTTTATAGTATTCTTGGAATCTGTTTGTAAGGGTTTTTATTTGTTCACCTATGCTTATGTGAGAAATTTGTCTCTAATTATCTTTATATTTCCCACAGCTCTGGACATTTGTGCTGAGTTTGGTTAATGATCTCAAGGTCATCAGGCAGAATTGCTATGGATTTTTGAAATTGGAATCCCCAGAAACTGTCTACCTGGTTGAAATATTCAAATTGTTAAGGTCTATCCAGAAACACAAATATCCACTGTACCATGCATTAGGTTCAAGATATATGATGTAGTAGCATCTGACATAAATTATCTATGATTATTTGAAAAAAGAGCCTGAACACATGGATATTTGTGTACCTGTGACATCATAAAATAAATTGGGCAAAGTTTCATTTGTTTTTATATTATGGGATACGTTGAGGAGTACCATTTGTAACTCTTCTTTGAGTCTGGTAAAATCCAATGGTAAAACAAACTTGCACTCAGCTTTTCTTTCTTTATTTATTTATGTATTTATTTATTTATTTATTTTTAGTTGAGAGGCTTGTAATGATTCATTTTGTTTCATTATGGGTAATAGGTCTCTATTTAATTTCTCCATGCTGTTTTCATTGCACTTTGACATGTGGTACCTACCAAGAAAAATATGTATTTCTTTACTATTCCCACTTTGGGTGAATGAGGTGTTTATAAAGTATTTTCTATGGTGTTGTTGATTACTGTTATGTCCCCTTTTAATTTCTGAATTTATTAATTGTTATATTATCTCTGTATCTCTAAGTTAATTTTGATAATGTTTTGTCCATCCTGTTGATTTTTCAAAAAAATATGTTTTTCTTTGAATAATTTTATTTTTCTTTGTTTCTATTTTGTTAATTTTAACCCTGATTTAATAGCTTCTTGCTGTCTAATCCTCTTGGGTATATTTCCCAATCTTGTGTTTGGGGTAATATTAAATGTCATATTGGTGGAGTTTTTCTTTGAATAGGAATTGTTCTTCCCCATCTCTTTTGATTAATTTTACTTTGAAGCCTATTTTGATAGATACAAAAATCTCTCAACAAGCTTACTTGCAAACTTGCAAAGTTTACTTGAAAAAACTAGTAAATAGGTTTTAAAAATACATGGGAGAAGAAATGGTATCACTTAGAGATTGGGAGGGTCAAAGAGGAGAGTATTGTGGGAAGAAAACAAACAAGGAAGCACATAATCACACGTATATAAAGATGCCAAGATGAAACCCTATACTCTGTATTTAAACTAAACCAAAATTTAAAATTATTGGCCTTTAAGGTAGATCATTGGGAAATGGCACTTCTCACAAAACTGGACAACCTGAGTTAAATTCCAGTGACCCAAAGTGAAAGAAGCTAGAACCATCTCCAGAGAGTTTCCTTGGATTGTTAAAGTTTGTGTGGTAGCACATGTGCACAGACATGTGCTTGACAACAAAAACAAAACAAAAATAAAAACCATGTAATTAAAATTATACAAGAAAAAACATTATAATTACAAATGTGAATTAGGAATAGTACAGCTAGGTCTGAGGCAAAGAGTCCTTACTGCTATTGTCAAATACCTGTGTTCATTTCCCAGTATCCATGTCTATTGACTTATAACAGCCTATAACTCCAGCTCTATGTAATCCAGTGCTCTTTTGTGTCTTCTTCAGGCAGTCATAGGCATTGTATACATTCATGCAGACACAATTCACAAAACAAAAGCAAATATTTTTATTAAAAGTTATGAAAGAATAAACTCAACAAAGTATCAAGATGCAAACAGGCCAGATTAGAAAGGGAAAATCATTTTCAGAATCCAGTCTAGAAGATGTGAGTTAAATGTGTGAGATTCATGCTGGGGAAAATAGTCCCCAAAAGTTGTCTTCTGTTCTACAAACACACACACACACACACACACACACACACACACACACACTTGCATGCACGCGCTGCATGCTTGCACACACACACACACACACACACACACACACACACACACACAGACACACACACCATGTGGGAATGTCAATACACACAACAAGGTGAGAAGGACTTAGGCGATGCTTATTAAAGTTTAATAACACTGTGCACCAGAAACACGCCTTGGTGGAGAAAAGAATAATCAGCCAGGAAATAGGAAATCCCATGCAAAAATTATTGTACATGACAGACACAATGCAAACATTTTCCCCCACTGGCAAAAATTGCAAAAAAAAAAAAAAAAAATCCTTAGGGCAAGGCTTGAAGAGAAGGAAGACAATTAGGACACATGGGATATTTTGTTCATCATTTTGAGGGATACATAAAATGATGTTTGTTGCAGTGGTTTTTTGTTTGCTTTTCCAGACTTGTTTTCTCTCTGAATCTCAGGCTGTCCTGAAGATCATTTTATTGACCAAACTAGCCTCAAATAGAAAGAATTCCCTCTGCCTCCTGAGTGCTGGAATTAAAAGGCCTGTGTCACCACACTTAACAGCTAGTGTCCTTTATAACATTTTATAATATGAATGTTTTGTAAATAACAGGGGAAATGCTAACACACAGAAAAGTATGTGCTGCCTAATAATGATTGATTTATTGGATTCTCCCTCCCCCTAGGCAACCTGGCCCTATTCCTACTTCCAAAATCTCCTCTTCCTGCCCTGGTGGTTTCTCCTTAGCACCTGACTGTCACTCCATACAAGTCCTCTCCAGGGCCAGTATCTTCTTCTTATGAAACCTTTCCAGGTCACAGGCCTCTCTAAAGCTCAGGTTCCTTCCAAGCCCTGGAATCGATCTTCTCTGCTGAACTGAGGTGAATCCAGGGGAGTGCGCCCCTTGACACCCTGAAGGTAGGGCTTGGAACAGTGCTACCAAACACTGCCAGGACTCGAACATCCTCTCTCCAACTGCAGCTCAATATTAAGGCTGAAGCTTTGCACAACCTGCTTTGTCCATCTCTGAAGGAAAGTTGACGATGGTCTACAGGATGGTGGCTAAGGGAAAACTTGTAAACCACATCAACTGTTAAAAGTGATCCCACCAACTCCTGAATCCTTCCTCTCCATATCATCCCTGGGAAGAAGGAAGAAGCCATACATAAACCAAGATATGCAAAACCAGGGTGGCTGGATTGTTGCATGGGAATCCTAATGGCTTCTGTATCTATACAAAGAGTTTAGAATGTTTGGTAGTCCTGGTCCAAACCTGACCTCAAGTTCTGTATCTTTTCTGCTCATTTAGTCTTGTAACTCAGGATTTGTTAGCCAATCAGAGCCTCAAGCAGAGACACCAGTCATAAGGGAGGTTTCTTCCCAGTCTTATATGAGGTGCCTTTGGTACAGAGTGTGAAAACAGAAGGTGGAGAAGCTTGGGTTGACGTCTCTCTTGCTCCCATTATCTCTTTCCTCTCCCTTTCTCCCTCCTCATGCTGTCTTTCTTTCTCTCTCTATCTGTCTGTCTCTGTCTTTCTCTCTCTCTCTCTCTCTCTCTCTCTCTCTCTCTCTCTCTCTCTCTCTCAGGTTGCAGATTATATCAGAAGGGCTGACCTGTTTGTCAGTTTGTCATTTATCTTGGGTGGGGTGTAGTGAACTTAGTAAGAACTGAGCTTCACAAAAAAAAAAACAAAACATTTTGATTATTGAAATTAAAGAAAAGTATGATGAATAAAATATTCACCAAATTGTTTGTATGATTTTGATTTCCTCTTTCACGAGCTCTCCCCTATCACTTCATATCAAGATGATAGAGAAATGATAGAGACAGGTTTAGAGATATGAATGAGAAAAATTATGGAACGTTCATTGCCATGACCTATGTCAGGATTTTGACAAAATTGTGTAGTTCCTGCTACAAGAAACTCAAAAGGTTAACATTCTTGGGAACAAGTATGAGCAAACAAAAATCCATGCAATGGCACTACATAATAAAAATTAAAGCAAATCTTTAACGAAACATATTTTAACTTGTGAATACACAATATTGTGAGCACTCATTCCTGTAACACAGGTACTTAGGTGTTTAAAGTTTTAACAGTTTCCTCCAATATGATTTGCTTTATATAATACAAAGCAAATGTGTAGGATTGGAATTAGAGAAATCAATCTTCCCAACGAGGCCTATAAGATTGTTAAAGTCATGAGTGAAAGTAATGGCCCTGGCCCTGGCCCCCTGGCCCTGGCCCCCTTGCCCTTGCCCCCTGGCCCTGGCACCCTGGCCTTGGCCCTGGCCCCCTAGCCCTGGCCCTGGACCCCTGGCCCTGCCCCTGGAACCCTGGCCCTGGCCCCCTGGCCCTGGCCCCCTGGCCCCCTGTCCTTGGACCCATGGCGCTGGCCCCCTGGCCCTGACCACCTGGCCCTGGCCCCTGTTCCTGGCCCCTGACCCTGGCCACCTGGCCCTCGCCACTTGGCCCCCTGGCACTGGACCTGACCCTGGCCCTGGCCCTGGCCCCCTGGCCCCCTGGCCCTTGCCCCCTGGACCTGCCCCCTGGCCCTGGCTCTGGCACTGGCCCTGGTCCTGGCTGTTCCAGAGCAATGAAAATCTAAACAATACCTAGAAACCATGGGATCAAGCTCCTCTAAATGGCAGAGAATGAAGAGGTATTATTTTATTTTCAGGAAAGGAAAAAGGTTTGTGTTAGGGGAGATTAATTTTATTTTATCCGTTCTAGGAATTAGAAAATTGATGCATGGAAAAAAGGTTGAAAATACTCATCATTGTACTTGAATGGCATTATGATGCTTTCGTTTTCATGCTTATGTCACTATAGGCATGATGTTGCTTGAGAGACAGGTAAATATGTAGAACCCAAAAGAAAGAGCCCTGCTTTGTTTTTGTGAGAAACTCAATGAGGCTGTAAGGATTGTTCATTGGTGGATATACTCCTTTTGGCATGTGGGAGGGCCACTAAATTGTGACAGAATTTTGGTTCATAAATGTTGCCTGGCAACTCTGCTCACATTCTGTATTCTGTTATCATGGGCCAAGGACCAGAGAGAAGCTTCGAGAAAATGATATCATGGGACATTACCGTCTCCCAAGATAACTATCTCCTAAAACTTTCAATGACAGCATTTGATTTCCCTAAGCAAGTCATAGTCAAATCTCTGAACCTTTGCCTACAGCTTTTACTAGTCACCAAATTCTATATTACCTAATCATCAGAAAACATTCAATTTCTTCTGTTTATGAATTCTCTCTCTCCTAAGAATTAATACTATGGAAACAAAGATAATAAGACTCACAATTATTCATCAAAAGGTGAATTTGTCATTGTTAATTTCCTTCAGGATTGTGATAATCCATTTGTTAGAGTAGACTTAGGGATTATTGGATTGCAGTCCATCTCTTTTGAGGCAGGGTTCCAACATGTAATATTTAGGATTTTCTAAAAACCCTGCATACACAATGACATTTCAGCATTTAAACATTTCATGACTCTGCTCTCCGATTAAATAAGGGATGAACCTGGGAGTTTCCCACAATCATGTGGGAGTCAGGGAGAGTCAGTTGTGTCGAGTATGGCAGACCATTTCATCATCTGATTATGTTGTTATTTGATTATTAAAATAGGACATTAGATAATACATGATCAGTGGATTCCACGATGTGGGAAACTATTATTATGGAACATCTAAATATCAATTTTGTACTTAAAATATTTAAATTAATCACGACAGCTTTGTTCAAGAGCAAGGTTTGGAGCCACATTAAGGAATTGGATGATGTTACATGAACTCATTGTTAGATTATTTAACTATATAAAACAATGATTATATCATCCATGACACCAGGAATCTGGTGCCACAGATAATCTAATTACATAATGAATTTATTTAAATGGACAGTCTGTGTTAATACCCGAGATAATGTAAATATTTAGTTATGTAAACCAAAATCCTCCATTCCATGAAGAGACCTGAAAAGCTTCCTCTTGTGGAAAGAAAGAAAGAAAGAATTCAAAAGATACTATTATTTTGTATCACCAATTCCTGGACAGACTTGCCAGGTATGAAACTGTAGGCTGTCATCATGCATTTTTAAAATGCCATCAGTTAATCATCAGATAATCATACTGTCTTGCATGATGAATTCTGTTGGCCTGACATCATCACAAGCGCCTGAATCTCCTTTGCGGTGAGGCAGGACATGAGATAATGGGACCAATCCTGGCGTAGCAGTAGTAGCCACAATGTTGCTAACAGGTGAAAAGATGGCTACAGCAGGGGCATCACCAGCATAGCTGTGAGAGAGAGGTTCTTCCGTGTTCTAAGTCGTCATCCTTTTGCCAGGTCTCGGTGATGGTGCCGACCACCTAGTGCCACTCCTTCTACTCATGGTAGATCACAACCGATGTGAAGATGTGGTGGAACAGCAGGTAGTCAACACCCAGACCACTGTGCTGGCCTTGGTGAAGTCCTTGTACTTCTCGGAGGGCACCATGCAACCTTCGGGATTCAATCACCCAGCATCCCTCGTACTCTGGGGGATGCATAGATCATTCAGAAAATGCTCTGCCCATGTCTACAACTTTCCTAACCTTGTCCCTGACAGATTTTTGCACCCTAACCTTAATCGGTGATGGCACTCTCTGTCGTTTACATAATTTAGAAAATTAAATAAGTCACTAATACCTAACTGTCACAATAAATAGGGGATATAGCATTCTACTGGCAGGGAAGCATGGCCAGACTCCAGTCATGAAGGATGTCATCATCATCAATTGAGTCAATGAATCATAAAATGTGAAGATATTGCACATTATCTCCATAAGAGGGATCTTTACAGTTCTCTTCATGGAATGGAGAATTGTTGTTTACATAACTATACAAATATTTACATTACCTTGGGGATTAACACAGATTGTCAATTTAAATTCATTAATTAGGTAATTTGAAGATCTGTGGCACCAGATTCCAGGTGTCATGGACGATATAACCATTGTTTTATTTAATTAAATAATCAAATAATGAGTTCATGTAACATCATCCAGTTCCCTAAGGTAGCTCCAAACCAGGCTCATGAACCATGTTGTCTTGATTAATTTAAATATTTTAACAACATCATTGATGTTAAGATGATCTATGATACTTGCCTCCCACATCGCGTAACCACAATCCACTGATCATGGATTATCTAATGTCCTATTTTAATAATCAAATAACAACATAATCAGAGGATGAAATGGTCTGCCATTCTCCACACAATTTTCTATCAGTTGCCTCCCACATGATTGTGGGAAACTCCCAGGTTCATCAAATATTTAATCGCAGAGCAGAGTAGTAACATGTTGAAATGCTGAACTGTCATTGTGTATGCAGGGTTTTTAGATGATATCACATATTTAATGGTGGGCGGCTCCCTCAAAAGAGATGGACTGAAATCTAATAATCGCTAAGTCTACTCTAACAAACAGATTATCACCTTCCTGAAGGAAGTCAACAATGTCAAACTCACCTGTTTGATGAATAATCGTAGTCTTATTATCTTTTGCTCCATAGTTTTACTTCTGAGGAGAAAGAGTATTCATAAACAGAAGACTCTGAACTGATTCTCCACAGACTATGTTCTCTGATTATTAGGTAATCTTGAATTTGGTAACCAGGAAAAACTGTAGGCACACTTCCAGAGGTGTGGCTCTGACTTGGTTAGGCGAATCAAATGCTGTCATGAAAAGGTTTAGGAGATAGTTATCTTGGCAGACTGTAATATCCCATGATAACACTTTCTCGAAGCTGCTCTCTCGTCCTTGGCCCATGATACCAGGATACTGAATGCAAGGAGGGTTGCCAGGCAACATTTATGAACCAACATTCTGTCACATTCTAGTGCCCCTCCCACAGGCTAAAAGGAGTATACCCACCGGTGAACTAACCCTACAGCCTCACTGAGTTTCTCACAAATACCAAGCAGGGCTCTTTCTTTTGAGTTCTACATATTTACCCGTCTCTCAAGCTACAACATGCCTATAGTGACATAAGCATGAAAACGAAAGAATCATTGTGCCATTCAAGTACAATGATGAGTATTTTACTCTTGTTTTCAATTCTTCAATTTGCTAATTTCTAGAATGGAAACAATACAGTTAATCGCCTCTACCATAATCCTTTTCTCTTTATTGAAAATAAAATAAACTCCTCTTCATCCTCTTACCATTAGAGGAGCTTGATCCCATGGTTTCTCAGAGTTGTTTAGATTTGCATTAGGCTGATGGTTAAGGATTTTGAGCAGTGTCTTATGTTTTTTCAGTCATTTTGGATTCCTCAATTGACTGTTCTCTATTAAGTCCTGTACCCCGCTTTCTAAGATGGTTATTTAGAGTTATTTATTGTTGGTGGTGTGTCATGTTATCAGCCCGACAGAGTTCATGAGATGAGATTCCCTGATCAGGAGATTATTCAGTTATTCCATTTTTAAAATAGGTGGTCACTGTGTCCTTCATGGGTCAGTTATGTTGCAACCTCGCAGAAACTCATGATGCGAAACAGTACAGTTTTTTAAAATTGTGTAATCATTCGATCGTTAAAAATGTACTACTACATAATCAGTAATCACTGTATGAGGCAGTGTCCCCCATTCTCTGGGCACTGCTTCTGGTACCGATATCCTGCTGTGTCAATCCCACAGCAGCCACATGACGGATGACACCATCATTACTTATGCAATCAAGTAAGTTAATAATGGGATGGTCCACCATACTTTACTTTCATAAGATGGAACCAAACTCCAGTGATTGTCAAGGAAGGAGTACTTAGATGATTAAATACTGCCACGTGATTAACTCCAATGGAGGAATGGCCCTACTCCAGTCAAGAAGAACAACATCTTCATCGATTCAAATAATTAATATATAATGAAAAATAATTGAATAATGTCATGGTGGTGCATACTTAAATCCCACATGGAGTAGTCAGACTGATCTCTTCCTGGAATAATGATTTATTTATAAAATTAAATTGATAATTACTTAGGTGGTGTTTTACATTAACACTGACGAGATGGCACCAAAGTTCTAAAACTATCGCTGATGTAATGACCTACTTTCAGAGCTAAATGATGAAGTAATGAGATGATGTTACATCGTCTACTCACAAAATCTGTCTCCAAAAGGGACTTAGGGTCCATAACATTACCTGTATTTCAAATACGTTAATTAAATGATGAATTATTATTTAACTTCCTAGTTTAACAGGTAAATAAGTAAGTGTACTATTAGATGATTCGATGTTCTGGTACGATGGACTCCCGTAAGGAGGCTAAAAACTTCAGTGGTCACTGAATACATAATGACAGATTTACATAATTAAATGAATAAACATTAAACTAGTGGATGGTGTTTTATGCGTGAAACCTAAAGATTGATCAATACTGAAGAGTCATTGAGTTCTTAATCATAGATTTGAACAATAAAATGAATGAATGTGTCGAGCGCTATTGCCTTGCCTGCAAGAACGACTCTCAACAACAGGATTCTTCTGCAGCTATGTTTATTGTGCGACTCATTACAGCAAGTTGAGGGAAGACCCAGAGGAGGAAAAAGGGCTCTGCTTATATAGAGTAGCTGTGTCTGTTACTGACAGTTGCAGAGGAGCTGTGTCTGTTACTGACAGTTGCAGAGGAGCTGTGTCCATTACTGACAGGTGCAGCCCACAACGCTCATAAAGGTCACCCCATGATGCCTGGATCGCACATCTGCGCCTTGCTGGCTTATGGACAGGAAACTGGTGCCATCTTCGGGAATGGCACTGGTGGCTCTCTACATCTCCCCCTTTTTTGTTTTATAAACGCAACAGTCAAGGGTAGTGGTCTGATCTCCAGTAATGAGATGGACATTGTAATGACCCTGAATCCTGGTAGTCATCCAAGTCAGTGCCATACCCATCCGGCATCTTTTCCCTGGAGGTGGGGCCTTGGACACCAACCCACATGCAACCAGACTTCCCCTTCTCGGAGCTGCTCATATCTAGAGTCAACACGGAGCGCAGTGCTAAGCCAAACAACCTGAGTGTGAAGAATTTAGGCTAAACTAAAGAAGCACCTGTCTGCGTGCAATGGGAAAAAACCCCGCAGAGCATTAGGGCTGTTTCTGGTAAAAAAAAAAAAAAAAAAAAAAAAAAAGGACACCCTAATCTGGTTCAATGTCATAGAAGACTCAGGGTGCAAGGGCTGTCCTATTGGACCATCAATGTCCATTTTTAAACATGCTCAGCCACATAGTTGGAGAGGAACCTATCTCCATAGCAGCTAGGGCTTGAGCGATAACCACTTTGTCATGTGTCTGTTGAGCACGTAGCTTACACACCAACCAGAGCAGGAGCACCACCCCACCACATAAAAGCAGGACAAACCCCATTACACCCGCCCATTCCTTAAAGTGGGAAAAAGCGGTGGAGATCCAGCAGAACGATCCTTCTGATAGAGAGGCGTCCACACGGGTGGAATTCACATGGATGATGGCCATTCGAATTGGTCCATCAGGCTATCAAATTCTCCTGTTCACCTAAAAGATACTGAAAAAGTTGTTTAGAAAGGTTACTCGTGCATCATGATGACTGGGCATTGGTTTAGGAAACACGGACAGTATTCCCAATCTGGGTTCTGCTGATATTCGTGGAGGATTCACAAGGAGTATCATCAACCACAGGAGCCACAGGAGCATCTTCTTGGGGGATGGTTGTCACTCTGAGATAATCGCTCTGATACACAAATTGGATTTTCTCCGTCCTGTAGAAAAACACAAACAGCTCCCCTGGATCGTATTAAGATAGGATCTGGGCCTTTCCATGTACGGAGAGTACATCTTTCCATTTGACTTGTTCTTTTGGAGGTATAGGCCAGAGGCCATGTCTATCAGCCGCTGAATGACCATTAAAATCCAAATTTAAAAAACTTAAAGTAAGGAGTGAAAAAGATATGGCGGCTTTTGGTGGGAGAGAGGGCATTTCCTCTATTCTCCTTTTTTGTTTTATTAGATAAGATTTGAGCGTCCGATTGACGTGTTCCACAATGCCTTGCCCTTGTGGATTATAAGGTAGACCAGTGAGGTGTTTGATACCCATCTGTTGACGAAATGCTTAAATTTTTCAGAAGTATATGCAGGTCCATTATCTGTCTTCAATATTTGAGGCATGCCCCAAGCACTCCAGGCTTCGAGACAGTGCTGGATGACATGAGACGCCTTTTCCCCTGTTAGTGGGGAGGCATGGATAATACCCGAGCAGGTTTCCACAGAAACATGTAAATATTTCATTTTTCCAAAAGATGACACATGAGTGACATCCATTTGCCATATCTGTAGAGGCCGAAGGACTCGTGGGTTAATGCCCACATGAGGTACTGGAAGAAATTCAGAACAATTTTTGCATTGCAAGACTATTTCCCATGCTGATGCTCTGGAAATAGAAAAACGCTTGTGCAGGGTTTCTGATGTTACATGAAATAATGAATGAAATTTAGTGGCTGCTTCTATAGGATCTAAAATAGCAAAAGCTGCTGCTCGAGTGGCCAAATCTGCCAGTTTATTCCCTTGTGCCATTGGCCCAGGCAGACTTGAATGGGCACAGATGTGGGTAATGAAAACAGGATATTGTCTTGCTAATAAACATTTTTGGATCTCCTTAAACATCTCATCCACTGTACTAGAAGGCTTAATTAATCCAGCTAATTCTAAGGTTTTAACAGCATTGACTACATAAACCCAGTCAGAGACAACACTCAAAGGTCCAGGAAACACCTTTAATACCTCCAAAACTATGTTACATTCCACCATTTGTGGGGAGTCTGGTGCATATCTGTGAGTGGTAACAACTCCTTCATGTACATAAGCCCCTATTCCTGTTTTTGATCCATCTTTATACACTATCTCCCCATCAGGGAGAGGCGTGGCACTTACCATTTTTGGAAAAATCAAAGGATGTGTTCTAGCAAATGTTAATAAGGGATATTTGAGATAATGGTTATCAAAAGTTCCCAAGAAGGTAGATGCAAGAATTGCCCAATCATCACTCATAGCACATAGGGTCTGAATTTGTTCCATATTATAAGGTGTAATAATTTGCTTAGGAAACTCCCCAAAATGGGTAAGAGCTGTATTTAAGCCCTTCAGGGCAATTTTTGCATAATATTCTATAGTTTTTGCTGGGGAAACTTGATGGTGTATCCAAATTAATGGACCATTTTGCCATAAGACTGCAGTTGGCAGCAAAGCGGTCTGTAACACACAAAGATCAAAAGGCTCCTGCGCTGAGATTCTAACTAATTGTGCTGCAGTGATCGCCTGCTCCACCTTATGAAGAGCTTCTGCAGCTGCAGCAGATAGGGTTCTTAAGGAAGTCAATTGTGGATCCCCTTCAAGCACATCAAACAATGGTTTTAACTCTGCTGTTGGTATTTTTAAATAAGGCCGTAGCCAATTAATATCTCCTAGTAATTTTTGAAAATCATTCAAAGTTTTAAGTTGATCTCTTCTAATCTCCATCTTTTGAGGTAGTATAATCTCTGGTCGCACAACAGCCCCTAAGAACTGTCCTACTTCCGACCTTTGTACTTTCTCTGTAGCTATGCACAGACCATATTTCTCCAACCATTTTACCAAATCTGCATAAGCCTTTTCAAGCTCTTTCTCATTATTCCCACAAAGAAGAATATCATCCATATAATGAATAATTCTTAGAGAAATATATTTTTCCTTAACTGGTGCTAATGCCTGTTGTACATAAAGTTGACACATAGTGGGGCTATTGGCCATCCTTTGGGGCAACACCTTCCATTGAAACCTCTCGTCTGGTCCCTCATGATTAATGGCCAGTAAAGTGAAGGCAAATCTAGCTCTATCTTGCTCAAACAATGGAATAGAGAAAAAAACAATCCTTAATATCTATTATAATAACTTGCCAATGCTTAGGTAAAGCTGATAAAAGTGGAAGGCCCCGTTGGACTGGGCCAAACAGTTGCATTTGTGCATTAATGGCTCTGAGGTCATGAAGCAATCTCCATTTTCCAGATTTCTTCTTGATAACAAAAATAGGAGTATTCCAAGGAGAGTTGGATCCTTCCAAATGTCCCAAATCTAATTGCTCTTTTTACTAATTGATAAGCGGCCTCTAATTTCTCCTGTGAAAGTGGCCATTGAGGTACCCATATTGCCGCTTCAGTTATCCATGGTATGGGCATCCCTTCCCCAATGGCCCCTAGGAAAAACCCAATCCTGCACGATCATTTTTTGAAATGACTTGAACAGGTTCTTTAATGCCTTGGTACTGCTTTCCTATCCCTAGCCCTGGTATATATCCCTTATCTAACATCATATTTTGTGCAGAGATGGAATATTCATTCATTAATTTTAATCCTAATACTTTAAAAATATCTTTTCCCCATAGATTTACCGGCAAGGGAAGAACATAGGGAGTAAACAACCCTGAGTGACCTTCTGGTGCCATCCATCTTAGGGATTTAGAGCTGACAGCAGGAATGGCTTCATATCCTAGTCCCTGCAATGAATGTTCTGATTGAGTTATTGGCCATTTTGAAGGCCACCAGGAGGTGGCAATGATGCTTTTATCAGCTCCTGTGTTCAAAATTCCCTGAAAATTCTTTCCTTCTGTATTTAATGTTAATGTTGTTCTGGTATCAAGATCAACTGCAAGATAAGCAGAATCCAATTTATCTGAGTGGCCAAATCCTTCTGCCCCACTGTTTTCTGCCCCACTGTTTCATCTAATGGCCCCAAAATCCTCATGACAACTAGGAAGAATTAGTAACTGTGCTATGTGATCACCCGCGGAGATGGGAAAGATCCCACGTGGCGATTAGCACATGATCTTGAGTTGTCCCTCATAATCTTGATCTATAACTCCAGGATGGACAATTAAACCTTTTAGGGTGGTAGATGACCTTCCTAGTAATAGTGATTTTTGGCAGAGGGCCTGAAAATTCAGAAGGAACAGGTTGTACACCCATTTGGGGGGTCAAGACAATTCTAGTGGTGGCATAGAGGTCCAATCCTGCAGAACCTGCAGTGGCTCTCCGTGGGGCTTCCTCCTTTCTAGGCTCAGGGGGGAGCTCGTTGCCCCATATATTTGAGGGCCCTGAGGGTGGGGGCCCCGCAGGGCATTTTTTGGCTCAGGCAACGGTTTACCATTAATGTCTTTGACTGACTTACATTAATTTGCCCAGTGTTTGCCTTTTTTTACATCGGGGACAGATTTCTGGCATCCTCTTAGGTCCTGACATGCATTCCCTACAATTCTTTTGTATATGTCCCATTTTGCCACATTGAAAACAATTCTTATTCTTGTCTGCCATATTGCCCTTTCTTTGTCCTTGTAAAATGGTGGCCGCCAGCCCTGCATTGGTCAAAGGACCTCCTATTTCTCTACAAGCCTTAAGCCAAGCTTGTAAGCCTTTTCTTTTCCAAGGAGTTATGGCTTGTCTACATTCCTTGGTGGATTGTTCATGAACTAGTTGTTCTATTAAGGGCATAGCCTGTTCTTGATCTCCAAAAATCCTTCCATCATACGTGCTACAAAGTCTGAAAATGGTTCATTTGGTCCCTGAATGACTTTTGTAAGGTTCCCTGATACTTCCTCTCTATTAGGTAGTGCCTTCCAGGCCTTAACAGCACATGAGTTAATCTGAACATAGACCTCTAAAGGATACACTGCCTGATTATTTGTCCATTGTCCTTGTCCAGTGAGCATTTCAAATGTCCAAGCAGGCTGCCCCTCTGCCGCGTTAGCGCGGGCATGTGATTGACTCAAATCATGCCATATGGCCTTCCACTCTAAGTATTGTCCCATAGTGAGACAAGCCTTCACAACGAACATCCAGTCCGAGGGAGTCATGGCCACTGCGGACAGTCTTTCTATTTGCAACAGAGTGTAGTTCGCGCTGATACCATAAGTGCGAACAGACTCTCCCAATTCTTTAACCTGTTTATGCTCAAGAGGGTGATGGGTATGATTCCCATCTTCCTCGAACACAGGAAACATCTGGGTTATCTCATGTCTAGTTTCAGGTGAGCAAAAGGAGTATTTACATCACTTCTCTGCATAAGGAGGAGGCGCAGTAGGGACTCGTGCAGCCTCCTCCTCCAAATCTTCCTCCTCAGAGGGCGATAGTTCCTCTTCTGAGGGGTGACTGGAAAGCTCCAAAGCCTCCAATTCCTCAAAAGGATAAAGATGTTTTTTCTTTCCTCTGTGAGATGGATCTCGCAGGGCCCTTTCACTTTCTCTTTATTATGTTTTTTCTTTTTACGTGCACCCATCTTTTCTTCATTTTCTGCTTCTGACATGCTTTCTTGAAAATCTGATAATGGTCTAGTGCCTGCTTTTAGTTGCCTATCGTGTGCTTCCCCAAGACAAAACACATACAGTAAAAACAAGCAGGCAACCAAACGCACAATAATCAACCCTTCAACGGCAGTATCAAGCCCAAACAGTAGCATGACTATAAGAACTCACCTTATTTGTTACCTTTGTGCCACAGTTCTGAATCCTCTCCAGTCTCCTGAGGGTCCCCCGTGTGCCGTTTATGTCAGTTTCCCAGGTTTTGGCACCACTTGTCAAGCGCTATCACCTTGCCTGCAAGAACGATGCTCAACAACAGGATTCTTCTGCAGCTATGCTTAATGCGTGGCTCATAACAGAAAGTTGAGGGAAGACCCCGAGGAGGAAAAAGGGCTCTGCTTATATAGAGGAGCTGTGTCCGTTCCTGACAGTTGCAGCAGAGCTGTGTCCATTACTGACAGGTGCAGCCCACAATGGTCGTAACGGTCACCCCATGACTCCTGGATCGCACATCCACGCCTTGCTGGCTTATGGACAGGAAACCGGTGCCATCTTCGGGAATGCCACCAGTGGCTCCCTACATCCTGGTACAACGGTCTCCCCTAAGGAGGCTCAAAACTCCAGTGATCACTGAATACATAATGACAGATTTTCATAATTAAATGAATAAATTTTAAACCAGTGAATGGTGTTTTCTTCGTGAAGCCTAAATGATTGCTCAATACTGAAGGGTCATTGAGTTATTAATCATAGATATGAACAAAAATGAATGAATAAGGAGATAATTTCTCATAATTAACCCCTAGAGAGATAACAAATCGATATCAACATTGAATTAAAGAAAGAAAGAAAGTAAACAAAAGAGACAATTTAAAACCAACAATGTGGATCCAGACTCCACTCTTCCTGGAGTAGAAAAAGACAGATTTGTATAATGAAATAATCAGATAGTTACATCGTCTGTAACACTTGAGGCACACAAGGTGGCAACAAACTTCAGGGATCACAGATTTTATAATGAAACAATTTAATAATTACATGTTTAAATATATAAGTTGTTGACCTTTTTTTGTATTTTCAAATCCTGGGCAGACTTGAGAGATATGGAAATGTATGCTATCATCAAGGATTTTTAAAATGCCATAAGTTAATCGTCAGATAAACACACTGTCTTGCATGATCAATTCTGTTGGCCTGACATCATCACCAGCACCTGAATCTCTGTTGTGGTGCTGCAGGATCTGAGATAATGGGCCCATTCCTGGCTTAGAAGTAGTAACCAAGATGTTTGTATCAGCTGAAAAGATGGCAAAATCTGGGGCAAAACCAGCATATCTGAGAGAGAGAGAGATGTTCTTCCGTGTTCTGAGTCGTCATCTTTTTGCCAGGTCTCAGTGATGGTGCCGACCTCCTAGTGCCACTCCTTCTACTCATGGTAGATCACAACCTATGTGAAGATATGGAGGAAAAGCAGGTAGTCAACACCCAGACCACCGTGCCGGCCTTGGTGAAGTCCTTGTACTTCTCTGTTGGCACTGTGCAACCTTCTGGACTCAATCATCCAGCATCCCTCGTACACTGGGAGATGCAGAGATCATTCACAAAATGCTCTGGCCGTGTCTACAACTTTCCTAACCTTGTCCCTGACAGATATTTGCACCCTAACCGTAATCGGTGATGGCACTGTCTGTCCTTTACATAATTTAAAGAATTAAATAAGTCAGTAATAGCTAACTGTCACAAAAAATAGGGGATGTAGCATTTTACTGGCAGGGAAGCATGGCCAGAATCCAGTCATGAAGGATGTCATCATCATCAATTGAGTCAATGAATCATAAAATGTGAAGATATTGCACATTATCTCCACAAGAGGGAGCATTACAGGTCTCTTCATGGAATGGAGGATTATTGTTTACATAACCATACAAATATTTACATTATCTTGGGGACTAACACAGATTGTCAATTTAAATTCATTAATTATGTAATTAGATGATCTGTGGCACCAGATTCCAGGTGTCATGGATGATATAATCATTGTTTTATATAATTAAATAATCAAATAATGACTTTATATAACATCATCCACTTCGCTATGGTGGCTCCAAACCAGGCTCATGAACGATGCTGTCGTGATTAATTTAAATATTTTAACTACATAATTCATATTAAGATGGTCTATAATAATTGCCTCCCACAACACGTCACCACAATCCACTGATCATGGATTATCTAATGTCCTATTTTAATAATCAAATAACAACATAATCAGAGGATGAAATGGTCTGCCATACTCCACACAATTGACTCTCAGTTGACTCCCACATGATTGTGGGAAACTCCCAGGTTCATCCCTTATTTAATCGCAGAGCAGAGTAGTAACATGTTGAAATGCTGAACTGTCATTGTGTATGCAGGGTTTTTAGATGATATCACATATTTAATGTTGGGTGGCTGCCTCAAAAGAGATGGACTGAAATCCAATAATCACTAAGTCTACTCTAACAAATGGATTATCACCTTCCTGAAGGTAGTCACCAATGGCAAACTCACCTTTTGGTGAATAATTGTGAGTCTTATTATCTTTTGTTTGGTAGTTTGACTTCTTAGGGGACAGAGTATTCATAAACAGAAGCCTTTGAACTGTTTCTCCACAGACTACGTTCTCTGATGATTAGGTAATCTTGAATTTGGTAACCAGTAAAAGCTGTAGGCACACTTCCAGAGGTGTGGCTATGACTTATTTAGGCGAGTCACATGCTGTCATTAAAAGTTTTAGGAGATAGCTATCTTGGGAGACTGTAATGTCCCATGATAACACTTTCTCGAAGCTGCTCTCTGGTCCTTGGCCCATGATACCAGGATACAGAATGCAAGCAAGGTTGCCAGGCAACATTTATGAACCAACATTCTGCCACTTTCTAGTGCCCCTCCCCTATGGTAAAAGGTGTATACCCCCAATGAACTAACCTTACAGCCTCACTGAGTGACTCACAAAAACAAAGCAAGGCTCTTTCTTTTGAGTTCTACATATTTACCAGTCTCTCAAGCTACAACTTGCATATAGTGACATAAGCATGAAAAAGAAAGCATCATTGTGCTATTCCAGTACAATGATGAGTATTTTAAACCTGTTTTCTATGCTTCAGTTTTCTAATTTCTAGAACGGAAACAACACAATTAATCGCCTCTACCATAATCCTTTTCCCTTTATTGAAAATAAAATAAACTCCTCTTCATCCTCTTCCCTTTAGAGGAGCTTGATCCCATGGTTTCTCAGAGTTGTTTAGATTTGCATTAGGCTGATGATTAAGGATTTTGAGCATTGTCTTATGTTTCTTTTAGTCATTTTCGATTCCTCAATTGACTGGTCTCTATTAAATCATGTACCCCGCTTTCTAATATTGTTATTTAGAGTTATTTATTGTTGGTGGTGTGTCATGTCATCAGCCCGACAGAGTTCCTTAGATGAGATTCCCTGATCATGAGATTATTCAGTTATTCCATTTTTAAAATCAGTGGTCACTGTGTCCTTCATGGGTCAGTTCTGTTGCAACCTCTCAGAACCAGATCATGGGAAACAGTACAGTTTTTTTTTAAATAGTCTAATCATTCGATTGTTAAAAATCTACTATTATGTAATCAGTAATCACTTTATAAGGCAGTGTCCCCCATTCTCTGGGCACTGCTTCTGGTACGGATATCCGGCTGTGTCAATCCCACAGCAGCCAAATGACGGATGACACCATCATTACTTACGCAATCAAATAACTTAATAATTGGGTAATCCTCCATATTTAACTTTCAAAAGATGGACCCAAACTCCAGTGATTGTCTAAGAAGTAGTACTTAGATAATTAAATAATGCCACGTGATTAACTCCCATGGAGGAATGGCCCGACTCCAGTCAAGAAGAACAACATCTTCATCGATTTAAATAATTATTATATAATGAAAAATGATTGAATAATGACATGGTGGTGCATACTTAAATCCCACATGGAGTAGTCAGACTGATCTCTTCCTGGAACAATGATGTTTTTAGAAAATTAAATTGATAATTAATTAGTGGGCCTTTTATAGTAACACTGACGAGATGGCACCAAAGTCCTAAAACTATTGCTGATGTAAGGTCTATTTACATAGCTAAATGGTGAAGTAATGAGATGATATTACATCATTAACTCCCAAAATCTAACTTCAAAATGAACTTATGGTCCATAACATTACCTGTATTTTAAATATTTAAATTAAATGATGAATTATTACTTAATTCTCTAGTTTAACAGTTAAAGAAGCAAGTGTAGTATGAGATGACGTGATGGTCTGGTACAATGGTCTTGCCTAAGGAGGCTCAAAACTCCAGTGATCACTGAATACATAATGACAGATTTTCATAATTAAATAAATAAACATTAAACAGGTGGATGGTGTTTTATGCATGAAGCCTAAATGATTGCTCAATACTGAAGAGACATTGAGTTCTTAATCATAGATTTGAACAAAAAATGAATGAATAAAGATATAATTTCTCATAATTCACCCCTAGTGAGAGATAACAAAATGATATCAACATTGATTTAAATAAATAAATAAATAAATAAATAAATAATGAAATCACAAGAGACAACTTAACACCAACAGGGTGGATCCAGACTCCACTCTTCCTGGAGTAGAAAAAGACAGGCTTTAATTAAAAAACAATCAGATTGTTATATCGTCTGTAACACTTGGGTCACACAAGGTGGCACCAAACTTCAGGGTTCACAGATTATATAATGAAACAATTTAATAATTGCATCTTTACATCTGTAACTCATTGACCTATTTTGTAACATCAATTCCTGGGCAGACTTGTCAGATATGAAAAAGTATGCTGTCATCATGGATTTTTAAAATTCCGTAAGTTAAGCGTCAAATAACCATACTGTCTTGCCTGATGAATTCTGTTGGCCTGACCTCATCACAAGCGCCTGAATCTCTGTCGTGGTGCGGCAGGACGTGGGATAGTGGGCCCAATCCTGGCGTAGCAGTACTAGCCACAATGTTGATATCAGCTGAAAAGATGGCTGCAGCAGGGGCACCTCAGCATAGCCGAGAGAGAGATGTACTGCGGTGTTGTGGTTCTTCATCCTTTTGCTAGTTCTCGGTGACAGTGCCGACATCCTTGTGCCACTACTAATTCTCATCGTAGATCAATACATATGTGAAGATGTGGAGGAAGAGCAGGGAGTCAACACACACCACCAAGCTGTCTTCATGAAGTCCTTGTACTCTTCAGAGGGCACCATGCAATCTTCTGGACTCAAACATCCAGCATCCCTAGTACTCTGGGAGATGCATAGATCATTCAGAAATGGCTCTGCCCATGTCTACAACTTTCCTAACCTCGTCCCTGACAGATATTGCACCCTAAGCATAATAGGTGATGGGATGGCATTGTCTGTCATTTAAATAATTTAAAGAATTAAATAAGTCAGTTGTAGCTGTCACAATAAAGAGTTGATGTAGCATATAACTGGCAGTGAAGCATGGCAAGACTCCAGTCATGAAGGATGTCATCATCATCAATTGAAACAATGAATCATAAAATGTGATGATAATGCACATTAACGCCACAAGAGGGAGCTTTACGGGTCTCTTCATGGAATGGAGGAATTTTGGTTGACATAACTATAAAATATTTACATTATCTTGGGTATTAACATGAATTGTTAATTTAAATACTTTAATTATGTAATTAGATGATCTTTGGCACAAAATTCCAGGTGTCATGTATGATATAATCATTGTTTTATATAATTAAATAATCAAATAATGAGTTCATGTAACATCATGGTGGGTACAAACCAGACTTGTGAACAATGCTGTCGTGATTAATTTAAATATTTTAGCTACATAATTGATACTTAGATGGACTATAATAATTGCCTCCCACATCGTAGAAACACATTCTACTGGTTATGGATTATCTAATGTCCTATTTTAATAATCGAATAACAACATAATCAGAGGATGAAACGGTCTGCCATACGCGACACAATTGACTCTCACTTGACTCCCACTCAAGGAAGTAACACTTACATCATTAAATAATGCCACACGATTAACTCCCAGGGAGGAATGGCCAGACTTGAGTCATGAAGGACAACATCTTCATGGATTTAAATAATTAATATGTTATGAAAAATAATTGATTAATGACATGGTGGTGCATATTGAAATCCCACATGCAGAAGTCAGACCATTCTCTTACTGTAATAATGATTTATTTAAAAACTTAAATTGATAATTAATTAGTTGGCACTTTATATTAACTCTGACAAGATGGCACCAAACTCGTGAACCTATGGCTGATGTAATGATCTATTTCAGTAGCTAAATAATCAAGTGATGAGATGATGTTACATCATCAACTACAATAATCTGATTCCAAAAGGGACTTATGGTCCATAACATCACCTTTACTTTAAATAAGTTAATTAAATGATGAATTATTATTTAATTTCCTAATTTTACAGTTAAATAAGTAAGTGTAGTATTAGATGATGTGATGGTCTTGCAAGACTGACTCCCATAAATAGGCTCAAAGCTCCAGTGATCACTGAATAAATAATGACAGATTTTCATAATTAAATGAATAAAAATGAAACAAGTAGATGGTGTTTTATTCATGACTCCTATGAGATTGCTCAAAACTGAAGAGATCATTGAGTTTTTAATCATAGATTTGAACAAAAATGAATAATGAGATAATTTTTCTTAATTCAACCCTAGAGAGATAATAAAATGATATCACCATTGTTTTAAATAAATAAATAAATAAATAATGAAATCACAGGAGACAATTAACACCCACAAGTTAGAAAACCTTGTTCAGATGAATTCATTTTTCTAAATCAAATCCTACATGATTGCATTCTTTTACATGTACCAGTTCATGATGAAGGAATATTGTTGTTTGAATAAATGCCTTGGCATGTGGGTCAAGTGAGAGTGCTCACAAGAGAAAATATTCATGTGTGGAAAACTGTGATTACAGATTTGATTTAATTTTAATCATGTGATGTCAGTGTGTTGGTTTGTGACTGTGATTGCTTGTTCCCAAGATGGTTAGACCCTTGAGTATTCCTTGATCAGGAGCTCCAGAACATTCTCAAACATCAGACATAAGTCCTCGCAATGAGCTTGTCATAATTTTGCTTTTCCATTCTCTATGCTGTACATATTTCACATCCTTTCATATTATCTTGATAACAGGTAATAGGGAGCAACATACAGTAAAGAAAATACATCTCATATAAACAATTTGGTGAATAATTTAGATATCATACTTGTCTTTAGTTTCATTGAACTACATTATTTCATTTGAAGATGGGGTATTAATAAGTTCACTAGAAACAAGAGAAATGATAAATGTGTGTTTTCTTGGGAAACAACTTACACAGATGAAAATATAGAAATGTGGAAAGTGTCCTACTCAAGAAAATATACTTTCTTATCTGACAATTCTGCAACACAAGAAGAGGTGAGGGGGAGAGAAAGAGGGAGGAAGAGAGGGAGAGCACAACACACACTTCTCAACCTTCTGATCAGAAACAAAGAATCATTATATGAGACAGATTCTGACTTCCTCAGGAGATGATCTGAGAATAAAGCCTGGAAATTTTCCCTCTGACTGGTGGGTGTCCTAGAGGCTCTGATTGGTTAGTAAAACCTGAATGACAGGACCAGGTGTGCACAAGAGACACAGTCCATTGAGGGCGGCTTTGGGAAGGTTACCAAATATTTCAAATTTTTAGCATATATATAAAAGCCTATAGAGCTTCTACCTAAACAACCCAGACTCCCTGGGTATATGGGTGTTATTTTGATTCTCGCTAATTTTGCTGGCTAGGATTGATGTGGGGTGGGAAGAAAAAGGAGTCCATGGGCTCACACTCAGGAGGTGTGGGTGAAGAAATTTTCTCTTAGCTGTCATCCTGTTCCTTGAGGTGTCATAGAATGTGGTTTGGGCAAGGTGCAGTTAGCACCGTGCCAAGCCAGATCTCTATGAGTTCCAGGACCAGCTCCAAAACTACAGAGACCCTGTCTCAAAGAAACAAATAGATAGATTATGATGCCCATATGTAGATGTTGTCTGAGAACTGTAACCTGACACATACATTTACAGTCAATGATCTGTTTCTCAAACCTCTGAACTGACATAACTGTGTCAAGCAGGAATGGACACATGACAGTTTCCTCATTGCCAATTAAATATTAATTGCCTCAAAATAACCTTCCAAAACTGTGCACCCAAACTGATCTGTATTCATACACATGACAGGGATGAAAACTTGCTGAGAAATTACAGAATCACTACCCCTATCACAGTCTGGTCCTTTCTCATAAAGTTTACTAAATCACCTGAATTTTTTCTCAATTTTTTTCCTACAGTGTACACAATAATCCATGCCTCCTACTCATGCCTGGAGGCAGAAAAAAATTGGTCTACAAGTGAATTGTTTTCCTATGACCACATTGTTTATGACTTCATGATGGAAAGTGGAAAATTTTAAATCTCTTATGTGGAATAGTTACCTAAGAATTTTGGAGATGTAATATATAGCACAGACGTTCATTGTTTTGGAGAGTAACAGACTTGTGTCAAAGCCAATTGATTCAACATGGAGAGTTTGACTCAGCAACATTATTTTCTAACAAGATCAAAATGCAGCTGTTATCCCTTCCTAGTGAGAAATCCCTTCACACACTTGTGAGATTAATAAAGAAAAATCTCTTTAATGATGGTATGCATACATCTCTAGGTAATGCTCAAAGTAGACCCAGATTAGATACATTCGCATTCCACATACACAATCATCCTTAAGTGTCTTTTGGGTCCATGGTCCAAGTTAAACTTTGAACAAATTAAAGAGAGACTGGGAACTTGTAGTTGTAGGCACTGAGATATATGGGAGGATTATATGGCAAAGAAACATCCTAGAGTAATTTCTTAAATACACTATTGACCTCATCTTTAACTCATTATGATCTGCCAACCTCTGCCTTCAGAGTGCAGGGATTTAAGCTTCTTCAGAATAGCAACTTGTATACTTCTCCATGGGGGAATAGGAGGAATGGAAGAAAATAGGGGACTTCTTTGTAGTAGTAGGAAGCATCAGACCATGGGACAAATTCTGGAGGCAGCTACTCAAATAACACTATACAAGACAAACACAGGCTATCTCAAGAACATTACTGACTAAGCCCAAGATGGCATTTCAATCAATAATGACAGCTCTACATGGTTGGAAAGCTTAGGTTCTCAGGATCTGAAGCAAATCCTCCATGAAAGCTGTGACTGCAGACCATTACCAGCTCTACCAAGCACACTCCTGGTTTTAGAGAAAGCTCTGCTTTCTTCTCAATATATTAGGCCCTTAGGGAAGACTCCCAAGAATGTTCCTCCTCCCTGACTGAGTGCCTAAATGAAAGCCATGTGATGAACTGCATGATAGGGCAAGTCCTTAAAATGACAATGATTTGATTCTCAAATAGTTTTCACCTGGTGTCCTATTGCCCACCTAGAATAACAATGCTTGTCTCAAGAAGAACACTGTAACTTCATGGCACAACTGGCTTTAAGGTTGCTTTTGACAGTGTAATGCCTCCTTGAGCACCTTGTTAGAGGCCTGTTTTTCATAGAACAATGGGCATAGTAGCAGATTATAAATCAAAGCTGGCTCATTTGTAACAGTTTGGACCCAAATGTCTAGACAATCCTCTTGAATAAATGTGTATTCTACCATCCTGATTTCTAGCAGAACTGGTTATTATACAATTGTCTTTGGAGTGTCTTAGAGGCAGTCGTCTGTAAGCTAAAATCTACCTTGTGAGACTTACTACTTATTTCCAATATTTGGTAAATCATTTATACAAACAATTTTACTCATCTACATCATGGCATGTAAGTAGAGTACACTGAACAAAAGGGAAGCCTTTTACAACAGCCACAGTAATGCATGTCAACAAATAAATGTAAAATGCAAAGTGCTAAATGTCTTGAAGATACTAGAGAAATGAGGCCTCTCCAAGGTTGGAAACCTTTCCATGGATGCAACTAAAACAGATTGATGTTGAGTAGAGACATGTTTCTACAAACAGTTCCCTGCTCCCAATGCTCTGAGCACATTCATCCCACAGAGTAAAGTGATTCAGAGGCCTACACTTGGACACAGCAAATTGCAAGGACCTTGTGATACATCACAGGACAGTGAAACTGCCTGCAGTTTCCCATTCAGATTCAAATTGGTTCAGGAATGTCAGGATCTGCCCCTCCCCAACTGGGAACAGTAGCCCCTCATTCACCATGTCATGGTTAGCAGCTCTTCCAATATATCCAGTCAACTCCCTGTGGCAGTAATTTATGCACATCAGAAACAAAACATTGTACCAGAAACAAACGTGAAACTGGCACCCAGATGGGACCTGTAACAGTTGGAGACAACACCTTTAATCCCAGGACTGGAGAGGCAGAGGAAGGTGCATCTCTGTGAGATTGAGGCCACCCTGGTCTACAGAGTTACTTCTAAGGCAGGCTCTGTAAGGATGGAAAAATTTAGCCTAACTCTCCACTGACCACAGGAGTAGGCAAAAGGTCACATTCTTAACTGTTTATGACAGGGCTGTTTAAGACATCACCTGTGAGTGAGTGAACACAGGAAATGAGCCTTGTCACCCCACCCACTTCCTGGGTTAAGCACGGTCTTGGATAGTTCAAATTGATTTGTCTGCACTGGATGCTATGAGATGATTGATTTAGGATGTGTGGGCTTTGTTGTAACCCTATAAAAGCTGTCTCAATCGAGTACCCAAGATCCCCCCAGTCCTCTACTGCCTCGTGGATTATGGCTGCAGACCCTAATGCTCTTGAAATATAAGAGACATCATGCTTTTGCATCAAGACCACTTCTCATGAGTGATTGGGGGGGGGGGCTGAGTTGGGGCGTGAGTGTCTTTCAGCTCCAAAGCTACTGAGAAACCCTGTCTCCAAAAAAAAAAAAAAAAAAACCAAAATCCATACAAAACACAAATATGCCCTATAAATATTCAAATATATTCAAATGACAGGTTACCTGAAGGATCTGATTAGATATTGAGGCCTGAGTGACAAAAGTTACACAGTCCTTCATGACACAGTACAATGTTTCCTGACACCGTATTCCACCCCAGAAAATATGTTTTCTAGATCAGCAGAGATATGCATTTATATAGCACTTGTCCCAGACTCTGAAAGCAAACCCTGCTATCTTCCTGTACTCTTTTCTTCCTTCTGGATACAATGTGGCTAGCTAGCTTACACAGGACAGTAAGCAATGTTGTTGAAGTGATTGTTCCCTGTTCCAAATTAAGAGGATTCCAGGACAGAAAAGGAGATGTTTATTCTGTAGATTCACAGGGCCAGGGCCAGGGCCAGGGCCAGGGCCAGGGCCAGGGCCAGGGCCAGGGCCAGGGCCAGGGCCAGGGCCAGGGCCAGGGCCAGGGCCAATCCTGCACATTTGCTTTTTATTATATAAAGCAATTCATATTGGAGGAAACTGTTAATACTTTAACCACCTAATTACCTGGGTTAAGGAATGAGCGCTCACAATATTGTGTATTCACAAGTTAAGATATTTTTGGTTAAAGATTTGATTTAATTTTAATTATGTAGTTCCAGTGCATGTATTTGTGTTTGCTCCCACTTGTTCCCAAGAATTTTTAGCCTTTTGTGTTATTCTTGTAGTAGTCACTACAGAATTTTGTCAAAATCCTAACATAGGTCCTGCCAATGAACGTTCCTTAATTTTTCTCATTCATATCTCTAATCCTGTCTCTATCATTTCTCTAATATCTTGATATGAAGTGATAGGGGTGAGTTCATGAAAGAGGAAATCAAAATCATGCAAACTATTTGGTGAAGATGTTAGCCGTCATTCTTTTCTTTAATTTCAATAATCTTTTTTTTTTTTTTTTTTTTTTTTTTTTTTGTGGAGCACGATTGTTACTAAGTTCCCTACACCCAAGATAAATGACAAACGGGTCAGCCCTCCTGACAAAATCTGCAACCCAAGAGAGAGAAAGAGAGAGAGATAGAAAGACACAGAGACAGACAGAGAGAGAAAGAAAGACAGCATGAGGAGTGAGAAAGGGAGAGGAAAGAGGTAATGGGAGCAAGAGAGACGTCAACCCAAGCTTCTCCACCTTCTGGTTTCACTCTCAGTACCAAAGGCATCTCATGTAAGACTGGAAAGAATCCTCCACTATGACTGGTGTCTATGCTTGAAGCTCTAATTGGCTAACAAATCCTGAGTTACAGGACTAAATGAGGAGAAAAGACACAGAACTTGAGGGCAGGTTTGGACCAGGACTAACAAACATTTCTAAACTCTTTTTTAGATACAGAAGCCATTAGGGTTCCCATGCAACAACCCTGCCTACCTGGTTATGCATATCATGGTTTAAGCATGGCTTATTCCTTCTCCCCAGGGATGATATGGAGAGGAAGGATTCAGGAGTTGTTGGGATCGCTTTTAGCAGGAGGTGAGGTTTACAAGGTTTCCTTTAGCCACATCCTGTAGACCATCGGCAACTGTTCCTGGAGAGATGGACAAAGCAGGTTGTGCAAAGCTTCAGCCTTAATATTGAGCTGCAGTTGTAGACAGGATGTTCAAGTCCTGGCAGTGTTTGGTAGCACTGTTCCAAGCCCTACATTCAATGTCAAGGGGGGCACTCCCCTGGATTCACCTCAGGTCAGACTTCCCCCTTGAAAGGCCTGCCATTGTTTCCCCATAGTAGTGGAAAGGGACAAGGTCTCCTGAGAAAATTGGGAGTATTGGGTAAGGGAAGGGAGAGTTAGGAGTAAGAGAAGGGGAGAAGAGAATGGGAAAGCAGAACAAGAGGCATCAAGAAGACTGAGTTTTGGAAAGAATAGAGGAGAGAAATACCGTACAAGATGGGGATATAATAGGTGGTAAGAGAAATCTGGCACTAGGAAAATGTCCAGAGATCTACAAGGATCACCCCAAATAAAAATATAAGCAATAGTGGAGAGACTACCTTAAATGTCCTTCCATATAATGAGATTGATATCTACCTTATAGGATATTCTAGAGCCTTCGTCCAGTAGTTGAAAGAAACAGAAGCAGACACCCACAGCTAAGCACTTAAGTGGAACTCCTGGAATCCAGTTGCAGAGACAGAGGATTGATAAGTACAGGGTTCAAGACCAGGTTTGAGATACCCACAGAATCACGTAAGCAAAACAATGAAGAGGTCATGCACCCAAGTCTGACAGTTGGGAATCCATAATATGACTGACCTAAAATCCCTAAATGTACATCTCATTTAGAAGGCCTAGTAAGTGTAAGAGACCTCTGGCAGTGGAATCAGGATGTATCCCTGCTGTATGAAAGGCTTCATGAGCCCATTCCCCATGGATAGACACTCAGCCTAGAAACATGGGGTTGGGCCTGGTCCCTGCCCCAAAAGACTTTGGGATTGATACAGACATGAGAGGGATAGGAAGCAGAGATAGATATGGTAAAATAACTTTGATTCTATTTTAATGGAATTCATCAAAAGAAAGAATATGTAATAAGGTGGGGTCAATATATTAGCTAACATTTGCTGGTGCCATGGCCCTGAAGATCAAGAGCTTTGGGCAAGTTTATGGACATTGTCCTGAAGCAGTCACAGACTAACTTTGACTGTGGTATGAACACAATACCCCAGGGACCACTTTCATCTTTGGTTACTTGGAAATCCTGAAAGTCCTACTTCCGCTCTCTAAGAACCATTACTAAAGGCTTCTGCCACCATGCCTGGCTTCATAGCTTCAAGTTTACTTAGTGAGACATTTGATGAGATGAATAACATGAAGAATTACACTTAACTCTATAGAAAATATGTTACATCTGTGAACCTGGCTGTCTCCATTACTAGTAATAGACAGAACCGTTCCAAGACATTCAGTGAGTTTTACAAGAGTAAATGATAAGGGAAAATAATATTTCCCATATTTCAAAAGACAATGGACTTTGAGGCAGAAAACCTGCATTTGATGGGCACCATCTTCTGTTACTGGAGTTTAGTACCAGAGCCTGTTGTCTGGCTACACTAACAACCAGGCTCAGTCATTCATCATAAGTGAGCCAAGCTAATGAACTAACATCTATTGACAAGCCAACCTACAATGCCAGCACTCTGGATTCAAGGTGGACAGATATCTCTCATGTCCTAGGACAGACTAATCTATAATGTAAGTTCTATTTAAGACAGGATGTCACAGTAATACTATTCTTAAAAAGAAGAGAAAAAATACAAAAGTAAATTTAATGAAAATTTAAAGCATATATATTCATTTTGAACACTTATGAAAACAAAAATGAAAACAGTAAATAATCTATATCAAGGGTCATAATAGGCTTAGAATGCAAATATATGCAAAACAAAATTAGAAAGCTAAATATGGAATTTTTCCCATCTCTAAAGCACACCCATATACTCGGTTCCTGTTTCTGCTATAAGGTGGTCATATAAGAAGTCAATGTGTCTTTCATAGAGACATTTTCAAGACACAAGACTTTCTCTACAATGTGACTCCCTGGAAAATAAGAATTTTCTGAGTCTATAGTTGCCGTGGTGGTAGGCCAAAAGTGGACCCCACAAAGTTGACTTATGATCTCCACGCAAATATCATTGTCTAAAAACTGGTAATCAATTTACAGACACACACATACAACAGAATTTGTTCTGTTTCTTTTTCTGGTAAAAATGTCTTTGCCATGGTATTTTATAGCATCTTTGCATAATCCATTTTGAAGGCAGTACTTCAAGTTGAAGCACCCATGGGCAAATAGTGAGGACATAAAGAAGCATGGAATTGGAAGTAATAATTACTTATATTCATATCCACAGCACAATAAGCTATGTTGTGGAATAATGGCATATGCCACGGGATTGCTCATGCTGCCTGAGTGAGTTCCAGCATTTTTAAGTTGCAGATCAAACTCAATTCTCCAGCACGTGTGGAACAAAGTGTTGTGGACTGGAGTTTGTAGGACTGTAATCAGAAACAGCAGCTCAGTCCCATGTCCATTCTTCATCCAGTGAGTGTGGACTAGTGGAAGACAAGCTATCATTGATGAAAGGAAGACAAAGACATAATATGATGTCAGGCAGGCAGATTCATTCAATACTGAAAGCTCCATTTTATTCATACACCAAAATTAAGTAGTCAAACAAAGGTGCGGCAATGGAAGGGGACATCTATTAATATGTATAAAGGGAAAACAGAAATTGCTTCCAATAATGCTAAAGGCACTCCATAATTGCACATACTATGTGCCTTCTGGTACCCCATTGCTGAACTTACTCCCTTACTTCTGGGTGGTTAACCTGTCTACTCCCAAATCATTGCTATTTAGATAGGAGGTTTTCATCATCAAGGCACAGGTGTCCTGTAGCAGGAAAGATAATGTCTTAAGGACAAGAGGAGTTATTGGAGCACTTTGAACTCATGACAAGTTGGAATGGATTCCCATTTAGGAGTTGAGAAACTTCAGACTGGCAGAATATATTCCAGGGCTGCCAAAGCCATACAGAGGCCTTGTATGCAAACAGATGATAAGATCTACCTTTAACTGCTTGGTGGCAGTGCAAATGTTTAATCCTAGGACACAGGAGGCTGCCTGATTTTGCTTAGGTTGAGGCCAGCCAAATCCACAGAATGAGTTTATGTCCTGCACAGATAAACCCTGTTTTGAAAACAAAAAAACAAAACAGAACAAAGTCACATAAAGGAACAGATCAACCTTCTGGTGGTAGCCTACATGTATAAATGGTATTGAAGGAGGAAGCTTTCCCTGTTTGGCTACTTACCCTAGCTCTTGGTACCAAGTTTTTCCTTCACTACCATTAGAGCCTACTTTTTTGGAATTTTGATGTATAATGACCAGCTGACACATCCATCCTGATAAACTAAAAAACTGCTGTACTCTTCAGATTCCCATTGGTTGGCAACCATTGTTGGACTAAGTATATCACAGCTTGTGAGACATCGTAATAAATTAACTTTCTACATATATGGAGAGTTTCATCCTACATTCCTTTTCATGCAGAGAACCTTCATTACTGCAGTTGGCTTTTGTTTTATTTTTCTATATATGCTTACAGAAGATGTATTCCTCTGTAAATATTCAATTTTCCATGAAGACTATTTTCTCATTATGATGACTTTGCCAAGTGTTTGCTCTGAATTTCAGGGATAAAATTCTACATTCATGGAGCCATCATCTGGCATTCTGCCACGAGAAAGATCATTTATATTTTTATGAGATGTGGTCCTTGCTTTTCTTTCCTGATTATCTGTAGTTCCTGTGACAAACAGGTAAAAAAGCAAATTTAGTTCAACTTAACTCAGTGTTTAACCAAATAACAAATAACACATTTTGCATTCCTAAATCTCTTTGTGGTAGTTAACGAATATTTGGAGCTCCCTTCCAACTTTTTCACCAAGAATCACTCAATCCATTTAAGTAATTATATTTAGCTAGCAACACTGTGTCTAGGAGGAAGAAAGGTAAATGCCTGTGTACTACAGAATGATAGCACAGTTCAGCTATAGGACAATTGCTATAGAAATGCACATCACTGCTGATGTAGAAAAGTCTTAGTGCTAGAAGGCAATCAGTAACCATTGCAATTTGTCCTTAAGCACTCTGCAACCACCTGGGAGGTGCTTTTATCACTCAGGCCTTAATAGCTAATCAGGCCACTTTGTGATGTGCCTGTCAAAAGAAGTGCAGGGCTCTTCTGGTCTGGATTTGAAGAGAAACTACAGCCACTTGTTTTGAGTGATGTGCTTTGAGGAAAGGGAAACTGGAAAACCACAGCATGGTGAGTGAGGGGCTGCCGTCCTCAGATCGGTGGTGGGAGATAGTGAGGTGATGGATCCAGTGTGGTGGATATTCCCTGGATCTGGGTGGGAAGCTGCAAGGAGACAACCTGTCCCCTGAATCCTCATGTAGTTCTTGCAATTCCCAGAAGCTAGAGAGAGTCTACCAAATAACTATTCTGTGGGCTGTATCTGCTTTGAGTACTGTGAGCAGGGAGGTGTCTATGGAAAACTTTTTTAAGTCAACTTCTACATACTTCAGGTGCACCCACTGAAAGCAAGCCAACAAACTTCCAGACGCCTTTTAGTTAAGTCCCTTTTATAAGTTCAGCCATTTACAATTTAATATTATGTGTAAGATCCATGTATTGTTAATTTTCTGCAGGTTGTAAAAGGCATCTCATGTAAGGGTAGCACTTCACTATTGAGCAGTGAACTACATGAGTAGAATTTGTAACACAAACGATTTACAACTGCTTTTGAGATATTATATCTCATAAAGTAGAATTTAACTGAGGTAGTACTGCCTCTAAAACACACAAAGATAAGTGTATGCTGATCAGTCCTGTTAGAATTTTGAATCCTAGATACACATTTGTTGTCCATGATTTTCCAGACCTTTGACTCCAAACCATTACACAGAAGCTACTCCTGTTTTGCAACAGCATCTAGTCCCTTACCCTTATCATACACCTGCCCCAATACAAGCTGCTCAGAGAGATATTACAGTGTCATAAACAACCTTAAATGGTATTATATCATTTAGTTGCAGTTTTCTTCTCCAGAAAAGCATAGTTCTACCACTGTGGCAATAGGACACCAGATTTTAAAAAGTAAACCAATGATGTATGAGTTTCCTGATAAAGCAAAGCTTTTACTTAGGTCCTAATGCAGGGATGAGAAACATTCTTAGAAGAGATAGTAACAACCAGGGGCCTAGGCCTTGAAATCTTCTCCTAAGGGCCTGGTGTATTGACAATAATACACAGAACATCGCCAAAATCCAGGTATTTGCATTGGAGAGCTGGTAATTTTATGGAACAAAGCCTTTTTGGACAGGTTCTTTCAGATATGTAGATATAAACTACATAGAGCTATGGTTCTCAGTCCCAAGGCCACTGTGGGCTTAGTCAGCAATGATCATGAAATATCCTGTATTCCATAGTTTTAGTGGTGTTCTCCTGAGTTTGTCCCATTTAATGGGTTTCTACTGACTTCACATAAGTGTCCCGTTTCCTTCCATTTCCTCTGTGGAAATAGTATACAAGTGTCTATTCTCCTTAAGAAACTTTTCATGGGACACATCTCCCTATCCCAGCTTTTTTTAAAAAATCTTTTCTACCTTCTACATTTCCTATCTATCACATTTCCCATCACCTTCACCTCAGGATCCTATATGTGGAACAGGTCCTTCTGTTTCGGGTATCTGAAGGCCTTTAGGAACAGTACTGGGAACACATTTGCTGTGTAATCCTCCCATCTCCCTAAGTAGCTAGACATGCTGTCTCCAGTCTCTACTGAAATTGTTCACTGTGTAAAATGGAGCTTGAACCAAAAGCCATTTAAGAAGGATTGCATATATGAAAAGCAAACTATGTCTAGGCTGGCGCCTCTCTGAGTATTTTCCAGAGATAGATATATGTTATGTTAGAAATATTTGTCTTTATGGATCGCCTCTGTGGGTGAAGTGATTTTTCCCTGGGAAGGCATATTAATGCTACAAAAGATGCATTTGCATCCTGTTAGAAGAATGTTTATGAGATAATCCCTCATGTTGATGCAAGTAGCATTGGTTGCTCTCCAAACAATGGCCTTGCTGTCTTCTGTACTATACTTTCAAATTTCTTAAATTACTGTAACGCCTAAGAGATTTAAATTTTCCATGAGAGTCAGGTAGCCAACTATCCAGTGCAGTCACAGGAAAAGCATTTGCAAGTGGAGCATTGCTTCTACCTTCAGTGCAGAATAAGGAAAATTGTTTATACTGCAGGAGGATTCAGGGTAAGCAAAATGGTCCTGAATTCACCACTATGAAAAAAGTACAAGGCTGTGGTAAGGGGAGTGATTTTGTTATTTCCCAGCATGTTTTAATCTGTCATGTGTTGGAACCCAGACCAGAGTTCGTAGGTTTACAGTTTGTGAGGGATTAAATGAAAGGCAGGATTGCTTAGTGGCTAGTGTTGCCACTTTTGTGGGTGGAGCTTCTTTCAGTGTCCATCAGTCATCTTGGAGGAAATGGGTGGTGCCAGCATCTGGCCTGTCTCTCTGTTAAAAAATCTTTTTAATGAGACATTTTAAATGCCATATACTCTAGATCTCTGAGCATTTGAGGGCTGTCTGACTGTTTAGCATACCTTAGTATACAAAATATCCCTGTAATTAATCTGTTTTGAAAACTGGATCCAAGCTGAGCGGCTGTGGAGGGATATTTTACTTAGGGCCCTGCAGCCTGACTGTAACTGGTTTTTACTTAGTAGGTTACACTTATAACCATAGAGGACAAAGAGGTAGAGAAAAACTCCCTGTGATAATAGAGGCTTAACCTTAATAAACAGCTCACAGGAAAGACTGGGTGGCATAAATATTTTGTTAGCTTGAAATAGACATTTATAACCTTAAATATTTACCACCATTCAAAGGCACATAGCAATTTAGAAATAGTTGAGATTTAGTACAATTGAATTTAAGTTGTATGAAGTTAGCTTGCATTTACATAAAGTTAAATTTAAGTTAAATGTACAGATATATTAAACAAGACTGTGTAAAATTGAGAAGTACTTGAATGTGAAGCTATGTATGACATAGTGAAAAAAGAAATTAGAGATACAGAATAAAGAATAAAGCAAATAAAAGAATAAAAGCAAAAGGTAAATGAATTACAGGTTCTGTTGGCGGCAGAAGCTAGCTAGACTCCCTGTGCCTAGGTGGCTGGTGTAGCACAGGGAAGAACCATGGGGGGTGAGGCTAGGCCACGTTGTCAAAATGGCAGCTGCCATAAACATATCCCCAACAGCTGGCAGAAATGATAATATTTTGAGATTCAATTTTGTCTTGAGTAGATGCTGCCTCAGCCCAGCCTACTGCCCTGAGACAAGCTGCAGCTGCGGCGGGCAGGAGAGTTTTAGTGTGGCAGAAAGAGAACAGAACCAAGTTGAGGGTAAGAGATTGTTTAGCAAAGAGATAGAAAAAACTCCTTCCATCTACCTGTTCGCTGGCAGCAATTTGAAAGATCCTGTAAAATATCTGGATCTAGAGAGCCATTATGTGGCCAATTTGAATTTCCCATGGGATATCTAGGTTACTAGGTTACTAGTTAGCCACAGCCACTATGTCTCTAGTTAGCTACACACAATATATCACTACTTACCCACCCATACTAAGTCACTAGTCAGCCAATTCACTAGCTAGCCAAAAACACCAAGAAAATAGTCAGCCACACACACACACTCATATAGTAGTTAGCCATTCTCCTATGTATTTTTATGTGTTTAGTCAACTACACACCTAAGTCACTAGTTAGCTACAAAGACTAGGTCACTAGTTATCCACACACATTAAATCACTTGTTAGACACACACACTATGTCAGTAGTTAGACACATACTAAGTCTGTCTAAAAGAAAAACAGCTCACACTAAGGTGGTCCCAGGACTTGGGAATCAGGCCTTTAATCCCAGCAGTAGGGATTTGGAGATAGGAGTGACATGGATGGACAGAGAGAGGAAGATAAGGTAGAGGAGACAGAAGAACATGCAGTGAGATGATTTTGTTTGAGCAATTAGTCTGAGGGATCGAAGAGATAGCAGTCAATCTGAGGAGGCAGTGTGAGGACAGGAGCACATGGCTTGTCTGAGAATAGGTAGAGAAAAGAACTCTAGTAGCCAGATGCTCTGAATCTGTGATCCTTCAGTTTTCACCCTCCCCTCCCTAATAGGTTACTGTGAGTTTTTACTAGTAAGATTAGAACTTGTGCTGGAAGTGATGTTCTCTCTTTGGAAGTGTGATATTTCAAAGTCAATAGAGGTAAAAATTTTAAATTATTAAAATATTAACTTTATTTTTTTTGAAAATTACATTGGTATCTTTTTAATGTTTTTAATTTAAAAAAAATTTATACATATCAAACCAGTTCATTCCACCTTACCCCCACCCTCCTTCTTCCCCTCTCTCCCAACTTCCCGAGCCCACAACCACTCTCCCCTCCCATCCAAAGGACACTATACACATAGGGTGATGCCTTCCAGGAGAGGTCATCTAAATCTTTCAAGTCATTTGAAGTAGGGACTAAAATATCTGTCCTGTCTCAAGGTTAATGCATTATACCTCCATGGGGATATTCCCCCAAAGTCTTTTTAGCAACAGGGATGTTTCCTGATTCCACTGTCTGAAGTCCCTTAGACTGCACAGGACATTTAGCTTAGACGCATGTTCAGGGGTATCGTGGTTAAATAAGGATCAGGATAAACAAATAGGCCAAATAGATGTTTATTTAGGTAGAAATAACTTACAACTTAGACAGATAAACACCAGGAAATTCAACCCAATCCTCTCCTGTCCAAGTCACACCCGCAATAGAGCTTTTACCGGCTCTTCTTCCGACTTCCTTCCACAGGTCACTTCCGCCCATGGCTTCACCCCCCCAATGGGCGTGGTCAGTGCCACAGAAGGACTATCTCACTACAATTCCCCTTTTAGTCTAAAGAAAAGATTTAGGCTTAATACAAAACTATATACAAAACAGTGAATAACAAGTGTGCTCTAAGAAAAGGAAAATCGAGTACAAAATGACCTACATATCTAGTCCTAGGGTGAGGGCACAATGGAGTTTACAATAGAGTTGTCCTAAGCTGGAAAATGTAAGTCTAGTACCTAATATATCTAACTAGGAAGAGAGAATAATAGATGCGATAGTTTAATCTTCAACCTGATCAAGACCTGAGAAGGAAATTAACAATACTAGAGTAGACAGGAAATGCAGATGGACAACTTCCAAAAGGTGCAGCAAGGACAGAAACAGCAATCCACCTGAACAGTACCCCTAGGTCTCACAGCAATGTTGGTACACCCAGTTTTGGCTAAGGCCAATAGAACTTGACAGACAACAACAGTTATTAAATATGAATCACAGTTAACACTATTTAGTCCATTAACATTTAGCAAGATTAAAAGAAACTATTCTATTATCTATCTTAAATTTGTGAGTCTAAAGTCCTATATGTAACTTATCTTTAAGCATAACTAAGGACAGCTATAACCATAACTATCTGTCTTCAACTCCTTCAAAGACCACAGAAGGATAATATATAAGCTCTAGAAATGACAGAGACAACTCACTGCCTGGTCACCTGAAGTTCTTTTGTAATGTTTCATCTTCAGCCCATAGGCCATCGTGTGTCTCACAGACTCTTCAGCAAAGCAGGACTTTGTATGGCAGTTTGTCAGTCATTTTCCTCTGTGTCCTGTAGACTGTCTGGCAGACTCTTCCATGAAGCAGGAACTCTATAGCAATGACCATCTTGCATCTGCAGTCACTTTTCTGTGGGTCCTGCATGTCCAGTTTATACAGCATTAAGTTAAAAAGTCCAGACAAGAGCTGGATCTTGTCCAAATGGCTAGTCTTGCCATACTGGAAGCAAACTCCATAACGAGTTTCTTCAATGTCCATCTTCCTTTCTGGTGCAGGTGGTATTGCCAAGAGCAATTATGTCTCACTGTCACAAAAACCCTAAACCATTTTAAATGCCATATTCTGTAGGTCTTTGAAAGTTTTGAAGAATGCCTATCTATCTCAAATACATCTCTGTGTATCTTCAAAACCTAACTCACCAAGCTATAAGTTTTGACTATTATAGGTAACTATGTAAAATCTGTACTAAATTATACATTACATTTTTAAATGAGCTATATTAACACAATACATAAACAAGAAGAGAAATATACATATCACAACACTGACCTTAAATTATATCAATAAATGAAAATCCATTCCAAAATTAAGTATTCATATCTATACCATAATCCCCTTTTTACCTTTAAAAAGATATTGGTTGTGATCATTAACCATTTATAACCAAATCCATTTAAATGAAAACAATCACTTATAAACGATATTTGGGAATTTGGGCATCATTCTTTCCGAACTACTTCTTGCTGACAGGGGGCGCTGTCATGGGGGATCCTGAGAAGATGCAGAAATCTTGGCTGTAGTCTGCAAGGCTGCTTTGTTTAAGCTGTTTTGAATGTTGGATCACCAGAAACTCTGTTTCAGGGGGTCTGGCTTGATCAAACCACATTAGTCTGTAAGGAATCCACAGTTTTTTATTTTCTGTGGAAACAAAAATAGAAATCCTTTTTCCCAGTAACTTGTCCTTGAACTTAAGTTTTTGAGTCAAAGCATTTTTAAAACATATAAATTGAATTAATCCACCAGTATTTCATTTAACAGTTATTGTTTCCTCAGCAGTCAAACAATGCAAAGACAATGTAATACCATACAGTATCCAGATTCTCTATGAGCTTTTCATCTTTACGTGGCTTTATTATTACTCCGTTTCTTTTACTTTTTATTTTTTGAGGCAGGGTTTCTCTGTGTAACTCTTATCTGTCCTGGAATTCACTCTGCATACCAGGTTTACTTTGAAATCACAGAGATCTGCTTGCTTCTGTCTCCCAAGTGTTGGGATTAAAGGTGTGTGCCACCACACCCAGTTCCTCTTTGTCTCTTAAAAACCATTTTTTTCCCAAGCCTGCATTCATTTTAAAACACTTTAAACCTTTAGAGGTTTTTCTTAATATGAATCTTTCTTTACTGTAAATCTTTATCTTTTTTTTGGCCACGAGTCTTTATCTGTTAAACAAAAACATTGTTAAAATGAAAGTCTTTGTTATCAAAGATGGTGGTGAGTATTTTACTGCCAGCAGTGAGAACTGTGCTGACTGCCTTAGTCTGCATGCTGCCGTCTTGGAGATGTGGTCACTGCCATTGCAAGCTCTCGTACACACCAGTAAATTGTTAGCAGTACTTCTTAAGAGCTGTGCGGTTTTTTGCTGCTTATGCTGAGTCAGGAATCTTCCCTTTAAGGAGCGGCACAAATATCTGTTTGTCTCTTCCAAAGCAGAGTTCAACCGAGAAAAATGCTGCTACCAAGAAACCTTGCTTGTCTCTGTTCTTTTGTTTCTAAAACCCTTTTTAAAGCTTTTGTTAAATTTTAAGTGTAAGTTCTTACTAGCCACGTGGGCGCCATTTGTAAGGAGTACAGTTTTTCTGCCCGCCGCCTGGTCTTGTCCTGCTGCCATGCCACCAGCCCCAAATAACGCACAGAGATTCTGTATTTGATATTATGCTGTTTGCCAGGTGCTAGTTTCTTATTGGCTAGCTCTATCTTAATTATTAACCCATTTCTATGTATTTCCACGTGGTTTTACCAGGGAGAGGTGGCTGGCGGTTCTATTCTCTCCAGGCTTTCCATCCTGACTCCTCCTTACTACTTCCAATTTCCTCCTTGTCTCCTAGTCCCTCCTATCTTCCTTTCCTATTGGCCAACAGTACTTTATTTATTAACCAGTATGAGAAATATATACAGAATGACTCCCATCATCTCCTCTTTTCTGTCTAAATAAAAAGAAGGGTTTTAAACTTAACATAGAAAATATATAACATAACAATTATCAAATAAGAATCACAGTTGACAATATTTAGTCCATTAACATTTAGTAAGATTTAAGAAAATATTCCATCATCTATTCTGTCTTTGTGAGTCTAAAGCCCTATGTGTAACTTATCTTTAATCCTAACTAAGGAAAACTATAACCATAACTATCCGTCTTCAACTCCTTCAAAGACCACAGAAGGATAATATATAAGCTCTAGAAATGACAGAGACAACTCACTGCATGGTCACCCAAAGGTCTTTTGTAATCTTTCATCTTCAGCCCATAGGCCATCGTATGTCTCACAGACTCTTCAGCAAAGCAGGAAACTTTAAACTGTCTTCTTGTATTGGCAGTTTGTCAGTCATTTTCCTCTGTGTCCTGCCGACTGTCTGGCAGACTCTTCCATGAAGCAGGAACTCTATAGCAATGTCCATCTTGCATCTGCAGTTACTTTTCTGTCTAAATAAAATCCCACTTCTGACACCAGATATTGTTGTTAAATAAGGATCAGTATAAACAAATAGGCCGAATAGATGTTTATTTAGGGAGAAATAACTTACAAACTACACAGATAAACACCATGAAATTCAACCCAATCCTCTCCTGTCCAAGTCACACCAGCAAGAGAGCTTTTACCGGCTCTCCCTCCGACTTCCTTCCACAGGTCACTTCCGCTCATGGCTCCAACCCCAATGGGCGTGTTCAGTGCAACAGAAGGACTATCTCACTACACAGGGGTCTGTGTCAGTCCCATGTTGGATTCCCAGCTATAAGTCTGGAGCCCCATTAGCTCCTCCTTGTTCAGGTCAGCTGTGTTTATGTGTTTCTGCAGTGTGGCCTTGTCCTCCCTCTCTGCATCCGAATTCCAGTTTGGCTCAGTGTTTAGTTGTGCATGTATGTTTCTGTTTCCATCAGCTACTAGATGAGGGCTCCATGATGGTGGATAAGTTAGTCGTTGATCTCATTGTCAGGGAAGGGAATTTATGGTAGCCATTACACTGTTGCACAAATTGTTGGGGTCACTCTTGTAGGACTCTGGACATTTCTCTAGGTTCAGTTTCCTCTTCTAACCTATAATGGCTCCCATTTTTATAGTCCTACCTCTCTTGTCCTCTCCTAGCTATCCTCTTCTATTATCTTCTCTTCTCATCTCTTCTCAAGTCCATTCCTTTTCTGACCAAATCTTCCTAGTCCAATGTTCTTTACTCTCCTACTTCTTTCCTTTTGCTAGTTCACTCTCCACTCACTACCCCCCAAATCCCATATGCTCTGGGGACCGTGTCCCTTCCTGCTTCTGTGAATGACCTTATAAGAAACTCTTAGAATACTCCTTGTATCCTAGTTTCTCTGGCAGTGTGATTTGTACAGTGGTTATCTTTTGCACAATGTCTACAATCCACATATGAATGAATACATACCATGTTTATCTTTCTGTGACTGGGTTACCTCATTGAGGATGGTTTCTTCAAATTCCATCCACTTGTCTGTGAGATTCAATATTTTGTTGCCCCCCCCGCACAGAGTAGTATTCCATTGTGTAAAAGTGGCACATCTCCTTTATACATACTTCAGTTGAGGGGCATCTAAGTTGCTTCCATGTTCTTGCTATTATAAATAATATTGCTATGCATATATGTGAGCAAAAGTCTTGGTTCCATGGATGTGGATCATTTGGGTATGTGCATAAGAGTTAGGTTACTGGGTCCTGTGGTAGACTGATTCCCTTTATCCTGAGGAACAGCCATGCTAGTCTGAAAATGGCTCTTCAAGTTTACAGATCAACCTGCAAAGCATAAGTTGTCATTGCTGTTTCCAATTTTAGTCATTCTGACAGCAGTAAGATGGTATCTTAAAGTTGTTTTAATTTGTATTTCCTTGTTAGCCAAAGATATTGAACACTTTCTTAAGTGTATTTCATCATTCCCCCTATTTAGAGTTCTCCATTCAGTTCTATACCTCATTTCATAGAATTATTTGGTGTTTTGTTGACTAGTTTCTTGAGTTCTTTGTATATTTTGGAGATCAGCCCTTTGTCGGATGTAAGATTGGTGAAAATCTTTTCCCAGTCTGTAGGCTGCCATTGGGTCTTGTCCACTGTGTTCTTTGCCTTAGAGAAACTTCTAAGTTTCCATAGGTCCCATTCATTATTTGTTGATCTCAGTGTCTATGCTTTTGGAGTTATTGTCAGGAAACAGTCTCCTGTACCAATTAGTTCAAGAGTACCTCTAATGTTTTTTTTCCTAAGAGGTTCAGTGTGGATGGATTCATGGAGGGATCCATTTGTACTTGTGTTTTGTACATGGCCATAGACATAGATCTATCTTCATTCTTCTATATACCATCATCCATTTGTACCAGCACCACTTTTTGAAGATGCTTTCCTTATCCCATTGTACACTTTTAGCTGTTTTGTCAAAAGTCAGGTGCTCATATGTGTGTGGGATAATACCAAGATTTTCTATTAAATTTCACTGAGCTACTTGTCTATCTTTGTGCTAATACAAGGCTCTTTTCAGAACTATAGCTCTGTAGTAGATCTTAAAGTCAGTGATGATGATGCCTCGTGAAGTTCCTTTATTATACAGGTTGTTTTGGCTATTCTTGTTCTTTTGTTTTTCAATATAAAATTGATTATTATCTTTTCAAGGTCAGTGAAGAATTGTGCTGGCATTTTAATAGATATTGAATTGAATCTTTAGATTGCCATTGAGAAAGTTGCCATTTTTACTATGTTTATTCTACCTATCCATGAGATTGGGAGATCTTTACATTTTCTGGTGTTTTCTTTAATTTCATTTTGTAAATACACAAATTACTATTATATAGGTCTTTCACTTGTTTGATAAGTGTTACCCCAAGGTTGTTTATGTTGTTTGTGGCTATTGTACAGGGTGATGTTTCTCTGATTTCTTTATTAGCCCCTTTGTTGTCTGAATATAGAATGGCTACAATTTTTTTTAGTTTATCTTCTATGCTTATACATTGCTGAATGTGTTTTTCAGCTGTAGGAGTACCATGGTAGAGTTTTCTGGTTGCTTATGTAAACTATCATATCTTCTGAAAATAGAGAAAGATTGAGTTCTTCCTCTCAATTTGTATCCTCTTGATATCCTTTTCTTGTCTTATTTCTTTACCTAGCACTTCAAATACAATAATGAAGATATATGGAGTCAGAGGGCAGCCTAGTCTTTGTACTGATTTTAGAGGAATTGCCTTAAGCTTCTCAATATTCAGCTTGATATTTTCTCTGTGTTTACTACATATTGCTTTTATTATGTTTATATAAATTCCTGTTATCCCTGATCTCTACAAGACCTTTAACATGATAGGATGTTTAATTTTGTCAAAGGTTTTTCTACATCTAGAGAGATGATCATGTGATTTTTCATTTTCAATTTGCTTATATAGTGGTATATTTGAAATATTTTCATATGTGAAGCCATCTCTGCTACCCAAGGATGAAGCCTACTTGATCATAGTAGATGATTTTTCTGATACATACCTGGATTCTGTTTTCCCATATTTTCTTGAGTATTTTTGCATCAATGTGCAGGAGGGATATTGTTCTGTAATTTTCTCTGAGTTGTGTCTTTGAGTGAATGGGTATCAAGTTGATTGTAGCCTCAAATAAGTGTTTTGTACTGAAACTTCTGTTTCTATTGTGTGGAACAGTTTCAAGAGTATTAATATTAGCTCTTCCATGAATTTTCTGTAGAATTCTTCACTGAAGAAGACATCTGGCTCTGGGATTTTTTTTATGTTGGAAGGCTTTCTATGATTACTCCTACTTTGTTAGTTGCTATAGGTCAATATAAGTTGCTTGTCTAGTCTTGATTTAATTTTGTTAAGTAAGAGTTATCCAGAAATTTGTTCATATCCTTTGAATTTTCAAATTTTGTGTAGTATAAGTTTTCAAAATATAACATGAAAATTGCCTGGATTTCCTCAGTGTCTACTGTTCTATACCCCTTTTTGTTTCTGATTTTGTTAATTTCCATTTTCTCTCTTTGCTTTTTGTTTAGTTTGGATAAAGGTTTGTCTCCCTTGTTAATTTTCTGAAAAAAAAAAAAGCAACTCGTTATTGCATTGATTTTTTTTTTTTGTATCATATTCCTGCTTTCTACTTTAATGTTTTCAGCCCAAAAATTGATAATGGGGCCTACTCCTGAGGTTTAAGTTTGCTTCATTTGTGTCCTAAGGTTTTCAGTTGTATTGTTAATTCTCTAATGTGTCTCTCATCCATTTTCTTCATATGGGAACTGATTGCAATCAACTTCCTTCTTAGCAGTGATTTCAAGGTGTCCCATAAATTCATGTATGTTGTATCCACAACCTCATTGAATTTTAGGAATTCCTTAATTTCTTTATTTCTTCTTAGACCCAAGTATGTTGAAATTGAGCATTATTCAGTTTCCATGAATATGTAGGGATTCTGTGATTTGTTGTTGTATTAATTGAATTCCAATTATAAAGCATGTTGGTCTGATAAAATACAGGGTAATATTAAAATGTTTTTGTATCGGGTGAGGATTTTTATGTTGCCTAGTATATGGTCAATTTCAGAGAATGTTCCATGTGGAGGAGAGAAGAATTTATATTCTTTTTTGTTTGGATGGAACATTCAATAGGTGTCTGTGAAAAACAATTGAGACATAACTTCTGTTAGTTCTTTTGTTTCTTTGTAAAGTTTCTGACTTGTGGTCCTGTCTAGTGGTGAGAGTGGGGTGTTGAAGTCTCCCACTCTAAGTGTGTGTGGTTTTATGTGAGGTTTGAATTTTAATACCATTGCTTTTACGAATGTGGTTGTGTTTGTATTTGGGGCATAGAGGTTCAGAATTGAGGTTTTATGCTTAGGATTTCTCGTTTGATGAATACAAAATGACTTTTTTCATCTCTTTTTATTGATTTTGGTTTGAAGTCTAATTTGTTAGGTATTAAGGTAGCCAAACCTGCTTGCTTCTTGGGTCCAGTTGATTGGAAGATCTTTTCCAAGCCCTTTACCCTGAGTAACATCTATCTTTGAAGCTTAGATTTGTTTCTTGTGTGCAGCAGAAGGATGGATTCTGTTTCCGTATTCATTCTGTTAGGCTTTCTCTATTTATTAGTGAGATAATACCATTAACATTGAGGTAAAGTAAGGGACATTGTTGGTTAATGACTTTTGGTTATGATTTGATGTTGGCAGTGGTTTTGTGTATATATTTACTCTGCTTTCCCCTTGGATTCTTTTGAAGTTAGGTTATCTATTTCCTATGGGTTTTTGAGCTGTGGACATGCCACAGGCAGGGCATGATATGGAGCCAATCCAGGGAATTTCCAGGTTAGGGTGTGGGGGGAATTTCACGCAAATTTTTCCCAGACTCACTCTAGCAGAATCCTGGCAATGGGGGTCATAAATCCTGGTGCACAGAGTTTCAAGTGGTTCCTGCATGGATAGGCGGATCTAGCCAGGGCCTGGCACTCTCCTTCTGAATCCTCTCTAGCAGAGGCCCAGCAATGGAGGGCAAGCATCCAGCACCAAGGACTCAGGATGGTGGCAATGATATGTGGATCTAGCTGGGGCCTGGCATTCTTCAAGTGAGGCCTCTAGCCAATGATGGTATCTGTTTTTCTAGCTTTTTTCTTTTTAATATTTATTTATTTTTTGAGACCCCATTTTTTTATGACTCTGATGCTTGTACCACTACTATATCTTGTATACCATGCTTGTCTTGAACTCACAGAGATAGGCTTCCATCTGCCTCCTGAACACTAGCGTTAAATGCATGTGCCACCACCACCCAGCTATTGGCATCTTTTAAAATATGTTCTTTAAACACATTACTGCTTGTATCTCTGTGCTGCTGCTCTCCTATGTTTCTTAGATTTTACTTATTCCATTCCTTTTTTCAAGTGATGTTTATTATTGATTTCTGAGTAGAGCAAAGTTTTTTTTTTTTTTTTTTATCTTTGGGTTGTCTTATGCTGTATAATTGAGAATTGTTTTGAACTCCCAATCCTGCTTCTCACCTACAGTGCTGGGAAGAAAAACCTACACTTCCTTCCTGCCTGTCCCTTGACTGGTAAGTGAGAAGGAAAATAGACCAGAAAATTAGTGAACTCCCAAGACCTCTGATTAGTGTGGGGACTTATATATGAAGAGGGATTTGTGCAAGGATTGAGTTCATGACCCACTTGGATACTAGTGGAGTCACAGTGCAGAAAGGGAGAGGAAGGATATAAGCTGAGATTTCCTCCTTCAATGATAGTTGAGGTGAGCAATGTGGAATCAGTTAATCATTCCTACATAATCCATAATTTTCCTGGTGGGCAGTTTCTTGGAATCCCCAGATGAGGGCTATCAAGAATCTGGATAGAGGAGAGACCTTATCATGAATACAAATTGCTATAGTTAAAGTATTCAGCCAAAACGTGTCTGGGTGAACTATTGTGGACTATGTAACAGGGCTGATATTTTTTGTGGTTTTGGATGTACAGTCTGAGAGAAAAGGTTTGAAAAATCCATGGTGTGCTCTATTGAAACCACATGGAGCTATGCTTATTAGGCCCATGGACACTGTGGCCTTAGTCAGTAATGTTAATGGGATTGCCTGTTTTCCCCCCTGTACTCCACTGCTTGAGTAGCCTTCTGAGGTTGTCCTATCGAATGGTAAATCCTGCTGACTTTTTAGAAGTCTATCGTTTGCTTTCATTTTCCCATACATGTAGTATATAAGAAGCTATTCCTCATGAGAAGCTTACTTAGAATAACACATGAATTAACCAATAACTCCCTGCACCAGCTTTAATCGTTTCTTTGTTCTGCCTTCCCTACTTTTCTCATCTTATAACACTTCTCCCTCCAGATCTGCTGTTCGAAGTTACTCCTGTACTATGAAATATTATGGTGCTATCTTTTCTGTTGAAAGCTTACATTGCCTTACTGGCCCGACATGCAGTATCTGTCTCCTAAAACAACTAAGGCTATTTATTATTGCACCAATAAACTCTGTCTCAAAAAAAAACAATAACAACAAAAATAACCATCTGTTGTAGGTTCTTTCCTTTTTGATCATTACCAAAAATGAACACAATTTGTCTATACAGACATATTTATTTACTTATTTCTTAAGTCTATGGCAATGTCTTTATGTCCTTGATTATCCCTGCTTAAACTACATGATTGGATGCCCTCAGTGGAATTTTTGGGACCAAGCTTCTTAAAAACTTTATTTTTGGATATCAATTATTTATATGGATATGTTTAATAAACAGAACTCATTAATTAGTAACATTGCTCATTAAATTAAAATATAATTCTCTGAACGATGGCAGAATATTACCCCCATTTGCATAGAGAAATCTAGACCATGTGGTGTCTCTCTTTGAAACAAATATCAGTCACTGCAGGGTAAGAAGCAGAACAGTTTAGGCATCCTTTTGAGTTAATTTTGTAAGAGTCTGTGTGTATAAGTTCTGAACACATAGAGTCATCGGTAGCTGGGTAATATTAAACAAAAATCTCAGGTTACGTGGATGAATTTTTCTTGTTTTTTTTTTTTTTTTTTTTGACACAAAGTTGATGGTGTTTACCCCTCTTATTTTTTTTCTCTTCTTCCCCTTTGTTCTTTCCCTTATATTTTATACCTCTAGATCACTGCATGGTTGTTGTAGGTGTAGAAGCCATGCTGTATCAATATATGTACTATATAGTTTTCATAATCCTATTGGGATTCCAAGTGGTTCCCATTTGCATGAATCTTTTTAATCAGATATCATTTTATAGTGTGTTAGAAATTTAGTTTGCACTGTATTTGAGTCATGTTGCAAATTTTTCTTATACAGAATATGCATACTAATGCATCATGTTCTCAATGATTATAGTTTAATTTTTATTTATGTATTGTTTTATTCTTATTGTTTTCAATCTGGAAATCACATTTACTGTTTTGCTCAGCACATATTCTACTTGTGGATGACCTGAGTAAGATCCCAAAACCCAAAATTGTAGGCTCAATACAATGTCACCTCCAGATGCAGGGTATCTGACAATCTCTACTATAGTATGTAATAATTACACATGGGAAACATCTTTCACACACAATCCAAATATATAAAAACTGGGAACGAATTTGTTTTCAAAATCTTTGTTACTGAAGCTGAAAGACCTGCTGAGGGAGTGGACCCTCACACCCCAACTCAGGAAAGGTAGTCCCCCCAAATCACTCATAAGAAGCGGTCTTGATGAAAAAGCATGAGGTCTTTTATATTCCAGTGCCCTGGGGTCCACAGCCAAACTCCATGTGTGGTAGAGGACTGGGAACCCTGGGTACAGTGTTCATACAGCTTTTATAGGGTTACAAAAAAGCCCACACATTACAAACCAATCATCTCATAGCATCCAGTGCAGACCAATCAATTTGAACTATTCAAGCCTGGGGTTAGCCCAGGAAGTCTGCCTTCGCTAGGGCTTCTGGGTAGTGTGACGAGGTCCATTTCCTGTTCTCATTCAGTCACAGATGCTGTTGGTAAATGATCAAGAATGACATTTTGCCTTCTCACTACTACGGGGCAGAGTCTAGGAAATATTAGGCTAAGTTTTTCCATCCTTACAAAGCAACAATGAGAGCAAAACCAGCCTCTTTTTGTGGATGATTCTCATAAAATTTGTTTCTATTTTAATTTTTTTTAATTTGTTTTCATTTCACATACCAATCCCTCCTTCCCAGTCCTCTTCTCCAACCACTCTCCCTTCCCTTCAACTTTGAGTAGTCAGAGAGGGTAAGGTCCTCATTCTGGAGTCAACAAAGTCTGGCATACAAAGCTTTGGAAGGACCAAGCCTCTCTATTTTTTATCTTGACTGAGAAAGATAACCCACTATGGGGTGTGGGCTCCAAAAACACTGTTCAAGCAACTGGGATGGGTCCTGGTTTCACTGCCAGGGGCCCTCTAACAGTCACCTAAGTGTCAACCACATTCAAAGGGTCCAGTTTATTGCCTTGAAGGTGCCCCAGCTGTCAGTCCATACTTCCCACTAGTTATAGTAGATGTGGTGTGGCTATTTTGGAAAGGGCTTTACCCTGTTAGAGGAAACACATCACTGTAGGGTCAGGCATTTATGTTTCTTATTCTCAGAATGATGCACAGTGTGTCAGACAATGTCCTGTTGCCTCTGAGTCATGCTGTAAGGACTCTAACCTCGAGGACTGCAGCAGCCTCCATGCTGACATGTCCCCTGTCATAAGAGAACCCCTAAAATTTTAAGTGTGACACTTCAATTAAATATTTTCCTTGTAAGTGTTGCCCTGACCCTGCTGTGTCTTTACACAGCAATGAAAACCTAACAAAGACAGACGTTGGTTCTAGGACCTGGTTTATTTCTATGATAGACTCTCCCTATCGTACAATTTATTTCTGATGTGTTCTCAGTAGTGTTGTTCTGGTAGCTTGCCTCTCCCTTTATGTCTGTTTATTGGGATTTCTTTCTCAGGGTATATGCTACTTAAACGGCCAAAGAAATGGTGCATGCAGTCCTCTTATTCAGTTTACTTCTAATGTGCCTAGGTTAATGCATTATAATGTACATGTATAAAATAAGTGAGAGAAGCACCAAGGATTATATGACTATATTGTCAAAGAAGTTTACATTTACAATGTGAGTCTTATACTTCTTTGTCACACATGTATGTGTTATTTTAGGATGCAGTGACCTATGACGATGTGCACATCCACTTCAATGAGGAAGAGTGGGCTTTGCTAAATCCTTCTCAGAAGTGTCTCTACACAAATGTGATGCTGGTCACCTACAGGAACCTCACTGCTACAGGTAAGACTGAATTTTCCTTCATATTTTAAAATAAGGGACCAAATATTTCTTGATTGTTGATACTGCTCTGTAATTTTGATTAAGAAAAAGGAAAATTGGGTGAGTGAGGCATGGTTCTAAGGTTAATTGAAGTTATTACTTAAATTTTGTACAATTTGCAAGAATACATCATATATTTTCTGTTATTTCAGGCTACATTTGGGATAACCATAATACGAAGGATCATTGTCAAACTGATAGAAGACAGAGAAGGTAAATTTTCACGTGCAAATTTATGCAAATTTGACTCTGAAGATATTTTAATATATCCTGGAAATTTTATTGAAGAGTCACACTTAAAAAATTAAAAAGATTAAGAAGAGCAACAGTGAAAATAAGTGTAGCTTAAAGTACAGTGATGATTGTCATTTTCTCACAAACCCCTGTACCTCAGTGAAAGGTAGCTTGTCTGTGTTTGCAAGGCATTGGTGTAAAATGAAAGGGAAACTATGTCTGAACAGATACCACCCTTTGAATTATAGCACCCAGATATCTATTCTGTAGATATGCCAATCTGTTTATTTTCATACTATTCAGATATTTTAAATATTTTAAACAGTATACATGTTGCATAAGTGATAAGTATATGTCCAAGACCTTCTAACAAAAAAGTCTATAGTTAAGAAGGCATTACTTATCTATTTGTGACTTTGCTATGGATATTGGAAGGGTCATTTTATGAGTGTCAAGAAGGTTGTTATGTAGAAACCTTAAAGTTGACTTAAAGAAAGTCAAACGGGGAATACTATATGGAAGCCTTTTATCTGTTTTCTTAAGCATATCATAAGCATATCATATGTAGAGTCAGGTAGTTGTGGCCCATACCTTTAATTCCAGCATTCATGATCAAGAGCAAGGTGGATCCCTTAAGTTTGTGATCACCCCGGTCTACAAAGTGAGTGCCACAATAGCCGGGTTTACACAGAGATATTCTGTATTAGAAAATGTAGGAAAAAAAAAGAGTTTAGGTTACTCTAAATACAAGCCATGTGAATTTAGAATGTGGAAAGAAGCAATGTACCTCTCTCTCTTATGACAGTGAGAAGAAATGAAAGGTATTTAGTAGTCCCCACTTTGAGGATATTTGTTGAATGTGAAACAACTTTCAAATTTATCACTATTCCTAAGTCATCTGAAAGATACCATCAACTTACATTGTAGTAAATCCATATGACCATTGGAATGTCTGAATGCTTCCATTTGTACTGGTACATTTAGCCAATGTAGTATGATTTATATGAAGGAAAAACTGATAAATGGAATAAATATGGCAAAGCTCTGAGTTCTTTCAGTTTTTTAAATTATGTGGGAGATTTTATGTAAATAGATGCCATAATTGAAGGCCATGAAAGAAAGGCTCTTACTCTGAATCACAGGTATCTTCAATGAAAACAAAACAATACCACATGAGAGAGGCATTATGAATGTAAAACTCAAGATCTGATTATTGTTTACAATTAGGCCAAATTATAACTTTATTTTATACATGTATAACTTTCTTTAGTATCATGCATGTGGTAAAGTTTTACATATGCTAATTACCTTTGCAGAAATGAAAGAAGCCATAAGGGAGCGAATCCTGTGAATATACACAATGAATGTGTGAAAAACTTTGTGGGTTACAGGCATCTTCAATGGCTTGAAAAAATTCATACTGGAGAGAAACCATATAGAAGTCTACAGTATGGTGATGTCTTTGCATGTCACCATTTTCTTCTCAGTGAAAGAGCACACATGATAAAAAACATCTATGAATATAGTCAATGTGGTAAAATGTTTGTAAGACATACTATGCTTAAAAGACATATTAGAACACATACTGGAGGGAAAACACAAGACTATAATCTATGTGGTAAATGTTTTTCACAATACAGTCATGGGGTATGTTATAAAAGAACACATATTGGAGAGAAACCCTATGTCTGTAACCAATATGGTAGGGCATTTTCACAAGTCAGTAAGCTACAATCTCATCATAGAACACATACTGGAGAGAAACTCTATGAATGTATTCAATGTGGTAAAGCATTTGCAAGTAATGGCCATCTTAAAAGACATATAAGAACACATACTGGAGAGAAACCCTATGTGTGTAATCAATGTGGTAGAGCGTTTTCACATGCCAGTAATCTCCAGTCTCATCATAGAACTCATACTGGAGAGAAACCCTATGAATGTAATCAATGTGGTAAAGCATTTGCAAGTAATGGTCATCTTAAAAGACATATAAGAACACATACCGGAGAAAAACCCTATGTATGTAATCAATGTGGTAGGGCATTGTCACATGACGGCACTCTCCACTCTCATCATAAAACACATACTGGAGAGAAACCCTATGGATGTAATCAGTGTAGTAAAGCATTTGCAAGTAATGGTCATCTTAAAAGACATATAAGAACACATACTGGAGAGAAACCCTATATATGTAATCAATGTGGTAGAGCGTTTTCATGTGCCAGTAATCTCCAGTCTCATCATAGAACACATACTGGAGAGAAACCTTATGGATGTATTCAATGTGGTAAAGCTTTTTCACAACACAGCCATCTGGTACGTCATAAATGAACACATACTGGAGAGATACCCTAAGAATGTATTCAATATAGTAAAGCTTTCACAACATATGATATGCTTAAAAGTCATATAAGAACACATACTAGAGAGAAACCTTATGGATACCATGAATATGATACAGCCTTTGCACATCCCAGCATTCTCTTAAGTCATAAAAGAATGTATACTTGAAAGATACTGAATGTATCCCATGTGGTAAAGCCTCTCTGTGTATCATTAGTCTTTATAATCACAAAAAAAAATCATAGTGCATAGAACCCCTATAACGTAACCATTGTAGTGATGCTGTGCACTTTGCTTATACCAATAATTTTTGTGAGCCTAGGAAAGCCCTTATAGAAAGGAATCTTCCTAGAAAGGATGTGGTATGATCTTCATTCAACACACATCGAGTTACATAGTTTGCTGGAGAGAAAAATATTTGACAATTGTGAACAATCAGTTCAATCACTACAATGTCTCTGTTTTGTTCTCACTTGCAAACTCATGTGGAAAAAAGTCCTGGAATTTTACTGGTAAGGGAACCATGTTTCATGGTAACCCTTGTCTTTATTTACATAAAAACCTCATTCAGATGGATTGATATCTCTAAGCCCAATCCTTCATGCTTACTTTCTTTTACATGAAGCAATTCATGTTGCAGGGAAACTTTGAAGACTTTAGAACCCTCAACACAATGGTTACAGGATTGAGTACTCATTTAGAGAAAATATTCAAATATGGAAATCTGTTTAGAGTTTTGATTTAATTTTAATTATATGATTTTAGTGTATGAGTTTGTGATTGTTCATGGTTTCTCACAAGAAGATTACATCCTTGAGTATTCCTGTAGGAGGAACTACAGTATGTTCTCAGAAAACTGACATAGGTCATGGCAATGAACTTGCCATAAATTTGTTCATCCACATTTCTAAACATGTACATATTTTAAATCCTGTTTTGTCATCTTGAAAACAGGTAATAGAGAAGAATTCATGGAAGAGGAAACCCACATCATGTAAACAATTTTGTGAACATGTTAGACATCATACTTGACTTTAATCTTAATAAATAAAATTTATTCATGTGGATATGGTCCATTAGTAAGTTCACTAGCCCCAAGAAAAATGATAAATGAGTTATTATTGGGGAACAACTTACACAGATGATAATAAATAACTACGGAGGAGTTCCAGCTTAGAAGGATGCATTCCCTGCCGTTCTGATTTGATCTGCTACATGGGAGAGAGACGTGAGAGACAGAAAGATGGAAAGGGAGTGAGAAATAGATGGAGGAGGAGTGAGAGAGTTACAGACAGATTGTGAAGGAGAGAGGTCCACCCCAGGGTTCTCCATCTTCTGTTCATATACACAGAACCAAAGGCACTACATAAGAAATAACTTCATGAGATGATCTGAGCAGAAAGCCTGGATTCACAAGAACACCCTCCCCTCTAAATGACCGGTCCACTAGAGGTTCTGATTGGTTCTTATAGCCTAAGTGATAGGACCAGGCAAGCAGAATATACACAGCTGCTTGAGAGTGGGATTTATAACAGGGCAACCAAATAATCCCACCATTTGTATACACATAGAAGCCCACAGGGCTTCCACCTAAATTACCCTGAGACCCTGAGTGTGGGGTCATTGGTCTGTGCCCGGCTTCTTTTTGCTGGCAAGGGACAATGTGGGGTGGAGTTTTCAGGTGTTGGTGGACTCAGCAGGAGATGTGTGTTGAGAAGTTTTCTCTTAGCTGCAAGTCTGGAGACCTTAGGCATCTGTTCCTTGAGTAGGGAGATAAGGAGGGTTGAGTGAAGTTTCAGCCATAACAGTGAGTTGCAGGTAGCACCATTCTGATCCCCAACCTCAGTGTACCTAATTCAAACCCTCATCTGAACTCACCTCAGTTCAGACTCTGCCCTTAAAAAGCTGCCATTAGAGGCTCAACCGAGATGTGGAGCAGATGCAAAGGCATCCACTTTTAGATCCACCACCTGATCCCTTGTTTTCTATTCTCCAGGGAAACCCAGGACAGTTATGCTCTGATTAAGTATGGATTCATTATTTCAGTATTATTGAAGCATTGCATCAGAAACTCTGGGTTTCAGTTTTCCTTTCCACTCACCAGGATTTTTAAGTTCACAGGGGTCTTTGCTCTTATGCTCCTGCCCACACGGCAGAACCAATACAGAATTCTTGTTGCTCCCTGGATTCTTTGACCACACATTTCACTCCAATCAAATAGTCCAGCCCTCCGGATATGAGAGAGTGTTTCCATTGTGTTGTACTTTCCAATTGATTTTCTCACTTCTTTCAATTAGTCACTCAATCTCTCCTTCTCTAAAAAGTTTACACCTTTGGAGGTGCCTACCTGCCTCCAATTCCTTTCCACCACTACTCTCTGGAATATACTCCCAGACACTTCTATTAAGCTCTTTGTCTCTGTCCTCCTTAATGTAGGAATGAGCTGCTGAGTCAGATGATTGGTTTCAGCTTGCATCTCTCTCACAGTTAGCACAAGGAGACCCAGAAGATGGAATGAGCTCATGACACAGCAGTTGCTGCTGGCAGTTTAGGAATTAAGTTCATACCTACTTTGCAGCCACTCTGGTGTTTGACTTGGTGTCATTACTTATTGGAAAAATCATTGGCTAGGTTTGTTTTCTAGATGCAACAGCTTGTTAGCCTCTAATCAACCTATAAGACTCAGGCATTATGGTACCCTGACTCTGTTACATGGGAGAATGCACTGAAGAATTTTCTCTGCTCTGCCTAGAGTTACTTAAATACTAGTGTGCACACAGGAGCAGAAGTCCCATTTAAAAAGCAGACCTTGCCCACTTACACTCCCTCCCTCTTCTCTCTTTCAGGCTCTGTGTTCTCTTGCTGCTATTTCTGCTCTCTCTCCTCTCTTCTCTTTCTGCTCCTTTCTCACTATTCTCTCCTGTCACCTCTCTGTGTACCTGTTTCTCTTTATATATTTTTTTTCTTTTCAATTCCCTGTCTTTCCCCTTTTGTAATAAAACTTCTCACTCAAGTTCTGGCTGCCTGGCATGTTTATACCACACCTTGGTCACCTGCTCTTTCCATGGAATCTGCAATAGCCTTCCATGCAGGAACAACATTTAGGTTTATCTTAATATTGAAGCAAGAGGACATTGTCATGAGATATCCACCCTACCAGTACCCAAAGATAACTGAGTAGACATCACTGAATTTACATAATGGTGGTTCAGCTGTAAAGTGGGTCAACATATTTCTCCATTATATCTGTCTTTGTCAAAAGTCAATTGTTAGTAGAGGGAGGATGTGGGGATTCAACTCTTTTCCTGACTGATATCCCAAGTGCTGACCTGAATTTTAAATTTTCTTTTACTTCTTGTGTTGATGCCATGGCTGGGCTGGAACTCCTGGTATAAATTAGCCTACTGAAATGTCTTAGTCTCTGTGGAACCTGGGATTGCTGGATCATGGTTAGAGGTACCCCACTACCCAGTTGTAAACTGAACTTGTAGGCAAAGGGTGCCACTTGTCATATACATGTCAGGGTTAGGGTTTCATTTTTTTATTCAATGTTTTAGAGGATGTCTCTATATTTGAGTGTGTATATATGTTACATATGCTTTTGTTATTGTTTAAAGATGACATTGCAGCTTTATTTTTTCAGTCAGAAAATACTCTCTGATTTGAAATATTTTTTATGTTTTCAAAGTATGTAAGTTACAGCTTGCTAAGCTATAGTGACTAAATATAGGTATCAAAATGATAAGGTTATGCTTTGTTCTTTTGTTGTTGTTGATGATATTTTTTTGTAATATTTGTGCCTGTCTGTATGTTTTCCTTCCATAAACAAGATTTCTTATAGTGAACACTCATCTTGCTCTCTCTTTCAGAAAAAGAGGAACTTGCAGTCCTGATAATCCAGCCTCTACTTCCTAAGTGCTGGGGGGACAAGTGTGTTTCACTTAGTTTCTCAATCTCGTCATGTTTTTTTACGTTTTTTTTTTTTTTTTTAAGAGTCTTTCTATTTTGCTTAGACTTGCCTCAAATTCTGGCTGTCTTCCGTTATTAGCCATCTGAGTTTGCAGTTACAGGCAGTTTGAGCTTGAGCTACGAGAATCCATGAATGGCCACATTTTTAAACAAAACATCACAGAGAAGTGTGGCAGTGACCTACAGTCTAGACAAAGCTGCTTAACCAATGTGCTCTGGAACTTTACTAAAGTTACTTAATTTGTGGATTTCTTTTTAATCAACAGGAAAATGAATGAACATAAAAAAGAATTTAGTAGCCAGGCATTGCTAGCACTTGCATTCAATCCCAGAACTTGGGAGACAGAGGCCATTGGATCTTTGTTAGTTTGAGGGAAGCCTGATCTATAGACAAAATTTTTGAACAGTTTACAAAGCTAAAAGGAAACCCTGTGTCGAAAAACAATAACAACACAAAACAAAAATTCATCTAATAAGTAGTCGTTCAAGAATTTAAATGAAGCACTACTGATACAGAGGGGGTTGGATCTCTGAGTTTAAGAACAGCAAGGGCTACAAAGAGAAAACATGTGTGTGTGTGTGTGTGTGTGTGTTTGTGTGTTTAATACTTTAAATTATGTATACATATGTAAATACATATGCAAGTACCCATGGAGATCAGGAGAAACCATATACTGCATTTACAGATGTTTTACAGATGTTTTAGAGACACATGGGTTGGGGACTACAAGTAGAAATCCAGTCCTCTGGAATAGGAAGGGGTCCTCTTAACCTAAACTATTATGCTAGCCCAACAAAGTCACTACTTACAGTAATTCTGCAGATTATTATTATTTTTAATTGTTCTTTTCATACTTTGCTGAAGTTTTATGAAAGAAACTGGATCCAAAAACTCAACCAACCTCCAGGAGTTTATTGGGATGCAGAGTGAAGGAAGGAATAATTGTTAAACAATTGGGTGCAGAAATAGAAAGAGAGAGAAAACTGGCAGAAGGTGCTTGATTATAAAGAGGAAGGGAGCAGTTTAGAACCAGGCTCTGCCGTTGGGGCCATTGAAACTGGAGTTATGGGGGTTTCATTGGCCCAGGTCCTCGTGGACTTTGCATGCATGAACTTTATGCAGTCACTTAATGAATGCATGGATTAGCCATCCAAACTTTGAGAACCTTTGAGATGTCAGTGTAAAGTGGTCATCTCTGAATGACATATCCAGGAGGGAAGGGAAGGTCACCTGTGGCAAGCAGAGAAGATCGACTCCAGTGCATGGAAGGAACCTGAGCATTAGAGTGCCATGTGACCTGAAAAAGTTCCCTAAGAAGAAAACACAGGCCCTGGAGAGGACTTGTGTGGGATGATAGTCAGGTGCTGAGGAGAAACCACCAGGGCAGGAAGAAGAGTGTTTGGGAGCAGGAAGAGGGCCAAGTTGCCCACAACCCCTCGGGAGGTAGAACCCAATAATACAGTTATTATTTTATTTCCTTTGTTAATTACAAAACATTGAAATCATAAAAAGTTACAAAGGACACTAGCTGTATGTGGAGTGACACAGGCCTTTTCATTCCAGCAACCAGGAGGCAGAGGGAAATCTTTCTATTTGAGGCTAGTTATGATTTCCAGGACAGCCTGGGATTCACAGATAACCCAAGTCTGGAAAAGCAAACAAAAGAACCCTGCAGCAAATACGTTTTCATTTATACCTCAAAATGATAAAAAAAAAAAAAAATACCCCATGTGACCTAATTGTCTTCCTACACTTCAAGCCTTGCCCTAAGGGAATTCTTTTACAATTTTTCCCAGGGGAAAACTTGTTTGCAATATGTCTTTCATGTACAACAATTTGGGGATGGGCTTTTCTCTTTTCTGACTGGTGATTTCTTTTCTCCAACAAGGAGTATTTGTGGTGCACAGTGTTATTAAACTTTAATAAACAACACTCAAGGTTTTTTCAGCTTGTTGGGTGTATTCACACCCTCAGAGGCTGTGTTTGTGTGTGTGTGTGAGTGTGTTTGTATATTTGTTTGTGTGTTTATTTGTAGACCAGAAGACAACTTTTGGAGCCTATTCTTTCCACCATAAATCTCAGACATTTAACTCAGGTCCTCTAGACTGGCACTGAAAATAATTTTATCCCCATTACCCTTTCAAACCTTGCCTTATTGTATCTTGATACTTTGTTGAGTTCATTATTTAATAACTTTTTAATACAAATATTTGCTTTCCTTATGTGAATTTTGCACACAATGCATGTGACTGCTTGCAGCAGCCATAAAAGTGCACTGGATTACATGCAGCTGGAGTTATACAAGTTTATAAGCCACTAGGCATGGATACTGGGAAGTAAACACACGTATTTGACAATAGCAGTAAATACATTTTGCCTCTGATCTAGCTCTACTGCTCCTAATTTAAATTTTTAATTGAAAGATATTTTCTTGTGTAGTTTAATTACATGTGTAGTTTTTTTTTGTGATCAAGCACATGCCTGTAAACATGTGCTATCATAGAGATTTTAAAAAGGAAACACTGAGGAGTTGGTACTAGCTACTTGGGACAGTGGAATTTAATTCAGCTTGTTTAATTTAGTATAAAGTGCCACTTCCCAATGATATACCTCAATAACAATTAATTTTAAATTTTAGTTTTAGTTTAAATACAGAATATTGGTTTCCATCGTGGAATCTTTATATACTTGTGATTATGTGATTTCCTTATTTGTCTTCTTCCCACACAACTCTCCCATTTGACCCTCCCCATCTCTAGCTGATTACATTTCTTGTGCATTTAGTTCTAAAATGTATTTACTACTCTTTACAAGAAAGCTTCTTGAGTGTTTTTCGTATCTACCAATATTGGGTTCAAACAAAAATTAATTAAAAAAAATTGGGAAGAACAATTCATATTCAAAGGAAAACACAAATATGACATGTTAATTCTTAATATTGATGTCCCAAACACATGATCAGGAAATGTACCCAAGAGGAATAGACAGGAAGATACTATTGAATCATGGTTCAAATTAACAAACTAGAAATAAAGTAAAAAAATTATTGAATGAAAAATATATTTGATTTTTGTGAGAAAATGAACCATACAGACAAAACATTATCAAAACTAAGGAACAGACAGGATATAACAATTAATAAAATCAGAATTTAAAAGGAGACATGAGCCACCTTATGGAAGTGGATGATGTTACATCAAATCATTATTTGATTATTTAGTTATAGAAAACAATGATGATATCATTCATGACACCTGGAATTTAGTGCCACGTATTGGGGTCAAGTACAACACATCATCTAATTACATAAATTATTGAAATTGACAATTCATAATAATACCCAAGCTAAGGTAAATATTTGTATAATTATGTAAACCAATAATCCTCCATTCAATGAAGAGACCTGTAAAGCTCCCTCTTGTGGAGATAATGTGCAATATCATAACATTTTGTGATTAATTGTTTAAATTGATGATGATGACATCTTTCATGACTGGAGTCTGGCCATGCTTCACTGTAAGTTATATGCTAAATAGCCTCTTTATTGTGACAGGTATCTATTACTGACTTATTTAATTATTTAAATGATTTAAACGACAGACAATGATATCATCGATCCCGATTAGGGTGCAAATATCTGTCGGGGACAAGGCTTAGAAGTTTGCAGATATGGACACAGCAGTTGCTGAATGACCTATGCATCACCCAGAATAATAGGGATCCTGGATGATTGAGTCCAGAAGATTCCAGGGTGACCTCCAAGAAGTATAAGGACTTCACCAAGGCAGGCATGGTGGTCTGGGTGTTTGACTCCCTGCTCTTCCTCCACATCTTCACATTGGTTGTGATCTATGATTAGAAGAAGTAGTGGCACAAGGAGGTCGGCACCATCAGTGAGAACTCGCCAAAGAATGATAATGCAGAACACGAAAGAAATGCTCTCTCTCAGCTCTGCTGGCGATGCCCCTGCTGCAGACATCTTGTCAGATGATAGCAACATTTTAGCTACTACTGCTATGCCAGGTATGGGCATATCAGCACAGGTCCTGCTGCACCACAACAGAGATTAATGTGCTGGTGATGATGTTAATCAGGCAAGACAGTATGCTTATCTGATTTTTAACTTATGGAATTTTAAAAATCCGTGATGACAGCATAATTTATTATGTCTGCCATGTCTGCCCATGAATTGATGATACAAAAGAGTTCACCTACTTTTATATTTAAAGATGTAACTATTAAATTATTTCATTATAAAATCTGTGAAACATGAAATTTGGTGCCACCGTGTTTCATTCAACTGTGACAGAAGATCTATCTATCTGATTATTTCATTACTCAAATCTGTCTTTTTCTACTCCAGGAAGAGTGGAGTCTGGATCCAACTTGATGGTGTTAATTGTTTCTTGTGATTTCTTTATTTATTTATTTAAATTAATATTGATATCATTTTGTTATCTCTCTATGGGTGAATTATGAGAAATTATCTCATTAATCATTCATTTTTTGGTTCAAATATATGATTAAAAACTCAATGATTTCTACAGTTTTGAGCAATCTTGTAGGAGTCAGGTATAAAACATCATCAACTTCTTCAATTATTATTCACTGAATTATGAAAATATATCCTTATTTATTCAGTGATCACTGGAGTTTTGAGCCTCCTTTTAGGAGTCAATCATGCCATACCATCACATCATCTAATACTACACTTACTTATTTAACTGTAAAATTATGAAATTAAATAACAATTCATCCTTTAACACATATTTAAAATAAGGATGATGTTATGGACCATAAGTCCATTTGGATTCAGATTTTGGGAGTTAATGATGTAACATCATCACAGTACCTGATTAGCTATTTAATAGATCATTGCATCAGCCATAGATTTACGACTTTGTTGCAATCTTGTCAGAGTTAATATAAAATGCCAACTAATTAATTATCAATTTAATTTTTTAAATAAATCATTATTCCAGGAAGAGATCAGTCTGACTTCTCCATGTGGGACTTAAGTATGTACCACCATGTCATTATTCATTTATTTTAATTATATATTAATTGTTTAAATCGAAGAGGGTGTTGTCCTTCATGACTGGAGTCTGGCAATTCCTACCTTGGAGATAATCATGTGGCATTATTTAATTATCTAATTATTACTTCCTTGAAAATCACTGGAGTTTGGTATTGATCACAGGAGAAATCCATCAACACAACGTCTCAGTTCTGAACATCTATGCCCCTAATAAAAAGTCACCCACATATGTAAAAGAAACACTACTAAAATTCAAAGCTCATATAAAACCTCACACACTTATAGTGCCAGACTTCAATACACCACTCTCAACACTAGACAGGACCACAAATCATAAACTCAACAAAGAAACAAAAGAACTAACATAATATATGGCTCAACTGGGGTTAACAGACATCTATAGAACATTCCATCCAAACACAAAAGAATATACCTTCTTCTCTGCTCCATATGGAACCTTCTCTAAAATCGACCACATACTAGGTGTCATAACAATCCTCAACAGATACAAGAGAATAGGAATACCCTGTATCTTATTGGACCACCATGCTTTAAAATTGGAATTCAACAACACAAATAGCAGAAAACCTGCAAACTCATGGAAACTGAACAATGTGCAATTGCACCACTCCTGGGTAAAAGAAGAAATAAAGAAAGAAATTAAGGACTTTCTAATATTCAATGAGAATGAAGACACAACATACCCGAACTTATGGGACACCTTGAATGCAGTGCTATGAGGGAAGTTCATTGCACTAAGTGCCTATATGAAGAAAACAGAGGATAGTCACATAAGAGAATTAACAGCCCACTGAAAACCTTAGAACAGAGAGAAGCGAATTCACCACGCAGGAGTAGACGCCAGGAAATAATCAACTTGAGGGCTGAAATCAACAAAATAGAAACCAGGAAAACAATACAAAAAATCAATGCAACAAAGAGTTGGTTTTTTGAGAAAATCAACAAGATAGACAAACCTTTATCCAAACTAACGAAAAAGCAGAGACAGAACATGCAAATTAACAAAATCAGAAATGAAATGGGGAACATAACAACAGACACAGAGGAAATCCAGTCAATTTTCACGTCATACTTCAAAAATCTGTATTCCACAAAAATTGAAAATTCAAAGGAAATGGACAAGTTTCTGGATAACTATCACTTACCAAAATTAAATCAAGAACAGACAAACAACTTAAATAGACCTATAACCCAAAATGAAATAGAAGCAGTCATCAAAAGCCTTTCAACAAAAAAAAAGTCCAGGGCCAGATGGATTCAGTGCAGAATTCTACCAGACATTCAAGGAAGAACTAATACCACTACTCCTCAAACTGTTCCACAAAATAGAAACAGAAGGTTCATTGCAAAACTCTTTTTATGTGGCCACAATAACCTTGGTACCCAAGCCTCAAAAAGACACAACTAAGAAAGATAACTAAAGACCAATAACACTGATGAACAGCAATGCAAAAATACTCAATAAAATTCTGGCAAACCAAATTCAAGAATACATCTGAGAAATCATCCACCATGATCAACTAGGCTTCATCCCTGGAATGCAAGGATGGTTCAACATACAAAAATCTATCAACATGATCCACCATATAAACAAACAGAAAAAGAAAAAACCATATCAATATCTCCCTAGATGCTGAAAAAGCCTTCGACAAGATTCAACAACCTTTCATGATAAAGGTCTTGGAGAGGTCAGGGATAACAGGAACATACTTAAACATAATAAGAGCAATATACAGCAAATCAACTGCCAACATCAAACTGAATGGAGAGAAACTTAAGCCAATTCCTCTAAAATCAGGAACAAGTCAAGGCAGCCCTCTCTCTCCATATGACTTCAATTTCAAACTAGAAGTTTTAGCTAATGCTATAAGATAACAACAGAATATCAATGGGATCCAAATTGGAAAGGAAGGAATCAAACTGCCTCTATTTGCAGAGGACATGATAGTTTACATAAGCGACCCAATAAACTCTACCATGGAACTCCTACAGCTGATAAACACCTTCAGCAAACTAGCATAATACAAGATAAACTCAAAAAAAAAATCAATAGCCCTGTTTTTTCAGACAACAAAGAGAAAGAAATCAGAGAAACCTCACCATTTAAAATAGCCATAAGCAGCATAAAGTTTCTTGGTTTAACACTTACCAAACAAGTAAAAGACCTATATAACAGGAACTTTATGGCTCTAAAGAAAGAAATTAAAGAAGATACCAGAAAATGGAAAGATCTCCCATGCTCTTGGATAGATAGGATAAACATAGTAAAAATGGCAATGTTGCCAAAAGCAATCAACAGATTCAATGGAATCACCATTAAAATCCCACCACAATTCTTCACCGACCTTGAAAGGATAATAATCAACATAATATGGAAAAACAAAAAACCCAGGATAGCCAAAACAACCCTTTACAATAAAGGAATGTCATGAGGCATCACCATTCCTGACTTTAAGCTCTACTACAGAGCTATAGTTCTGAAAACAGCATGTTATTGGCCTAAAAATAGAAAGGTCGACCAATGGAATCGAATTGTAAATCATGATATTAACCCACATACCTATGAACACCAGATTTTCGACAAAACAGCTAAAATTATACAATGGGATGAAGACAGCATCTTCAACAAATGGTGCTACCACAATTGGATGAGGGTATATAGAAGACTGCAGATAGACCCATGTCTGTCGCCATGCACAAAACTCAAGTCCAAATGGATCAAAGACCTCAACATCAATCCAGCCACATTGAACCTCTTAGAAGAGAAAGTAGGAGGTACCCTTGAACAAATTGATATAGGAGACCGCTTCCTGAATATAACTCCAGGGGCAGAGACACTGGGAGAAACAACTAATAAATAGGACCTCTTCAAACTTAGAAGCTTCTGTAAGGCAAAGGACACAGTGGAAAAGACCAAATGGTAGCCCAAGGACTGGGAACAGATTTTCATCAATCCTACATCTGACAAAGGTCTGATCTCCAAAATATACAAAGAACTCAAGATACTCGTCAACACAACACCAAAGAACCCTATTAAAAAATGGGGTACAGAACTGAAGAAAGAATTCTCAGTAGAGGAAATCAAGAAGGCTGAAAGACAATTAAGAAAATGCTCCACATCCTTAGCTATCGGGGAAATGCAAATCAAAACAACTTTGAGATACCATCTTACTCCTGCCAGAATGGCTAAAATTAGAAACACCAATGATGACTCATGTTGGAGAGGATGTGAAGAAAGGGGAACACTCCTCCACTGCTGGTGGGAGTGCAAACTCATACAGCCATTTTGGAGATCAGCATGGCGGTTCCTCAGGAAAATGGGAATTAGTTTGCCACAGGACCCGGCAATGCCCCTCTTAGGCATATAACTAAAGGGTTCACATCCATGCAACAAAGCCATCTGTTCAACTATGTTCATAGCAGCACTATTGGTAATAGCAAGAACCTAGATGCATGTCAATTGAAAAATGGATAATGAAGATGTGGCACATCTACACAATGGAATACTCCTCTGCAGAAAAAAAAATGTTATCTTGAAATTCGCAGGCAAGTAGATGGCACTTAAAGAAACCATCCTGAATGAGGTATCCCAATCACAATAAGAGGAACACAGTATGTACTCACTGATATATGGAATTTAGACTTAGATCAAAGCATCACCAGGCTATAATTCACACCACCAGAGGAACTAGGATACAAGGTGTTTTCTAAGAGTTTCATATAAAATCCCTCACAGAACTACGAAGGGACAAGTCTCCCAGAGCTCTGGGGAATTGGGGGGGGGGTGGTAGCAAATGTAGAAAGAAGAAGAATATGAGTGGGAGGAAAGGAAAACATGTGCAACCAGGAAGATTGAGCCTGGTTAGGAATAGAAGACAGGAGAGAGAGAGAGAAGAGAGAGAGAGAGAGAGAGAGAGAGAGAGAGAGAGAGAGAGAACATAAAAGAGGGAGCCAATATGGGTTTAAAGATAAATTTGAACACAAAGAAAAGAATGGTCTACAGAACTACAAGACTGCTGCCAACTAACAATTTCAGCTTCTGTGGAAAGGCTACCATAAATGCCCTTTCCAAAGAGTGAGATCAACAACTAACTTATCCATGGAGCTCTCAACTAATGCCTGTTGGAAACAGAATCAAACACCCATACACAAACACTGAGTCGAAGTTGAACCCCAATGCAGATGGAGTGGACAAGACCAGGTGGCAGAAACACATAGAGACAGCTTACCTGAAACAAGGAGGAGCTAACGGGCCACCAGACTGATAGCTAGGAAGCCAGCATGGGACTGACTCAGGTCCCCCTGAATATGGGTCTCAGCCAGAAGACTGAGCAGTCTAAGGGACCTCAGAAAGTGGAGCCAGGATGTGTCCCTGGTGCACAAAAGGACTTTGCGCACACATCCTCTATAGTGGGATAACTGCCTAAATCTAAAGACAGGTGAGAAGCCCTAGTCCCAACTTCACATGACCTGTCAGATCTACATGACCCGTACTGGATGGCACTCCCCTACATATGGAATTGGGAAGGAGGGATGGGAGGGGAATGTGGTTAAAGTGCATATGAGAGGGCAGAGAGGGTAAATGGAAGGGAAGGAGGAAGGAAGGAAGGGAGGGAGGGATGGAAAGGGAACTGGGATCGACACAAAAAATAATAAATTAAATTAAAAAAATGCTTTGACTCCAAAATTTAAGTTGAAGGACAAGTTACTGGGGAAAGGATTTCTATTTTTGATTCCACAGAAAATGAAAAGCTGTGGATTCTTTCCAGACTACTGTGGTTTGATCAAGCCAGACTGCCTGAAACAGAGCACCAGGTGATCCTACATTCAAAACAGCTGGACATGGCAGCCTCACAGACTACAGCCAGGATTTCTGCATCTTCTTAGAATCCCCCATGACAGCGCCTCTTACCAGTAGGAAGTAGTTTGGAAAGAACGATGCCCAAATTCCCAAATAATGTCTATAAATGTTTGATTTCATTGTTTGGAGAGCAACAGACTTCAACTAATGCCACCTGAATCAACATAAGAGCTTTCCTTATAAACATTCTTCTAACAGGATGAAAATGCATCTGTTGTAGCATTAATATGACATCCCATGGAGATCACTTCACCGACAGAGGAGATCTACAAAAACAAATACATCTAACATAACACGTATCCATCTTGGAAAATACACAGGAGCCAACCTAGATATATTTTGCATTTCATATATTCTATCCTTCTTAAATGTATTTTAAGTTCAATCTCCATTTTAGATATTGAACAATTTCAGTAGAGACTGGACACTACATGTCTAGCTCCTAAGGAAGATGGGAGGATTACACAGCAAATGCTTTCCCAGTACTGTTTCTTAAGGACATCAGATACCTGAAACTGAGGGACCTGCTTCACATTTAGGATCCTGAGTTGACGTTGTTGGGAAATGTAGAAGGTAGAAAATATAAAAAAAAAAAAAAAAAGAAAAGGAAAGGAAAGAAAGAAAGAAAAGAAAACAGAAAAAAAGAAAAAGCTGGAATGGGGAGAAGTTTCCCGAATGCCAAGTAAGGTTCTTAAGGAGAATAGACTCTTGTACACTCTTTCCATGCATGAAAGGGAAGCAAAGGAGAGACTTCTGTATAGTCAGTAGAAACTTATTCAATGGGACAAACTCAGGAGAACCCCAGTAAAACAATTCAGCACAAGGGGAACACAGGGTATATCATAATTATTGCTGACTAAGGCCACAGTGGCCTTGGGATTGAGAAACATAACTCTATGTAGTTTAAAGCTACAGACCTCAAGCAACCTGTCCACAAAGGCTTTATTCCAAACAATTACCAGCTCTCCCCAGCAAATACCTGATTTTAGACAAGGTTCATTTCCATTAGGAAAAGCTCCCAAAGTCTAAGCCCCAGGCTGTTACTATCTTTCCCAAGAATGTTCCTCATCTCTGCCTGAGAACCTAAATGAAAGCTGTGCTTTATCAGGCTACTCATATATCATTGGTTTACTTTTTAAAATCTAGTGTCTTATTGCCTATCTGGTAGAACTATGCTTTTCTGGAGTGAAAAACTGCAACTATATGGCATACTAGGTCTTAACGTTGCTTGCTGACCTTTAAAATCTCTGTGAGCATCTTGTTATGGGACAGTTTTTTTGATATCAGTAAGGGACTAGATGCTGTTTTAAAACAGGAGTTGCTTCTTTGTAATGGTTTGGAGTCAAATGACTGGAAAATCATGGTTAACAAATGTGTATTTGGGAATCAAAAGTCTATCAGGACTGGTCAGCATACACTTATCTTTGTGTGTTTTAGAGGCAGTCCTACCTCAGTTAAATTCTACTTTGTGAGACATATTATCTCCAAAGCATTTGTAAATCCTTTGTGTTACAAATTCTACTCCTGTACATCACTGCTCAATAGTGAAGTGCTACCCTTACATAAGAGATGCCTTTTACAACCTGCAGAAAATTAACAATAAATGGATCTTACACATAAAATTAAAATGCAAAGTGCTGAACTTCTAAAAGGTACTTAACTAAAAGGCCTCTGGAAGTTTGTTGCCATGCTTTCAATGGGTGCACCAAAAGTATGTAGAAGTTGACTAAACAGATGTTTCTATACAAACCTCCCTGCTTCCAGTGCTCATAGCTGATACAGCCCACAGAACAGATATTTAGAGGCCTGCCTCTCCCTTCTGGGAATTTTATGGACTGTATGACAACTCAGGGGAAAGGTAGTCTGGCTCGAGTTTCCCACCCAAATCCAGGGAATACCCTCCACACTGGATCCAATACGTCATCATCTGCAATTACCCATCTGAGGACAGCAGACTTTCTACTCACCATGCTGTGGTTTTCCAAATTGCCCTTCCTTAAAAGACAGTACACAAAACCACTGGCTCCAGTTTCTCTTCAATCCCAGGCCAGAAGTGCCATGCACTTCTTCTGACAGGTAGGTCACCTAGGGACCTGAATGGCTAGTAAGGCCTGAGTGATACGAATACCTCCCAAATGGTTGCAAAGTACTCATTACAATGGTTTCTGATTGCCTTCTACCCCAGTCAATTACTTTTCTACATAAGCAGAGATGTGCATTTCTATAGCACTTGTCCTATACATGACCCCTGCTATCTTCCTGCAGTCCACAGGCATTTTCCTTTCTTCCTCCTAAACAAAGTGTGGCTAACTAACTATACTTCCTTAAGTGGTTTGAGTTATTCTTGGTGAACATGTTGGAAAGGAGCTCAGAATATTTATTTACTACACAGAGATTTAGAGATACAAAATGTGATATTTGGTATTTGTTTGACACTGAATTTATGTGAACTAAAGTTGCTTTTCCTGGTTGTCACAGGAACTTCAGACAATGAGGAAAGAAAAGCAGGGACCAGGTCTCAAAAAATATAATAGATATATCTCCTATCAGAAAGCTGGGTAATGGATCCATGGATGTAGCATTTTATCCCTGAGAGCAAATACTTGGCAAAGGAATAATAATAATAAGAGTAGTCTTCATGGAAAATTGAATATTTAGACATGAACTGAACTAGGAAATATTTATTTGTGAGCAATATTGCTAGCCAATACATATTCAGTGTTCAGATAAAAAAGAAAACACAAAAAAAAACCCAGCTGCATTAATTAAAGTTCTCTACATTAAAAGGAACATTGGAAGAATCTCACCTATATGTAGAAAGTGTTTTTATTAAAATGTCTAGCAAGCTGTGATATAGATATTCCACCAATGGTTGCCTACCAATGGGAATCTGAAGAGTACCACAGTCCTTTAATTTATTGGGATGGATTTCAAACAACTAGGCTCAAATGGTAGTAAAGGAATAAACTTGGTACCAAGAGCTAGGATAAGCAGCCAAAGAGGGAGAGCTCCCTCCTTCAATACCCTTTATATGTGCAGGCTACGACCAGAAGGTGGATGTGATTTGTTTTCTTTTTTGTCATCAAAACACAGTTTATCTGTGTAGGCCTGAAACTCATTCTGTGGGTCTGGCTGTCCTCAACCGCAGAAAAATCAGGCAGCCTCCTTTTTCCTGGGATTAAACATGTGCACTGCCACCATGGAGTTGAAGATAGATTTCATCATCTATTTGCATACAAGGTTTCTGTGTGGCGTTGTTAGTCCTGGAATTTATTCTGCCACTTTGATCTTTCTCAACCCCTATATGGGAATCCATTCCAACTTGTCATGAGTTCAAAGTGCTCCAATAACTCCTATTGTCTTTAATACATTATCTTTCCTGCTATATGTCTCTGGGGCCTTGATGATGAGTGTCTCCTATCTAAATAACAGTTGATTTGGGACTAGACAGGTTTACACAAACCCTGAAAAAGGGAGTAAGTGCAGCTATTGGGAGCCTGAAAGCAGATATTATGTACAGTTATGGAGTGCCTTTAGCATTAGGGGAAGCAAATTCTGTTTTCCCTTTATACATATAAATAGAAGTCCCCTTCCACTGCCCCACCTTTGTTTGACTGCTTAAGTCAGGTGCATGAATGAAATGGAGCATTCAGTATTGATTGAATCTATCTGCCTTACATCATATTATATATTTGTCTTCCTTTCATCAATGATAGATAGTCTTCCACTTGTCCACACTCACTGATTCAGAAATGGACATGGTACTGAGCTGGTGTTTCCGATTACAGTCCTACAAATTCCTGTCCACAACACTTTGCTCCACAGGTGCTGGAGAATTGTGTTTGATCTGCATCTTAAAAATGTTGTAACTCACTCAGGCACCATCAGTAACCCTGTGGCACATGACATTACTCCACAACATAGCATATTGTGCTGTGGATATGAATATAAGTAATTAGAACTTCAAATTCCACGCGTCTTCATGTCCTCACTATTTACCCATGGGTACTTCAAATTGAAGTACTGCCTTCAAAGTGGATTATGCAAAGATGCTATAAAATACCATGGCGAAGAAATTTTTACCAAAAAAGAAACACAACAAATTCTGTTGTATGTATGTGTCTGTAAATTGATTACCACTTTTTAGACCATGACATTTGTGTGGAGATCATAAGTCAAATTTATGGGGTCCACTTTTAGCCTATGACCAGGGCAACTGTAGACTCATAAATTCTCATTTTCCAGGGAGTCACATTGTAGAAAAAGTCTTGAGTCTTTCAAATGAAAATGTCTCTATGAAAGAAACATTGACTTCTTATATGACCACCTTATAGCAGAAACAGGAACTGAGTGAGTGTTTTAGAGATGGGGAAAATTCCATATTTAGCTTTGTTATTTTGTTTTGCATATATTTGCATTCTAAGTCTATTAAGACCCTTGGTATAGTTTATTTACTGTTTTCTTTTTTGTTTTCATAAGTGCTCAAACTGAATAAATATGCTTTAAATTTTCATTAATTTTACTTTTGTATAGTATTACTGTGACATCCTGTTTTAAATAGAACTCACATTATAGATTAGTCTGTCCTAGGACATGAGAGATATCTGTCCCCCTTGAATTCAGAGTGCTGGCATTGTAGTTTAGCTTGTCAACAGAGAAGTTAGTTCATTAGATTGGCTCACTTATGATGAATGACTGAGCCTGGTTGTTAGTGTAGACAAACAACAGGCTCTGGTCCTAACTCCAGTAACAGAAGAAGGTACCCAACAAATGCAGATTTTTCTGCCTCAAAGTCCATTGTCTTCCAAATATGGGAAATATCATTTTTCCTTACCATTTAGTCTGTTAAAACTCACCAAATGCCTCGGAAGGGTTCTGTCTATTACTGCTAATAGTGACAGCCAGATTCACAGAGTTAAGCGGTTTTGTATACAGTTAAGTGTAATTCTTAATGCTATTTATCCTGTCATTCTAATGTAAGTAAACTTGAAGCCATGAAGCCAGTCATGGTGGCAGATGCCTTTAGTGATGATTCATAGAGATTGGTGTTAAGAATTTAAGGATTTTATAGTCACCCAAGATGAAAGTGGTCCCTGGGGTATGGTGTTAATAACACAGTCAAAGTTAGTCTGTGACTGCTTCAGGACAGTGTCCATAAACTTACCCAAAGCTCTGGCTCTTCAGGGACATGGCACCAGCAAATGTTAGCTAATATACTGACCCCACCTTATTTATTTTTCTTACTTTTAATGAATTCTTTTAAAATAGAATCAACATTATTTTACATATCCATCTTTGCTCCCTCTCCCTCTCATGTCTGCACCAACCCCAAAGTAATTTTGGGCAGGGACAAGGCCCACCACATGTGTCTGGGCTGAGTGAGTATATGTCCATGGGGAATGGGCTCCTAAAGTCTTTCATACATCAGGGATACATCCTCATTCCACTGTCAGAGGTCCCGAAGACTTACCAGGCCTTCAAAATGAGATGCGCTTTCAGGGGTTTTAGGTCAGTCATATTATGTTTACCCAAATATCAGACTACGGTGCATCAGCTCCAAATTGTTTTTCTTAGGTGATTCTGTGGGTATCTCGAACTTGGTCTTGACCCCTGTACTTATCACTCCTCCCTCTCTGCAACTGGATTCCAGGAGTTCCACTTAGTGCTTAGCTGAGTATGTTTGCTTCTGTTTCTGTCAACTACTGGATGAAGGCTCTTGAATGTCCTATAAAGTAGATATCAATCTAATTATAGGGAAGGGCATTTAAGGTAGCCTCTCCACTATTGCTTATATTCTTATTTTGGGTCATCCTTGTAGATCTCTGGACATTTTCCTAGTGCCAGATTTCTCTTACCACATATTATATCTCCATCTAATATGGTATCGCTTTTGTTGATCTCCTCTATTGTTTCCAAAACTCAGTCTACTTGATGCCTCTTCTTCTCCTCTCCCATTCTCTTTGTCCTGACTCTCCCTCCCCTCACCCAATGCTCCCAATTTTCTCAGGAGACCTTGTCCCTTTCCACTACTCTGGGGACACAATGGCAGGCCATTCAAGGGTGACGTCTGAAGTGAGGTGAATCCAGGGTAGCCCCCCCCTTGACACCCTGAGTGCAGGGCTTGGAACAATGCTACCAAATACTGCCAGGACTTGAACCATCCTCTCTCCAACTGCAGCTTAATGTTAAGACTGAAGGTTGACACAACCTTCTTTGTCCATCTCTCAAGGAACAGATGCCGAGGTTCTACAGGGTGGCGCCTAACAGAAATCTTGTAAACCACACCTCCTGATAAAAGTGTTCCCACCAACTCCTGAATCCTTCCTCTCCATATCATCCCTGGCAAGAAGGAAGAAGCCATACTTAAACCAATATCTGCATACCGAGGGAGCTGGGTTGTTGCATGGGAACCCTAATGGCTTCTTTGTCTATACAAAGTGTTTAGAATGTTGGGTAGTCCTGATCCAAACCTGCCCTCAAGTTCTGTGTCTTTTCTGCTCATTTAGTCCTGTAACGCAGGCTTCGGTAGCCAATCAGAGCTTCAAGCATAGCCAACAATCATAGGGGAGGTTTTATCCCCAGTCTTATATGCTGTGCCTTTGGTACAGAGTATGAAACCAGAAGGTGGAGAAGCTTGGGTTGATGTCTCTCTTGCTCCCATTATCTCTCTTTCCTCTCTCTCTCTCTCTCCTCATGCTGTCTTTCTCTCTGTGCCTTTGTCTGTCTCTCTGCCTGCCTCTCTCTATCTCTCTTTCTCTCTCTTGGGATGTAGATTACATCAGAAGGGCTGACCAGTTTGTCACCTATCTTGGGTGTAGAGAACTTAGTAAGAACCATGCTCCACAAAAAAAGAAAAAAAAATTGGATTATTGAAATTAAAGAAAAGTATGATGGCTAAAATCTTCCCCAAATTGTTTGCATGATTTTGATTTCCTCTTTCATGAGCTCTTCCCTATCACTTCATATAAAGATGATAGAGAAAGGATAGAGACAGGGTTAGAGATATGGACGAGAAAAATTATGGAACGTTCATTGCCAGGACCTATGTCAGGGTTTTGACAAAATTATGTAGTTCCTGCTACAAGAATCTCTCAAGAGGCTAACATTCTTGGGAACGATTGTGAGCAAACACAAATCCATGCACTGACATTACATAATTAAAATTAAATCAAATCTTTAACCAAACATATTTTCACATGTGAATATACAATATTGTGAGCACTCATTCCTGTAACCCAGGTACTTACATGTTTAAAGTCTTAACAGTTTCCTACAATATGAATTACTTTATGTAATATGAAGCAAATGTGAAGAATTGGATTTAGAGAAATTAATCTTCTCAATGAGGATTTTTATATTGTTAAAATAATGAGTGAAAGGGCCCCCATTGCAGGGCCTCTGCTAAAGAGACCTCAGCTGGAGAGTGATAGGTCCCAGCTAGATCTGCCTATCAGTGCAGAACCATCGAGAGTATCAGCCCAGTATTTGTCATCCATTACCAGGCCTTGGCTAGAGTCCTCTAACGGATTTTCAGGTCCCTCCCTGAGAATTGCCTATCTCCATGGGACCACTCTGAGTTCCTGCAGGGTGGATCCTTGACCCCCAATTGTAGGGCCTCTGCCAAAGAGGCCTCGTCTGGAGAGTGTCAAGCCCAGGCTAGATCTGCCTATCAGCTTAAGGTACATCCTGGGTCCCAGCCTTCAATATCTTTCACTTGCATTTCCAGTCTTCTCTTGGAATCCGAACTTATAGCCCCATGGCCGGGCCCTGCCTTTTGAGAGACCTCCTAGAGAGCTTGGATCATACAGATCTACAGACATCAAACTTCTGACCCACCAAAAACCACCGGAGAAGAAGCTATGGGAAGATGGCAATACAATAAAACACCTAACAACAGAACGACAAGAATAACAGCACCAGAATCTATGGAATCTACACCAAATAGATCGGTATCAACAAAGCAGATGAAGTAGAAAAGAACAAATTAAAAATTACTGCCATAAAAAAATGATAGAGGCCCTCAAAGATGTGAGAAAATATCTTAATGAAATGGAAATAAAAATAAACAAAAAATGGAAAAACGGAACAAATTTCTTGAACAAAGTACAGAAAGCCAGAAAAAACAATTAAACAAGTGAAGGAAATGGATCAAGATTTTAAAACGGAAATGGAGACAATAAATAAAATGTAAACTAAAGAATGCTGGAAATAGAAAAACTGGGCAAATGATCAGAAACTACAGATGCAAAAATAACCAATAGAATTCAAGGGATGGAAGAGAGAATCTCAGGCACCGAAGATAAAGTAGAGGAAATAGATTCATCGACCAAAGAAAATCATAAATCCAACAAATCCTTAACACAAAACATCAAGGAAATGTGGAACACCGTGAAAAGGCCAATCCTAAGAATAATAGGCATAAAGAAAGGTGAGGAAGCCCAGCTCAAAGGTGCCAAAACATATTCAACAAAATCATTGTGGAAAACTTTCCCAATCTGAAGAATGATATGCCCATGAAAGTACAATGAGCATACCAAACACCAAAAAAAGACTCCTCATCATATAATAACCAAAACATCTAACATACAAATAAAGAGCAGTGGAGGAAAAATTCCAGGTAACATATAAAGGCAGACCAATCAAAAATACACCTGACTACTACATGGAAAGCCTCAAGGCGAGGAGGTCCTGGACAGATGTTGTACAAGTACAAAGAGTACACAGATGCCAGCCCAGGTTACTATACCCAAGAAATCTCTAAATCACTATAGATGGAGAAAACAAGATGTTTAATTACAAAGCCTGATTTTCACAATACATATCTACAAATCCAGCCATACAGAAAAATTTGGAAGGAAAACTCCAACTCAAGGAAATTAACTATGCTCACAGAGATGTAGGCAACAGATAATCCACTTCTCCACAAATCAAGGGTAAAGCAGAACTAAGAAATTCACAATACCCCTGCCAACAACAAATCTAAAACAAACAAGCATTAACAATCCATGGTCCTTACTCTCACTCAAGATTAGTGGTGTTAACTTGCTTGTAAAAAGACACAGGCTAACAGAATGAATATGGAGACAGAATGCATCTCACTGCTGCATACAAGAAATACATCTAAGCTTCAAAGATAGACATTATCTCAGGCTACGAAAAGATCTTCCAATCAAATGGACCTAAGAAACAAGCTGGTGTGACTATCCTAAAATCTAACAAGTTAGACTTACAACCAAATTAATCAAAAGAGATGAAAACAGTCATTCTGTATCCATCACAGGAGAAATCCCTCAATACAAAGTCTCAATTCTGAACAACTATGATCCAAATACAAAGGCAACCACATACATAAAAGAAACACTACTAAAACTCAAACCTCACATAAAACCTCACTCACTTATATTGGGAGACTTCAACACACCACTGTCACCACTAGATAGGACCACCAGTCACAAACTTAACAAAGTAACAAAAGAATTAACAGAAGTTTTGTCTCAATTGAGTTTAACAGACATCTATAGAACGTTCCAATCAAACACAAAAGAATATAACTTCTTCTCTGCTCCACATGAAACCCTCTCTAAAATCGACCAAATATTAGGTAGCATAACAAACTCAACATATACAAGGGAAATGGAATAGTCCCCTGTATCTTATATGACCAGCATGCTTTAAAATTGGAAAACAACAACACAAATTGCAGAATATCTACAAACTCTTGGAAACTGAACAATGTTCAATTGCACCATACCTGTGTCAAAGAAGTAATAAAGAAATTAAGGACATCCTAAAATTAAAAAAGAATGAGGACACAACATACCTGAACTAATGGGATACCCTGAAAGCAGTGGTACCAGAGAAATTCATTGCACTATGGGCCCCTATGAAAAAAACAGAGGATAGTCACAACAGAAAATTAATACTCCAAATGAAAGCATTAGGACAAAAAGAAGCAAACTCATCCTGGAGGGGTAGACACCAGAAAATAATAAATTTGAGGGCTGAAATCAATAAAACAGAAACCAGGGAAACAATGCAAAAAATCAATATATCAAAGGGTTGATTTTACATAAAAATCAACAAGATAGATAAAACTTTATATAAACTAATGAAAAAGCACAGCGAGAACATGCCAATTCACAAAATCAAAAATGAAAATAGGGACATAACAATGGACACAGAGGAAATCCCGGAAATGTTCAGGTCATACTTTGACACACTGTGACCTTTGTATTTACAACAAATGTATGGTGATCAAGAACGTATACAATATTTGTGAAGGGATAAAGGGTAGATGCAGAGACAAAGCCAAAAACAAAAGCTGGAATATACAATCAACTTTTTATCAAAACACTAGAGGAAACTCAGCCAGGAAAACTGAGATCTTGACCAATGTTAACCAGCTACCCATCATGATAACTGTTTTGATCCTAAACAAAAAGAATTCACAACTCCCACTAAATTAATTCAGAAGAATGCTGGCTTTCTTTTGATTCTGACCCTCCAGGTACTGATATTTTTCCCAACAGAAATGACTCATGGTTTAGATCTCTCTCTAAAAATGGGGGTAATATCTTTCTATGCTTCTGCAAACTCTCACGGCTCTTTGTGGTTTAAGGGAAAACAAGCCCCATGATGCCCACACAAATATTAATACAGAAGAATGATTTAATTTCTGCTTCTGAACACATGTACAATGCCTGTCCACCCACTAAACACCATGCACACTTGAGGAAACTGCAAATAAGAATTTCCTTTTTCCCAGGAACTCAACTTTCCTGAAATATGCTATGGTAGCTAGTGAGTGTGGAAAGGTAAAAGAACTGTGAGCATGTATTGTTGAAAGATGATTCTAATGAACAATTTCCACTGGTTTATAAACTGTGTGTGACACATAAAGACAAATCTGAATGTGGAATGCAATATTGTTAAATTCCATAAGGAAACTCTCTGTTTTTCCGTTGGATGTTCCCACACAAAAATTAATACAGAAGAATGATTTAATTTCTGCTTCCGACCGCATGTATAATGCCACGGCATGTGGAAACTGCCCTGTCATCCCACTAAACACCATGCACCCTTGAGAAAACAGCAGATAAGAAATTCCTTTTTTCCTAGGAACTCAACTTTCCTGAAACATGCTCTGGTAGCTATTGAGTGTGGAAATTTAAAAGAGCTGTGATCATGTATTGCTAAAAGATGATTCCAATGAACTATTCCCACTCTACTTCCAAGAAAGAGATCCCCCACAAATTTTATAAAGAAAACACTTAATTGGATTGGCTCACAGTGTCACAAATTGAGTCCATTTTAATCATAGAAGGGAGCATGATTTGAAGAACAATATGTTGCTAGCTACATCTTGATATGCAGGCCTCAGTAAGACATCTTATATACTTGCCCATATCCAAGGAAACCCCAAAACCCATGACCAGTGATAGTCTTCTTTTCAAAATGCCAAAGTCACTGCAGCAAAGCTCCTCCTTCTACTACTGACATTCCCTATGAGATTACAGGTGCAATCACATTCAAACCATCACAAGGCACCAATCACGGCCATTTTTTATGATGGATACAGCAACTGATATCCACCCTGTTTCTCCTTGCACTGCATGCAATAAACTATTCTTTCTATTATGGTCTGAAGGCAGCATCCATGCTCCACATGCAAATCCTCTTGCTGTAAGTGCAATGGACAGTCAACTTCATGACACATATTGACAATTTTAAAACACTGGGGTCATACTTTTTTATCTTGTTGTCATTGAGATCATTTGTGATGAAGAGGTGGTTTATATTTTAAAACAATGTGCAGTGTTACAGATTAATGAGTTCTGTTTATTAAATATCTCCTTAAAAGTAATTGATATTCTCAAATTAGGTGTTTAAGATGCTTGGTCCAAAAAGAAAAAATCCTTCCACCTTCTGAGGGTATACAGTCGCTTAATTTAATGAGGTGCATTTAAGATGAAAGAATACATTGCCCTGGAAAGCAACATACTGGGATCAAAGCAACCATTGTCAATGAGAAAGCATGTTTCAGAAAATTAATTCTAAAATGCTGGGAGTAAAGCAGTTCTAGAATTTGCCTTTCCAGTGAGAAATAACTCCATAGACTAAAGAGGTTAAAAAAAAAATAAGAAAACTAAAAAAAAAAAATCTCTATAATGATAGCATGCAAACTCCATAGACTAAAGAGGTTAAAAAAAAAAAAAAGAAAAGAAAAAAATCTCTGTAATGATATCATGCAATCATCTCTCACTAATGTTCAAAGAAGAGAAAGCCTACAACAGATAATTTTTTTTGAGACAGGGTTTCTCGGTTTCCCTGTGCTATAGCCTTAGTTGTAGTGGGGCTAGCTCTATAGAGCACACTAGTCTCAAACTCACAGAAATCTGCCTGCATGTGCCATCTGAGGGCTGGGATTAAAGGCATTCATCATCACTGTCAGGCTCCTAAATCATATTTTGCATTCCACAATTGCTACCACTTTTAAGTTCTTCCAGTGTCAGATGCCAGCTGACAAATTGAAGAATTTAAATAGGGTCAGAAAATTGCAAGTCAGGCCAGTAAGGCCATGGAAGTTTTCAACAGAAAAGATAGTATCATAATGATTTCATAGTACACCAAGTGACATGAAACAGCATGTCACACTTTAATGACAGGTTCTGACACAGATGTGCCAGAAGATGAGGAAGATAGGAAAGGCAGAACAAAGAGAAGATATAACCTCGGGCAGAGAGGTCTTGCTTAACTTATGTCTTATTCTATGTAAACTTCTTATGAAGAATTGCCACCTCTTTACTATTTCCAAGAGGAAATGGGAGGAAAGGGGAGAACACTAGAAAGTCAGTAGGAGTAAGAGTTGTGTTCTCAGGATCTGAAATAACACCTTCACAAAGGCCCTGGCCCTAGACAACTGCATTCCCTCATTAGCATCTTCCTTGTTTTATAGGAGGAGCTCTATTTTATTCTGCATATCTCAGGGCATGATGGAAAAGTCCAAAGGCAAATCCACCTGGTTGTTACTATGATTTTCTCTAGAAAACTGTCCCTTTCTGGCACAACAGGCCCTAAGGTTCACTGTGACCAAGCAATGTCCCCTGAGTAGCTTCTAAAAGTGTTGTTTTGTCAAAAGGAGATGGGCCTGGGGGATCTTTGTGAATGAGGGGTTTCTCCTTTGTCATGGTTTGGAGCCAAATATCCTGGACAATCCTAGAGATCAAATCTATATTTTAGCACCCTAACCTCGAACAGTCCTTATTAGTACACTACTTATCTTTGGGCTATTTTATAGGCAGCACTCCCTCAGCAAAATTCTATTTTGTGGGTCTCACTATCCCTACAAATAGGAAAGTATTTCATATGAACAATTCTACTCTTCCACATCACAGTTAAGTATTGGAGTGCAATCAACACAAGCATGCCATTGTATGGACATGTTCAGTGTCCCAAGACTATAATATCACTCTCAGGAGTCAGAGGTATGTCCATCTCTATGAGTTTGGGACTAGACTGCTATACAGAGCAACTTTCATGTCATGCTCAAATGCTATACATAGAAAAAAGTTTGTTGCCTTCCTGGAACCAGGATGTATCCCTGGAGCATGAAAGGACTTTGGGAGCATATTTCAAATGCAGAGATACTCCATTAGCCTAGAGGCAGGAGGGAGGGCATAGTCCCAACTCCAAATGACTTGAGAGATTTTTTACTCCTCCTGGGAGGCATCACCCTCCCTGTGGAGGGGGGGCAGGAATAGGATGGGAGCCGAATTGCGAGGCATGGGAGAGAGGTACTTGGAACTGTGATCAATATGTAAAATAAGAAAAAATAATAAATATGTAACAATAAAAGGAAAAAGCTATATCAAAAAATCAAAAATAAATAAATATAAGTATGTACAGAAATAAACAAAATGTCTTTTACAGGATACACACAAATAACTAAACTTGAATCTTGTACCTAAATGTTAAATGTTTACTGCAGAATTTGAAGAAGACTCTGGAGGAGTTAGACCTTTCCAGGTTTGGCTACTTGCCTTCCTGTGCACCAAAAGAACTCTGGTGCTGACTATCAATGTCTTTCTACACAAAGCTCTCTGATGGAAATGAAATGCTTTCCACTATGTGAAATATTCGTACTCCAACACACGGGTATGGGGAGTTGCTAAGACCATATGGTACCTTACAGAACACAGAATGTGGCCAAAATTTCCCACCAAGCAACCTGGAGGGCCCAACACAACAACTCCCAGGCTTCCCCATCCTATCCTCCCCATCTGAGAATCCATCCCCTCACTCACCATGTTGTGGATTCTGTGCTCATCCATGGTCCACTCACAATTTACTACAGTAGCACTCCCAGAACAGAAATCAATACACTGGCACTTGTTCTGCTTAAAACGAAGCCCAAAGCAAGAATAAAAGCCTACAATGTGGCTACAGGAAGTGTCCTGCAATGCCTGTGAGTGGCAGGTTGTCCTGGTTTTGCTGACTGGTTGGTTAAGCTTGAACATGAAGAGCACTTCCTCAAGGGTGAAAGTGAGCTTAAAGACACATCACAGGGTTCCTTGGCTCTGGCTTCAAGACTGAGATGTTGTAGACACCTGTAGAGACACAAATCTCAATGTCACTCACCCCTGTCTAAAATAGACAACCACATTGTCTTCCAGTAGTGTGTAGATCATCATCTCCCTCCTCCACACAATGTGCAGATGTTGCAGATACAATTACACAATGCAGACTGGAATGATTAACTTATTCAACAAAGGGTAGGTTGCTCAGATTATTAAAAACTTTAGAGAGATTTTAGAGCATATGGCACAGCAGTTGTTTGTTCTGTGGCTTCTGTCTAAGGTCAGGGGAACTGGGTGTACATTTTATATAATAGTCACAGACACTTCAGAAAACCAAGAAAGAAGGGAAGGAGCCATATCACAAAGAAATTGATATATCTTTCTCCTGTCAGATGCTTGGGTGATAGCTCTAATGCATTTGGGAGTTTTATTCCTGAAATTCTTGTGAAATGAATAATAATAAAAGGTGTTGTCTTCATGGTAATTTGAATACTCTGGGAGAATTCGTCTGGGAAGATTACTTCTACAAGCATTGTGATGACCTGGCACAGCTTCCTCAGTGTACAGGTGAGAAAATATACAATATTCTCTTCTTGAACAGGATTGTGTTCAGGTTTCTAAATCAGTGGAGCTATCATCCTGCCTTGAGATTGGAGAAAGACTTATTTTCTTCTTTGAGGTCTGGTTCCTGTTTTCTTTTCTTTAGTTTTTCTGTTATTTTTTTCCTATTTGTCTGCAGCCCAGTGTCAACCATGAAATAAGTGGTTTCAGTTCATCTGACCTCAGTGGGAAAGTACAGAACATGTATCTCCTTTTCTGTGCTGAAATCTCTCGCTAGTAGTTAGGACAAGGAATAATCACATCATGTGATTGTGTAGTGGGCTGTGCAAGCTAGCTAGCTACCTTGTTTTCAGGAGAAAGGAGTGAGTGCAGGAAGAGAGCAGTGTTTGCTATTGGAGTCAAGACCAGTGCAGTAGAAATGCATATGTCTGCTGACCTAGAAAAGGTATTTTCTGGGTTGGAACTCCAGGTCAGGTATCATTGGGCTGTGTCTTTAAAGACAATGCATTCTTATAGAAGGTGCTCTTGTCACTCAGTAATCACTAATCAACCATACCCTCCTCATGACCTGTCAATCATAAATGGTACAGGGACCTTCCTATTGCCAGATTCAGGCTTTTATCTGAGGGAGAACTGGCACAATTTTTGTGTGTGTGCTGTTCTTCTATTACTGCTACAGGAAGTTGATTGTATAGGTTGGAAGAGTCAGTCATTAATCCATGGTGAGTGATGGGCTGCTGTCCCCAGGATGGAAGAGTACATTGTGCAGTATATGAGCCATGTGGTGGGTCCTGCTAACATCTGAGTGGGAACATGAAGACAGATTTTCCTTCCTGTGGGTTTTCATCAGATCCATGAAACTCCCTGGAATCAATGATAGGACTCTGACTAAAACTTTGTGGGTTGAATCTCTTCAGGGTATTGAGAGCAGGGAGCCCTGTGTAGAAACATCTTTTCAGTGGACTTCAATTAGCTTTTTGTGCATCCATGGAAAGACTGCAGTGCTTGGAGACATTTAACAATTTATATTTTACTATATGTGAAATGGTGGAAAAATTAAATATTAGGGCTTATGGCAAGAATGGAAAAATACAAAGGACAAGAATCTCTCCTAGTAGATAAGTTCCTGACGTCAGAATACAGAGCCCACATGCTAGCTATTTTCAGGAGATAAAGGAAAAAAAAAAACAAAAAAAAAAAAAAAAAAAAAAAAAACAAAACCAAATCCCAAACCTTGCAGGTGTGCTAATCAATGGTGATGCCCTTGAAATCAAACTTTGTACTCTATGAAATACTGTAACCTTGAAAATCCTATGAACTGAGACTAGTGTTATCAAGCCTCCCTTTCACTTTTGTTACTAGGTGCATTTATCTTCCAGTATAGTAAAGCCCTAGCATGATTGGTTCTTCTCAATTCAAAACTTTTGTTTTTGCATTTGGAAATAACTTCACTGAACATTGAGGAAACCCAGGAGGTACAAAGTTTGTGGGTTCATGACGGATTTCCTCCAGCCACCCCAGACACCCTGTTCTCTTGAATGTCTGTCTGTCTGAATTTTTTTCTCTGGCTCAGCAGTGGATATCTCAATCTGTACACAGGTCAATAGCACCTCAGTGGATACACTAAAGGGATGAAACCTGGAGAATTTTGTGTACAACTCAAATTCTTATCTAGGCATGGATATATCGGAGGTTTTGACTAACGAGCTATCTGAGTGTGAAGACTTGGTCAAGGACTGAGTCATCCTAATGGAGAGGCCACCTCCCATATGTAAAATATTTGACATTACAGACCCTCCTGTGGAAATGGGAGTCAGGTCATCTGAATCTGAGAGGAGCTATTGTATGTAAGTCTGTGTGTTGGGCCCTCTGTCTCTGATATTTATTTACGTGATGTATTTTTTCATTGTCTCTCCCCTATGGATGCTACCTCAGACAAAAACTAAGATAGGGCTGACTTCTTCCTTTTTCTGTGTAAAAACATAAATTATTTTGCCTCATCAACTCCTAGGCCAGGATGGGAAATTTTGGGAGTGGCTGTGAACTCAGGAGACCTGTCTTTCCATGTGGGACCATGACTAATTTCCAGCTGCCTGGTCTCTGACATGAACCACTGGCCCTCTACTTGAGTTCTTGGTGCCTCTCAGAGATCTGCCTATCTCTGAAGGACCACTTTGAATTCCTGCTGGCTGGATCAGTGACATGGATCTCAGGGCCTCTGCTAAAGAGGCCTATGCTGGAGAGTGCAAATTCCAAGCTATCTGAGCAGAAAGGTAATGTTAAAAGATATAGAGGTTCAAAGAAAAGTAGTAAATAGGTCAGAGGAAGATGTAAACTGATTGCTGTGGGCTCTCATATCTACAAATATAAATTCAAGACTAGTAATAAGAGTTAAAAATTTTGCCCAGACCAGGTTAACTATTTAAAAGTTCCATTTATTTCTCCGAAGAAAAATATATGTACTTGTCGAAATGATCTGTGTTTCTTGCTGGAAACCTGTTTATTGCAAGAATAGAGCTAAAGCAAAACTGCTTTAAACATTTTGCTGTCTGATGCTAACAGCCCCCAGCTCAAAATTTATCTCTGAGCATTGGTCAATAAATTCAGATTATCCAAAAATTAGATGTCCTTTTAATGTAGATGACATTAATACTGTTTTATGTCTAAAGCTGTTAAAAATTGAAACTACTTAAACTGTTACAATTAGTAACACTGGAAATTAACATAAACTTAACAGTCACCAAGGTAATAACAGGTTTAAAGACATGAAGGGTGTTTAAATTTGATATTAAAAAAAGAAATTACAGGACGTTTAATTGTTTTATAAGACAGTTTTTAAATGTTTAAATTCAGAAAGTTACATTGTATTTGTGCTTCTATTACATTGTTAATGTTTGTAGTTAAATCAAAGGGCTAAAATTTAAAATCACAGCCATATACTGTATATACAAGCCATGGCCATTCTGGCTCTTGCCCTGGACATTCTAGCACTGGCCTTTCTGGCTCTGGCTTTTCTTGCCCTGACCCTGGTCGTTCAGGTCCTGGGTTCTGGTACAAGACTTTATGGCCCTGGTTTTGCCGTTCTGGCCCTGGTCTTTCTGGTCTTTGCCCTTGGATTTCTGGCCCTGGTCGTTCTGGATTTAGCCCTGGCTGATCTGGACTTAGCCCTGGCGGATCTGGCCCAGGCCATGGCTCTGGCCTGGCCCTGGGCCTGGCCCTGGCCCTGGCTCTGGCTGTTCTGTCCTTGGCCCTCGCACTGGCCCTGGCCATGTACCTGACCCTGGATGTTCTGACACTTACCCAGGTCGTTCTGGCTCTTGCCGTACTGGCCCTGGCCTTTCTGGGCCTAGCCCTGGTCGTACAAGCCGTGGCCATTCTGGGCCTTGCCCTGGACATTCTAGCACTGGCCTTTCTGGCTCTGGATTTCTTGCCCTGACCCTGGTCGTTCATGTCCTGGGTTCTTGTACAGGACTTTCTGGCCCTGGTCATTGCCGTTCTGGCCATGGCTTTTCTGGCCTTTGCCGTTGAATTTGTGGCCCAGGCTGATCTGGACTTAGCCTGGCTAATGCCCTGGCCCTGGCCCTGGCCTTGGTCCTGGGCCTGGCCGTGGCCCTGGCTCTGGCTGCTCTGTCCTGGGCCCTCACACTGGCCCTGGCTGTTCTGTCCTTCCCCTCACACTTGTCCTGGCCATGTTCCTGACCCTGGCCATTCTGACCCTTACCCAGGTCATTCTGGCTCTTGCCATACTGGCCCTGGCTGTTCTGGGTCTGGCCTGGTCATACAAGCCATGGCCATTCTGGCACTTGCCCTGGACATTCTAGCAATGGCCTTTCTGGCTCTGACTTTTCTTGCCCTGAACCTGGTCGTTCAGGTCCTGGGTTCTGGTACAGGAATTTCTGGCTCTGGCCCTAGTCATTCTGGCCCTGGCCTTTCTGGCCTTTGCCCTTGGATTTCTGGCCCTGGCCATTCTGGAATTATCCCTGGCTGATCTGGACTTAGCCCTGGCTGATTTGGCCCTGGACCTGGCCCTGGCCCTTTCCTTTCCTTCTCTGGCCCAAGCACTTGCTCTGGAACTGGGTCTGGTTGTTCTATCCTTGAACTTGGCCGGTCTGTCCCTTGCCCTGGCCTTTCTGTCCCTTGCTGTTCTGTCCTTGCCTTGAACGATCTGGCCATGGTAGTTATGGCCCTGCACGTTTTGGCCCTGGCCATGGCAATTCTGGACATGGCCGTTCTGTGACTGGCCGTTCTGACACTGGCTTGAACGAACTGGCCCTGGTAGTTATTGCCTTGGCCATTCTGGCCCTGGCTTTTCTCACCCTGGTTCTGTCACTGGCCATTCTGTCACTGGCCCTGAACCTGGCCCTGGAACTGGCCCTGTCCTTTGCCCTGTCACTGGCCCTGTCCCTGGCTGTTCTGTCCCTGGCACTGGCCTTGGCCCTGCCCCTGGCCCTGGCACTGGCCCTGCACCTGGCACTGGCCCTGGCCCTGGCCCTGCACCTGGCCCTTGCCCTCACGCTGCACCTGGCCCTGGCCCTGCAAATGGACCTGGCCCTGGCCATGAACCTGGCCCTAGCCCTGGACCTACACCGGGCCCTGGCACTGGCCCTGCAACTGGCCCAGGCCCTGCACCTGGCCCTGCAACTGGCCCAGGCCCTGCACCTGGCCCTGCAGCTGGCCCTGGCCCTGGGCCTGGCCCTGGCCCTGGGCCTGCACCTGGCCCTGGCCCTGGCGCTGCACCTGGCCCTGGCCCTGGCCATGCAACTGGACCTGGCCCTGGCCCTGCACCTGGACCTGCCCTAGCCCTACACCTGGCCCTGGCTCTGGCCCTCTACCTGGCCATGGCCCTGCACCTGGCCCTGGCCCTGCACTTGGCCATGAACCTGGCCCAGTACCTGGCATGGCAATAGCCCTGCACCTGGCCTTGGCCCTGGCCTTGCCCTGCACCTGGCCCTGGCCCTACAACTGGCCCTGGCCTTGGCCCTGCACCTGGACCTGGCTCTGGCCCTCCACCTATCCCTGGCATTGGCCCTGCACCTGGCCCTGGACCTGGCCCTGGACCTGGCCCTGCACCTATGACTGGCCCTGCACCTGGCCCTGGCCCTGACCCTGCACCTGACCTTTGCCCTGGCCCTGCACCTGCCCCTTCACCTGGCCCTGGCCCTGCACCTGGCCCTGAACCTGGCCCTGGCCCTTCACCAGGCCCTAGCCCTGCACCTGGACCTGGCACTGGCCCTGCACCTTGCCCTGGCCCTCCACCTATCCCTGGCATTGGCCCTGCACCTGGCCCTGGACCTGGCCCTGGACCTGGCCCTACACATATGACTGGCCCTGCACCTGGCCCTGGACCTGACCCTGCACCTGACCTTCGCCCTGGCCCTGCACCTGGCCGTGAAACTGGCCCTGGCCCTTCACCTGGCCCTGGCCCTGCACCTGGCCCTGGCACTGGCCCTAGACCTGCACCTGGCCCTGGCGCTGGCCCTGGCGCTGGCCCTGCACCTGGCCCTGCACCTGGCCCTGACCCTGCACTTGGCCCTGGCCCTGCACCTGGCCCTCGCCCTGGCGCTGCACCTGGCCCTGGCCCTGCACCTGGCTCTAGCCATGGCCCTACACCTGGCCCTGGCCCTGCACCTGGCCCTAGCCATGGCCCTACACCTGGCCCTGGCCTTGCACCTGGCCCAGGCCCTGCACCTGGCCCTGGCCCTGCACCTGGCCCAGGCCCTGCACCTGGCCCTGGCCCTGCACCTGGTTATGGCCAAAACGGCCAGGGCCAGGGCCTATATCAGGGCCAGGTGCAGTGCCAGGGCCAAGGACAGAACAGCCAGGGACAGGGCCAGTGAAAGGGCAAAGGCCAGGGCCAGGTCCAGGACCAGGTGCAGGGCCAGTGCCAGGGCTAGGTGGAGGGCCAGGGCCAGGTGCAGGGACAAGGCCAGGGCCAGGTGCAGGGCCAGGGCCAGGGCCAGGGCCAGGGCCAGGGCCAGGGCCAGGTGCAGGGCTAGGTGCAAGGCCAGATGCAGGGCCAGGGCCAGGTGCAGGGCCAGGGCCAGGTGCAGGGCCAGGTGCAGGGCCATGGGCAGGGCCAGGGCCAGGTGCAGGGCCAGGTGCAGGGCCAGGTGCAGGGCCAGGTGCAGGGCCAGGGCCAGGTGCAGGGCCAGGTGCAGGGCCAGGGCCAAGGTCAGGTGCAGTGTCAGGGCCAGGTGCAGGGCTAGTGCCAGGTGCAGGGCCAGGTCCAGGGCCAAGTCCAAGGCCAGGTATAGGGCCAATGCCAGGGCTGGGTGGAGGGCCAGGGCCAGGTGCAGGGCCAGGGCCAAGGCCAGGTGCCAGTCCAAGGCCAGGGCCAGGTGCAGGGCCACTGCCAGGGCCAGGTGCAGGGCCAGGGCCAGGTGCAGGGGCAGGGCCAGGTGCAGGGCCAGTGCCAGTTGCAGGGCCAGGTCCAAGGCCAGGGCCAGGTGCAGGGCCAAGGCCAGGGCCAGGGCCAGGTGCATGGCCAGGTGCAGGGCCAGGGCCAGGTCCAGGGCCAGGTGCAGGGCCAGGGCCAGGGCTAGGTGGAGGGCTAGGGTCTGTGCCAGGGCCAGGTGCAGGTCCAGGTCCAGGGCCAGGTGCAGGGCCAATGCCAGGGCTAGGTGGAGGGCCATGGTCAGGGCCAGGTGCAGGTGCAGGTCCAGGTCCAGGGCCAGGTGCAGGGCCAATGCCAGGGCTAGGTGGAGGGCCATGGTCAGGGCCAGGTACAGGGCCAGGTGCAGGGCCAGGGCCAGGTGCAGGGTCAGGGCCCGGTGCAGGACCAGGACCAGGTGCAGGGCCAGGGCCAGTTGCAGGGTCAGGGTCAGGTACAGCACCAGGTCCAGTGCCAGGTGCAGGGACATGGACAGGGCCAGGTGCAGAGTCAGGGCCAGGTGCAGGGCAAGGTGCAGGGCCAGGGCCAGGTTCAGGGCCAGGTACAGGGCCAGTGCCAGGTGCAGGGCCAAGGTCAGGGCCAGGGCCAGGTACATGGCCAGGTGCAGGGTCAGGGCTAGGTCCAGGTGCAGGGCCAGGGCCAGGGCTAGGTGGAGGGCCAGGGTCATGGCCAGGGCCAGGTGCAGGATCAAGGCCAGGGCCAGGTACAGGGCCAGGGCCAGCTGCAGGGCCAGGGCCAGGGCCAGGTGCAGGGCCAATGCCAGGGCCAGGGCCAGGGCAGGTGCAGGGCCAAGGCCAGGGCCAGGGCCAGGGCCAGGTGCAGGGCCAGGTGTAGGGCCAGGTGCAGGGCCAGGGCCAGAGCTAGGTGGAGGGCCAGGGTCAGGGCCAGGTGCAGGGCCAAGGCCAGGGCCAGGTGCAAAGCCAGGGCCAGGTGCAGGGCCAGGGCTAGGGCCAGGGCCAGGTGCAGGGCCAGGGCCAGGTGCAGGGCCAGGTGCAGGGCCAGGTGCAGGGCCAGGGCCAGTGCCAGGGCCAAGTGCAGGGTCAGGGCCAGGTGCAGGGCCAGGTGCAGGGCCAGGGCCAGTGCCAGGGCCAAGTGCAGGGTCAGGGCCAGGTGCAGGGCCAGGTGCAGGGCCAGGTGCAGGGCCAGCGCCAGGGCCAGGTGCAGGTCTAGGGCCAGTGCCAGGGCCAGGTGCAGGGCAAGGGCTAGGTGGAGGGCCAGGGCCAGGGCCAGGTGCAGGGCCAAGGCCAGGGCCAGGTGCAGGGCCCAGGCCAGTATCAGGTGCAGTGCCAGGTGCAGGGCCAGGGCCAGGTGAAGGGCCAGGGCCAGATGCAGGGCCAGGTGCAGGGCTAGGTGCAGGGCCAATGCCAGGGCTAGGTGGAAGTCCAGGGTCAGGGCCAGGGCCATATGTGATATCTTCTAAAAATCCTGCATACACAATGAAAGTTCAGCATTTGAACATGTTACTACTCTGCTCTGCGATTAAACAAGGGATGAACCTGGGATTTTCCCACAATCATGTGGGAGTCATCTGATAGTCAATTGTGTGGAGTATGGCAGACCATTTCATCCTCTGATTATGTTGTTATTTGATTATTAAAATAGGATATTAGATCATCCATGATCAGTGGATTGTGGTGACGCGATGTGGGAGGCAATTATTATAGACCATCTTAATATCAATTATGTAGTTAAAATATTTAAATTTATCACGACAGCATCGTTCATGAGCCTGGTTTGGAGCCACCTTAGGGAACTGGATGATGTTACATGAACTCATGATTTGATTATTCAATTATATAAAACAATGGTTATATCATCTGTTACACCTGGAATCTGGTGCCACAGATCATCTAATTACATAATTAATGACTTTAAATTGACATTCTGTTTTAATCCCCAAGATAATGTAAATATGTGTATAGTTATGTAACTAGCAATCATCCATTCCATGAAGAGACCTCTAATGCTCCCTCTTGTGGAGTTAATGTGCAATGTCATCACATTTTATGATTCATTGACTCAATTGATGATGATGATATCCTTTATTACTGGAGTCTGGCCATGCTTCCCTGCCAGTAAAATGCTACATCCCATATTTATTGTGACAGTTAGCTTTTATGAATTCTTTAATTCTTTAAATTATGTAAACGACAGACAGTGCCATCACCGATTACTGTTAGGGTGCAAATATCTGTCAGCGACAAGGTTAGGAAAGTTGTAGTCATGGGCAGAGCATTTTCGGAATGATCTATGAATCTCCCAGAGCAAGAGGGATGCTGCATGATTGAGTCCAGGAGGTGTCACGGTGCCCTCTGAGAAGTACAAGCACTTCACCAAGGCCGGCATGGTGGTCTGGGTGTTGACTACCTGCTCTTCCTCCACATCTTCACATCGGTTGTTATCTACCATGAGAGGAAGGAGTGGCACTAGGATGTCGGCACCATCACCGAGACCTGGCAAATGGATGACTCAGAACATGGAAGAACAACTCTCTCTCTCAGCTATGCTGGTGATGACCCTGCTGCAGCCATCTTTTCAGCTGTTATCAACATTGTGGCCACTACTGCTACGCCAGGATTGGGCCCATTATCTCACGTCCTGCCGCCCCTCAACAGAGATACAGGCGCTTGTGATGATGTTAGGACAACAGAATTCATCAGGCAAGACAGTATGACTATCTGACGATTAACTGATGTCATTTTAAAAATCGTTGATGACAGCATACATTTCCATATCTGACACTTCTGCCCAGGAAATGATGGTACAAAAAGACGTCAATGGCTTACATATTTAAAGATGTAATTATTAAATTCTTTCATTATTTAATCTGTGATCCCTGAAGTTTGATGCCACCTTGTGTGACTCAAGTGTGACAGACCATCTAACTATCTGATTATTTCATTATTCAAATCTGTCTTTTTCTACTCCAGGAAGAGTGGAGTCTGGATCCACCTTGTTGGTGTTAAATTGTATCTTGTGTATTCTTTCTTTCATTCTTTCTTTCTTTCTTTTCACAAGAGGAAGCTTTACAGGTCTCTTCATGAAATGGATGATTTTTGGATTACATAACTTTATAAATTTTTACCTTATCTTGGGTATTAACACAGACTGTCAATTTAAATACTTTAATTGTTTAATTAGATGATCTGTGGCAGCAGATTCCAGGTTTCATGGATGATATAATCATTGTCTTATATAGTTAAATAATCTAACAATGTGTTCATGTAAAATCATCCACTTCCCTAAGGTGGCTCCAAACCAGGCTCTTGAATGATGCTGTCATGATTAATTTAAATATTTTAACTAAAAAATTGATATTTAGATGGTCCATAATAATTGTTTCCCGCATCGTGGAATCCACTGATCATGGATTATCTAATATCCTATTTTAATAATCAAATAACAACATAATCAGATGATGTAATGGTCTGCCGTACTTGACACAATTGACTCTCATTGACTCCCACATGATTGTGGGAAACTCCCAGGTTCATCCCTTTTTTAATCGGAGAGCAGAGTCATGAAATGTTTACATGCTGAAATGTCATTGTGTATGCAGGGTTTTTAGAAGATCCTGCATATTTCATGTTGGACGGCTGCCTCAAAAGAGATGGAGTGCAATCCAATAATCCCTAAGTCTACTCTCACAAAGGGATTATCACCATCCTGAAGGAAGTTAACAATGACAAACTCACCTTTTGATGAATAATTGTGAGTCTTATTATCTTTCTTTCCATAGTATTAATTCTTAGGTGAGAGAGAATTCATAAACAGAAGAAATTGAATGTTCTCTGATAATTAGGTAATCTAGAATTTCATGACCAGTAAAAGCTGTAGGCAAACTTCCAGAGATTTGGCTATGACTTGCTTAGGGGAATCAAATGCTGTCATTGAAAGATTTAGGAGATAGTTATCTTGGGAGACTGTAATGTCCCATGATAACACTTACTTGAAGCTGCTCTCTGGTACTTGGCCCATGATAACATTATACAGACTGCAAGCAGCGTTGCCAGGCAAAATTTATGAACCAGTATTCTGTCATTTTCTAGTGCCCCTCCCACATGCTAAAAGGAGCATACCTAAAGATGAAGAAACCCTACAGCCTCACTGAGTTTTTCACAAAAACAAGCAGGCTCTTTCTTTTGGGTTCTACATATTTACCCATCTCTCAAGCTACAACATGTCTATAATGCCATAAGCAGGAAAACGAAAGCATCATCATTCCCTTCATGTACAATGATGAGTATTTTATACCGTTTTTCTATGCTTCAATTTTCTAATACTTAGAATGGATACAATACAAATAATCGACTCTACCATAAACCTTTTCTCTTTTTTGATAATAAAATAATCCCTCTTCATTCTCTGCCCTTTAGAGGAGTTTTATCCCATGGTTTCTCGGCATTGTTTAGGTTTGCATTGGTACAGAACAGCCAGGGCCAGGGCCAGGGCCAGGGCCAAGGAAAAAATAATGACGACAAGAATTTCTGCCAATAGATAAATCCCTGACTACAGAGTACAGAACCCACATCCTATTCTCAGGAGAACAATTAAAAACAAAGAAAAAACACCAACCTTTCAGGTGTGCTCATCAATCTTGCCTAAACAAATGATGGATAATATTAACTTAGTTCCATGATGACCTTGTAAATAAATTTGTACTCTATCATCTGCCTGTATCTTGGAAACCTTGTTGACTGAAATTAGTGGTCTCAAATTTCCCTTTCTCTTTACCATGTTATAAACCCCTCACAATTTTAAGCTACTACCTTACTTTTCTGACAGAGTGAGGTCCCAGCTGGTTTGATTTTTACCAGTAAAAACCATTTGCTTTTGCAGCCAGGAGTCACTTCCTTGGAAGTTGAGGAAACCAGTAGGCATAATAGTAACAAGCTGCTCAAGGAGTCTTTATAGGCTATAGAACTCCAGGTGACAGCTATTTGAAAATCAAAACACTGTTGTGCCAGCGACATGCCTGTACTACTTCCTGCTTGCTTTTGCAGTGTTTTCTTACCTGCAAGTAGGCTAAAATGCTAGACAATACCAACAACAGGAAGTGGGATTCCGGAAATGGACCATTTATCAGACGCATCAGTTTGTAGACACTGTTGAAGATTCACTTTGTTTGGGCTGGTTCAGAGTAAGTAGGGAGAGCACTATAGAGGAGCAGGCTGTAGTCAGCAACTGATACTCCTCTGCCAGAAGCACAAATCGCCTGAGACATGTTTAAACTGGGAACAAAGGTTAAAATGTATATATTTAATTGGAACTCTTTGTTCCTTACCTTTGGTGATCAAGAAAGACAGCAAGACCAGGGAGAAAATTCCATCCTCAGGATAGCTGTATAAATCTGCAGTCCTTTTGACCTGTAAGAAGTGGATAAAAGCTTTATGACATTTGTTCCTCTGAAGCCTATATGAACTGTGTTATATAAAAGGACATAAAAGTTTTAGATATATTATCATCACCAATCTGTGCTGAAATCCAAATTGTACAAAAAGTAGGTTTTGGGTATCTATAAAACAGCAGGAATGTACTTATGCCTTTGAGTCCTAGCAAAATTTACAGATTTGGGGTAGAAGATTTTTCTTCTGTCAAGAGTGATCCATGTATAGATTGGTCAGTGGTGCCTTAGGCCTAATGAAACATCCTTCATATTTACACTTCGATGACACCCAATAAAAATCATAAAACTTTGAGTTTGTGACTAAACAGCTGGGAGTCCCTGCTCTATTAGCTTATCGGAACTTGATTAATGTTAAGCTCTGAATTTTTATATTGTAAATTAATTTTTTATATCTTTAAGAAGTATATGTCTTGGGCTAGAGAGATATGGCAGAGGTTAAGATTACTTGCTCCTCTTCTAGAAGTCCTGAGTTCAATCCCCAGCAACTACATTGTGGCTCACAAACATTTATAATGTGATGTGGTATCCTCTTTGGGTGTGCAGACATGTATGCAGGCAGAACACTGTAAGCATAATTAATAAATAAATGTTCAAAAAAGACATATATCTTTATATTTTTAAATTCTGATTTAGGAGCCATATCAAGGCTGCCTTTATTGCCAATCTCACAAACATTTGGTTAGCCAAGCCATCAATAGAATTAGAGATCTGAGAAGGATAAACTATATGTTACTTTTGAATCTATTAAAAAAATCACAGGGACCATTCCTTATATTCTTAGCCATATCCAATTTTCTATGGCATTGAGGGGAGAAAATTTTTCACCAAGTACATAATGTGAGAGGTGTTTTTTTTTCCCTATGGAACCTGGAATTGGAAAAGTCTGAACTTATTTTGTCTAGGCAAAGGTGCAGACAATTTTCCAGTACCCTGCAGGCTCTACAGAGTCCGAGCTGGGTCCTATCATGCTGCAGGCATTTTGTTTCAGCATCTTGCTCCCTGGTCAGTGTCATCACAATCCATGCTGCCCCACAATGTTCTTTAGAGACCTTTCTTTGGTCATTGTTAGGTTCTGTGATTCTTTGTCTGAAATTATTACAGTTTTTTAGTTAATATTTAAATGTCTTATTCTACAGATCTCTGTAGTATTAGAAGTCTTTCTAGGTAGATCTTAATAGACAACGTGGTTTTCATTTACTCGATTTAAGCTTAAACTTTTAGAATATGTATAGGAGACAGAGTGAGGTTTATTCCTGTTATTAATCATTAATACTTAGTTTGACTATAACCAAAAGTTAATCTATAAGGATGGCTGGTAACTTGTGTTTCTTAACATTTTATAATAGTTACCAGATTTTATAAAACTAGAACTTTGCATTGTCAGTTTTAGCTTTAAAAATACTGATTTTAATTTGAAACTCCTTTTAGGAAAACATAAAACAGCTATGTGATTCAGTTTATCTAAATAACTTATGCTTACCAAATTTAGCAAAAACAAGGATGGATTGCCATCTGTATCATAAAAAATGAGCTTCTCAACTTTTGATTAGTATATACAGTTTATGGCTATGATCTTAAATTTTAGCCCTTTAATTTAAGTACAAATATTAACAATGTAATAAAGCACAAATATAATGTAACCTTCTGTATTTAAACATATAAAAAACTGTTTGATAAAACAATTAAACATCCTGTACTGACTTCTTATAATATCAAATAATTTTAGCATCCTTTATGTCTTTAAACCCATTGTCTCCTTGGTGCCTTTTAAGTTTATGTCAATTTCCAGTGTTAATAATTCTAACTTTTTAACTAGTTTCAATGTTTAACAGCCTTCGACATAAAACAGAATTAATTTCATCTACATTAAAAGGACATCTGATTTTCTGATAATCTAAATTTAATGACCAGTGCTCAGAGGTAAATTTTGAGTTGGGGGCTGTTATCATTAGACAGCAAAAATGTTTAAACCATTTTTGTTTTTGCTCTATTCTTGCAACAAATCGGTTTCTAACAGGAAACACTGATAGAACTTTTTAGCAAGTACATATATTTTTCTTGAAAGAAATAAACAGAACTTTTAAACCATTAACCTGGTATGGTCAAAAATTTTAACTCATATTACTAATCTTAAATTTATATTTGTAGATATGAGACCCCACAGCAAACAGTTTACATCTTTCTTGACATTTGACAACTTTTCTTTGAACCTCCATAACTTTTTACATTACCTTTAGTCTCTCTCTGAGTTTCTCAGACATCCCTAGCATAGAAATGTTTCTCCTTTTCTCTTTTTCTTTTTTCTTATCAGTGACTCTTACCCAGATATGAATGCCTGAAGTGAAATCTTATTTATTTATTTAATTCCTGACTCCACCTTCTTACATTGGTGCTCTTCCCTGAGACTCTCTGCACCCTCTGCTTTATTAATTGTTGGCTCATTTATGGATTTTGTGGGTTACACCAGATCTTCTTTTATGTCATCTTTCAGTATTATAATTTTATTATTATCTCTTTTCCACTCTTCTGGATCTTGCCAATCCTTTTTCCTGTTCTAACTTTTATTGCCCAGAGAAATGGAATCATACTCGTAACACCTGAATTTCCTTCTGAGGTTCTCTGTTCTGCTTTGGTGAGTTGCATTGACCTATAAATCTGCAGGCCACATGACGTGTCTACTAGACCACTGTTATCTTATTTTGTCTTCTTTGATTCAGACTGATTGTAACAAGTCTGCACATAGCCATCACTTCTAAATACCATATATTTTGTTATTTTTATTTTTCTTAGTTGACACAAAAATCTTTACCAAAGTTGTTCTCCCCAACACTGCTCATCCTCCTCCTCCCCACTCTTACCCTCACCCCTTTCCCTATGGTCACAGTCACTGCCACCTGAGGAGAGGAGGGCTGGGCGAGGGTCTGGTTCTGTCATTAGCCCCTAGGGATTCAGAACTCCTCTCCTCTCTGACTGCCCACCACGTGGCCCAATGCACCTAGACCTTCAGCAACCCAGCATGGATCCTGGATGAGCATGTCTTAGGGCTTCTGTACCAGGAGGAGCCTGGTGCTGTTTACACTGGTGTTCTGTATTACCAGCAGCCTGTAAGATTCTGGCCTGGGAGTATTTATTTTATTTTATTTTTTAATTTTCTTATTTATTTTTTATTTCACATGTCGATCCCATTTCCCTCTCCCTCCCTCCCACCATTTACACGCTATTCCCCCTCACATGCACCCTGACCACCCTCTGCTCCCAGCTCCCAACCCAATTCCACATGTATGACAATGCCATCCAGGTGTAGTCATGTAGATCTGTCAAGTCATTTGAAGTAGGAACTAGGATTTCTCTCCTGTTTCTAGGTTAAGGGAGTACCCTCCATGGGGGATGTGTCTGCAATGACCTTTGGTGCAGGAGGAATACATCCTGGTTGCACTGTCTGCAGTCCTTAGGGCTGCTCATTCCTTCTGGCTGAGACCCATATTTAGAGAAGACTGAGTCAGTACCATGCTGGATTCCAAGTTATCAGTCTGGGTGCCTGTTATTTGCTCCTTGTTCAGGTCAGCTGTCTCTGTGTATTTCTACAACCTGGTCTTGTTCTGTCCATCTGCATCTGGATTTTAGTTAAACTCAGCGTTTAGGTTTGGGTGTTTGCTTCTGTTTCCAACAGCACTATAGGAGGGCTCCATGATGGTGAATACGTTAGTTGTTGATCTCACTATCCAGGAAGGGCATTTATGGTAGCCTTTTCACAGTTGCTCAAATTGTTAGTTGGCAACAGTCTTGTAGGTCTCTGGACTTTTCTTTAGATTCACTTTTCTCTTCAAACCAATACTGGCTCCTTCTTTTATTCTCTCTCTCTTTCTGTCTCCCTCTCTCTCTTTCACTCACTCTCAGTCTCTCTCTCTCTCTTCTGTCTTGTATTCCTACCCTGACTCAATCTTCCTAGTCGCAATTTCTTTTCGCTCCTTCCCTTTCTCCTAGTTCTCTCTACATACATTGACCTCCCCCCACCTCCCATGTGCTCTGGGGGACTTGTCCCAGCAACCTTCTGTGAGCGACTTTATATGAATCTTTTAGAATACACCTTGTATCCTAGTTCCTCTGGTTGTGTGAATTATAGGCTGGTGATCCTTTGCTCTAGGTCTAAAATCCATATATGAGTGAGTACATCCTATGTTCATCTTTTTGTGACTGGGTTACCTCATTCAGGATGGTTGTTTCAAGAGCCATTGACTTGCCTGCGAATTTCAAGATTCCATTATTTTTTTCTGCAGAGTAATATTACATTGTGTAGATGTGCCACATGTTCTTATCCATTCTTCATATGAGGATCATCTAGGTTGTTTCCAGTTTCTTGCTGCTATCAACATAGTTGAACAGATGTCTTTGTTGCCAGGATATGGATCATTTTGTTATATGTCTAAGGGGGGATTGCTGGGTCGCATGGTAAACTAATTCGCATTTTCCTGAGGAACCACCATACTTATCGCCAAAATGGCTGTACGAGTTTGCACTCCCACCAGCAGTGGTGGAATGTTCCCTTTCTACACATCTTCTTTGGTATAAGTTGTCATTGGTGTTTTTAATTTTAGCCATCCTGGCAGGAGTAAGATGTTATCTCAAAGTTGTTTTGATTTGCATTTCCCTGATAGCTAAAGATCTTGAACATTTTCTTAAGTGTTTTTCAGCTTTTTTAGTTTCCTCTATTGAGAATTATTTCTTCTGTTCTATACCCCATTTTTATTTTTGATTTTATAAAGTTTTTTTTTTCAATCAACACTTCTATTCTTTTTTTCATTTTATATAACCAAGTCAATTTAAATAATAACAAACATTTATACACAATATTTGGGGATTTAGGTGTCGATCTTTCCAAACTACTTCCTGCTGGTAAGGTGCGCTGTCATGGGGATTCTATGAAGATGCAGAAATCCTGGCTGTAGTCTGTAAGGCTGCTTTGTCCACCTGTTTTGAATGTAGGATCACCTGGTATTTTGGGTCTGGCTTGATCAACCACATTAGTCTGGAAGGAATGCACATCTTTTCATTTTCTGTGGAAAAAATAATAGAAATCCTTTTCCCAGTAACATGTCCTTGAACTTAATTTTTGAGTCAAAGCATTTTTTAAATTTAATTTATTATTTTACATGTCGATCCCAGTTTGCTCTCCCTCCCTCCATCCCTCTCTCCCTCCTTCCCTACTTTTTACCCTCTGTTCCCTCTCACATGCACTCTAACCACCCTCCCCTCCCATCCCCCCACCCCAATTCCATATGTAGGGGAATGCCATCCAGTTGGGGTCATGTAGATCTGACAGATCATGAAAGTAGGGACTAGGGCTTCTCTCCTGTCTCTAGATTAAGGCAGTTATCCCTCCATGGGGGATATGTTAGCAGAGTCCTTTTGCGCACCAGGGATACATCCTGGCTCCTCTGTCCGAGGTCTCTTAGACTGCTCAGTCCTTCTGGCTGAGACCCATATTCAGGTGGGCCTGAGTCAGTCCCATGCTGGCTTCCCAGCTATCTGTCTAGTTGCCATTAGTTCCTCCTTGTTCAGGTAAGCTGTCTGTATGTGTTTCTGCAGCATGGTTTGTCCTCTCCATCTGCATCTGGGTTCTAGTTCGACTCAGTGTTAATGTATGGGTGTTTGATCCTATTTTCAACAGGCATAAGTTGAGGGCTCCATGGAGAAGTTAGTTGTTGATCTCACTATCCGGGAAGGGCATTTATGATAGCCTTTCCACGGAAGCTCAGATTGTTAGTTGGAGCACACTTGTAGTTCTCTAGACCTCTCTTTGTGTTCAATATTATCTTCAAACCAATATAGGCTCCCTCTTGTATATTCTCTCTCTCTGTCTCTGTCTCTCTCTTTCCTATCTTCTATTCCTAACCTGGCTCAATCTTCCTGGTCGAACATGTTTTCCTTTCCTCCCCCTCATTTTCTCCTACTTCTCTCTCCATTTGCTCCCCCCCCACTTCTCCTGAGCTCTGGGGGACTTGTCCCTTCCCAGTTCTGTGAGGGACTTTATGTGAATCACTTAGAATACACCTTGTATCCCAGTTCCTCTGGTGATGTGAATTATAGGCTGGTGATCTTTGATCCAGGTCTAAAATCCATATATGAGTGAGTACATACTGTGTTCCTCTTTTTGTGACTGAGTTACCTCATTCAGGATGGTTTCTTCAAGTGCCATCCACTTGCCTACGAATTTCAAGATTCCATTAGTTTTTTCTGCAGATTAGTATTCCATTGTGTAGATGTGCCACATCTTCATTAACCATTCTTCAATTGAGGGGCATCTAGGTTGCTTGCTATTACAAAGAGTCCTGCTATGAACATAGTTGAACAGATATCTTTGTTTCATGGATGTGAATCCTTTGGGTATATGCCTAAGAGTGGGGTTGCTAGGTCCTGTGGTACACTAATTCCCATTTTCCTGAGGAACCGCCATACTGATCTCCAAAATGGTTGTATGAGTTTGCACTCCCACCAGCAGTGGAGGAGTGTTCTCCTTTCTCCACATCCCCTCCAACATGAGTCATCATTGGTGTTTCAAATTTTAGCCATTCTGGCAGGAGTAAGATGGTATCTTAAAGTTGTTTTGATTTGCATTTCCCTGATAGTTATGGATGTGGATAATTTTCTTAAGTGTCTTTCAGCCTTTTTGATTTCCTCTATTGAGAATTTTTTTCTTCAGTTCTGTACCCGATTTTTTAATAGGGTTATTTGGTGTTTGGTTGACTAGCTTCTTTAGTTCTTTGTATATTTTGGAGTTCAGCCCTTTGTCAGATTTAGGATTGATGAAAATCTTTTCCCATTCTGTGGGCTGTCATTTGGTCTTGTGTACTGTGTCCTTTGCCTTACAGAAGCTTCTAAGTTTGAAGAGGTCCTATTTATTAATTGTTTCTCTCAGTGTCTGTGCCTCTGGAGTTATGTTCATGAAGCGGTGTTCTATACCATAAGATGGAACCAGAGTCCAGTGATTGTCAAGGAAGTAATACTTAGATAATTAATGGTGATTTATATGTGACACCTACAAGATAGCACAAAACTGAAGCGAAAATTGAGTTTTTGATCATAGATTTGAACAAAAATTGAATGAATAATGAGATAATTACTCAAATTCACCCCTAGAGAGCTAAAAAATGCTATCACCATTCACTAAAATAAATACATAACTAAATAATGAAATCACCAAAAGGGACAATTACCACAAAAAGGGTGGATCAAGACTCCACTCTTCCTGGAGAGGAAAAAGGCAGATTTGAATAATGAAATAATCAGATAGTTAGATCGTCTGTCACACCTGAGTCACACAAGGTGGTACCAAACTTCAGGGTTTACAGATTATATGAGGAAACGATTTAATAATTACATATTTAAAGGTGTAAGTCGTTGAACTTTTTTGTCTCATCAATTCCTGGCAGGCGTGCCGGACATGATAGAGTATGCTGTCTTCATTGATTTTTAAAATTCCATAAGTCAATAAAGAGATAATTGTACTGTCTTCCCTGATGAACTCTGTTGGCCTGACATCTTCACCAGCTCCTGAATCTCTGTTGTGGTGCGGCAGTACCTGAGATGATGGGCTCACACCTGGCACAGCAGCATCCCTGGTATTCTGGGTCCTGCATAGGTCATCCAGAAACTGCTGTGTCCATGTCTACAACCTTCCTATCCTTGTCCCTGATAGAAATTTGCACCCCAAACAGAATCAATGATGTCATTGTCCATCGATTAAATGAATTAAATAATTAAATAAGACAGTAATAGATAACTGTCACCATAAAGAGGTGATGAGCTTTAACTAGAAGTAAAGACTGGCCAGACTCCAGTCATGAAAATGTCATCTTCATCAATTCAAACAATCAGTCATAAAATATAATGATATTGCATTATAACTCCCGAAGAGGGAGCTTTACAGGACTCTTCATGGAATAGAGGATTATTGGTTTACATAAATATACAAATCTTTACATTATCTTGGGTATTAATAGTATTTGTCAATTTAAATATATTAATTATGTAATTAGATGATCTGCCAGACTTGACCCCACTAGGTGGCAACAATCTCCATGTGTCATGGATGATATAATCATTGTTTTATATAACTAAACCATCAAACAGTGAGTTGATGTAACATCATTAACATTCCTAAGGTGGCTCCAAACCATTCTCAGGAACAACGCTGCCTCAAAAGAGATGGACTGCAATCCAATCATCCCTAAATCTACTCTAACAAATGGATTATCACTTTCCTAAAGGAAGTTGACAATGGAAAACTCACCTTTTGATGAGTAATTGTGGGTCTTATTATCATTTAAACCATTATATTACTTCTTAGGAGAGAGAGAGACCATTCATAAACAGAAGTCTTTGAACTCTTTCGCCACGGACTATGTTCTCTCATATTAGGTAATCTTGAATTGGGTAACCAGTAAAAGCTGTCAGCAAACTTCCAGTGATATGGCTATGACTTACTGAGGCGAATTACATGATGTCATTAAAAATTTTAGGGGATAGTGTTGTTGGGAGATTGTAGTATGCCATGATAACACTTTATCGAAACTGCTCTCTGGTCCTTGGCCCATGATACCAGGATATAGAATGCAATCAGGGTTTCCAGGCAATATTTATGATCCAACATTATGTCACATTCTAGAGCACCTTCTACATGCTAAAATTAGCATACCCACCCATCGACTAACCTTAACCTCACTGATTACTGATTTTCTCACAAAAACAAAAACAAAGCAGGGCCCTGTTTTTTTTTTTTTTTTTTTTTTTTTTTGAATTACACATATTTACGAGTCTCTTAAGCTACAACATGCCTATAGTAATATAAGCATAAAAACAAAAGCATCATTATGCCATTCTAGTACATTGATGAGTATTTCCACCTATTTTTTTATGCTTCAATATTCTCATTTCCAGAATGGAAACACAGCTTGATCCCATGGTTTCTCAGTTGTTTAGATTTGCATTTGGCTGATGACTAAGGATTGTGAGCACTGTCTTATTATTCTTTCAGTCATTTTGGATTCCTCAATTGATAGTTCTCTATTTAGTCCTGTACCCTACTTTCTAATATGGTTATTTAGAGTTATTTATTTCTGTTGGCGTGCCATGTTATCAGTACACCCTAGTTCTTTAGATAAGATTCTCTGATCATGAGATTATCAAATGATTCAGTTTTTAAAATCGGTGTTGACAGTGTCCTTCATGGGTCACTTCTGTTGCAACCTCTCAGAAAATTAGGATGTGAAATATTACAGTTTTTTTAAAATCGTTTAATCATTCGATCGTTAAAAAATTATTATTGCATAATCAGTAATCACTAGATAACACAGTCTCCCTCATTCTCTGGGCACTGCTTCTGGTACCAATCTCCTGTATGTGTCAATCACACACCAGCCAAACCCACAATGGATGACACCATCATTATTTATGTAACAAAATAAGTAAAGAATTGCATAGTCCTGCATACTTAACTTTCATAAGATGGAGCCAAACTCCAGCGATGGTCAAGGAAGTATTACTAAGATAATTAAATAATGCCACACGATTAACTCCCAGGGTGGATGGCCAGACTCCAGTCATGAAGTACAACATCTTCATCGATTTAAATGATTAATATATAAGGAAAAATAATTGAACAATGACATGGTGGTGCATACTTAAATCCCACATGGAGAAGTCAGACTCTTCTCCACCATGCCTGCCTTGGTGAAGTCTTTGTACTTCTCGGAGGGCACCATGGAATCTTCTGGACTCAATCATCCAGCATCCCTAGTACTCTGGGTGATGCAGAGATCATCAAGAATCTGCTCTATCCATGTCCATGACGTTCCTAACCTTGTCCCGGACAGATTTTTGCACACTAATTGTAATCAATGATGTCATTGTCTGCCGTTTAAATGATTTAAATAATTAAATAAGTCAGTAATAGCTAACTCACAATAAAGAGGTGATGTAGCAGTTAAGTGGCAGGGGAGAATGGCCAGACTCCAGTCATGAAGGATGTCATCATTGTCAATTGAAACAATTAATCATAAAATGTGATGATATGGCATATTAACTCCACAAGATGGAATTTTACATGACTCTTCACGGAATAGAGGATTACTGGTTTACATGACTATACAAATATGTACATTATCTTGGGTCTTAACACAAACGGTCAATTCAAATACTTTAATTATGTAATTAGATGATCTGTCACACTTGACCCCACAAGGTGGCACCAAATTCCAGGTGTCACGGATGATATTATCATTGCTTTATATAACTAAATAATCAAATAATGAGCTGATGTGACACCATCCACTTCCCTAAGGTGGCTCCAAACCAGACTTGTGAACAATGATGTCATCATTAATTTAAATATTTTAATTACATAATTAATATTTAGATGGTCTAAAGTACTTGATTCCCACATTGTGGAACAATAATCCACTGATCACGGATAATCTAATGTCCTATTTTAATAATTAAATAATAACATAATCAGAGGATGAAATGGTCTGCCATACTCGACACAAGTTTTCTCCAACTTGACTCCCACAAGTTTGTGTGAAACTCCCCAGTTCATGGCTTATTTACTCACAGAATTGAGTAGTAAAATGTGTATATGCTGAAATGTCATTGTGTATGCAGGGTTTTAGAACATATCACACGTTTCATGTTGGACAGCTGACTCAAAAGAGATGAACTGCATTCCAATAATCCCTATGTCTACCCTAACACATGGATTATCACCAACCTGACGGAAGTTACCAAAGGAACACTCAACTTTTGATGAGTAATTGTGAGTCTTATTATCTTTTAATCCATAGTTTTACTTCTTAGAAGAGAGAGCATCCATAAACAGAAGTCTTTGAACCGTTCATCCACAGACTGTATTGTCTGACATTAGGTAATGTTGAATTGGGTAACCAGTAATAGCTCTAGGCCAACTTCCAGAGATTTGGTTATGACTTGGTTAGGGGAATCAAATGCTGCCATTAAAAGGTTTAGGAGATAGTTATCTTGGGAGATTGTGATGTCCTATGATAACACTTTCTCGAAGCTGCTCTCTGGTCCTTGGCCCATGATATCAGGATACAGAATGCAAGCAGCGTTGCCCGGCAACATTTATGATCCAATACTCTGTCACAATCTAGTGCACCTCCCACATGATAAAATTAGCATACCCACCCATCGACTAACCTTGCAGCCTCACTGATTTTCTCACAAAAACAAAAGAGGGATCTTTTTTTTTTTTTTTTTTTTGTTTTTTTGTACATACTTACCAGTATCTTAAGCTAGAACATCCCTATAATGATATAAGCATAAAAACGAAAGCATCATTATGCCATTCAAGCACAATGATGAGTATTTCAACCTATTTTCCATGCTTCAATTTTCTCATTTCCAGAATGCAAACAATATCATTAATCGCCTGTACCAGAATCCTTTCGTAAGTGTTGAAAATAAATTAAATTTCTCTTCCTTTAGAGCATCTTGTTCTCATTGTTTCTCAGAGTTGTTTTATTTGCACTTGGCTGATGATTAAGGATGTTGAGTACTGTATTATGGTCCTTTAAATCACTTTAGATTCCTCAATTGATAATTCTCTATTGAGTCCTTAATCCAATTTCTAATATGGTTATTTAGAGTTATTTGGAGTTGGAGGTGTGTCATGTTATCAGCCCAACAGAGTTCATTAGATAAGATTCTCTGATCATGAGATTATTAAATTATTCAGTTTTTAAAATCGGTGTTGACTGTGTCCTTCATAGGTCAGCTCTATCGCAACCTCTCAGAAACTGATGATGCGAAATAATACAATTTTTTTTCAATCGATTAATCATTCGATCTTTGAAAATCTATTATTACATAATCAGTAATCACTGCATAACCCAGTGTTCCTCATTCTCTGGGTACTGCTTCTGGTACACGTCTCCTGCTGTGTCAATCACACAGGGGCCAAACCCATAATGGCACACGATTAATTCCCAGGGAGGAATAACCAGACTTCTGTCATGAACGACAACATCTTCATCGATTTAAATAAATAGTATATAATGAAATATAATTGAATAATAATATGGTGCTGCATAATTAAATCCGACATGGAGAAGTCAACCCTTCTCTTCATGGAATAATGATGTATTTAAAAACTTAAATTGAGAAGATCCTTGACCCCCAAATCTGGGCCCCTGCCAAAGAACGAGGTCTCAGCTGAAGAGCTCCAGTTTCCAGTGAGATACCACTACCCTGCAAAACCTTCTCAAGTTCCAGCCCAGCCCTCATCCTCTTCTGCCGGCTATTGGCCAGAGAGAAACCTCCTAGAGAGCTTGGACCACACAGAGCTACAGACATTTTTGATCCACATAAGCCCATCTGGGAAGGACCATAGAGAGAGGGAAGAGACACCACCAACACCTACTGGAAGAAACTATGGGAAGAAGGCAATACAAGAGAACACCTAACAACAGAAAGACAAACATGACACCACCAGAATCTAGGGAATCTATACCAACTAGAATGGAACACAACAACAAAGCAGAGGAAGCAGAAGGGTACGACTTAAAAATCACCATCATAAAAATGATAGAGGCACTCAAAGAAGATATGAGAAAATCCCTTAAAGAATTGAGAAAAAAAACAAACAAAAAAGTGGAAGAAATGAACAAATTCCTTAAGGAAAGTACAGAAAGCCAAGAAAAAACAATTAACCAGGTGAAGGAAACGGTTCAAGATTTGAAAACCGAAATTGAGAAAATAAAGGCAACACAAATGGAAGGAAAGCTGGAAATTGAAAAGCTGGGCAAAAAATCGGAAACCACGGACACAAGCATAACCAATAGAATTGAAGAGATGGAAGAGAGAATCTCAGGCGCAGAAGATAAACTAGAGGAAATAGATTCATCGAACAAAGAAAACCATAAATCCAACAAATCCTTAACACACAACATCCAGGAAATGTGGGACACCATGAAAAGGCCAAACCTAAGAATAATAGGCATAGAGGAAGGTGAGGAAGCCCAGCTCAAAGGTGCTGAAAACATATTCAACAAAATCGTCGAGGGAAACTTTCCAAATCTGAAGAAGGACATGCCCATGAAAGTACAAGAAGCATACCGAACCCCAAATAGGCTGGACCAAAGAAAAAAGACCCCTCGACATATAATAATCAAAACACTTTGCATACAGAATAAAGAAAGAATATTAAGAGCAGCGAAGGATAAAGGACAGGTAACATATAAAGGCAGACCTATCAAAATTACACCTGACTTCTCCATGGAAACCCTCAAGGCCAGAAGGTCCTGGATAGATGTTCTAAAAGTATTAAGAGAACATGGATGCCAGCCTAGGCTACTATATCCAGCAAAACTCTCAGTCAATATAGATGGAGAGAACAAGATATTCAATGACAAAACCAGATTTTCCCAATATGTATCTACAAATCCAGCCCTACAGAAAGTATTGGAAGGAAAATTCCAACCCAAGGAAGGTAACTACGCCCACAAAAATGTAGGCAACAGATAATCCAACTACACCAGAAACCTAGGGTGAAGCAGAACAAATATATTCACAATACCACTGCCAACAACAAACCTAAACCAAACAAGCATCAACAATCAATGGACCTTACTCACCCTCAACATTAATGGTCTTAACTCACCTATAAAAAGACACAGGCTAGATACGAAGACAGAGTCCATCCTTCTGCTGCATACAAGAAACACATTTTAGCTCCAAAGATAGACATTACCACATGGTAAAGGGTTGGGAAAAGATTTTCCAATCAAATGGAAATAAGAAGCAAGCAGGCGTAGCTATCCTAATATCTAACAAGTTAGACTTCATACCAAAACTAGTCAAAAGAGATGAAGACGGTCACGTCATATTCATCTCAGGAGAAATCCATCAACACAAAGTCTCAATTCTGAACATCTATGCCCCTAATACAAAGTCACCAACATTCGTAAAAGAAACACTACTAAAACTCAAAGCTCATGTAAAACCTCACACACTTATAGTGGGAGACTTCAATACACCACTCTCAACACTAGACAGGACCACATATCAGAAACTCAACAAAGAAACAAAAGAATTAACACAAGTTATGTCTCATCTGGGGCTAACAGACATCTATAGAACTTTCCATCCAAAGACAAAAAGAATATACCTTCTTCTCTGCTCCACATGAAACCTTCTCTAAAATCGACCACATACTAGGAGACATAACAAACCTCAACAGATACAAGAGAATAGGAATAGCCCCCTGTATCTTATCGGACCACCATGCTTTAAAATTGGAATTCAACAACAACACAAATAGCAGAAAACCTGCAAACTCATGGAAACTGAACAATGTGCAATTGCACCACTCCTGGTTCAAAGAAGAAATAAAGAAAGAAATTACAGACTTTCTAATATTCAACGAGAATGAGGATACAACATACCCGAAATTATGGGACACCTTGAAAGCAGTGCTACGAGGGAAGTTCATTGCACTAAGTGCCCATATGAAGAAAACAGAGGATAGTCACAGAAATGAATTAACAGCCCAAATGAAAACCTTAGAACAGAGAGAAGCGAATTCACCACGCAGGAGCAGACGCCAGGAAATAATCAACTTGAGGGCTGAAATCAACAAAATAGAAACCAGGAAAACAATACAAAAAAAATCAATGCAACAAAGAGTTGGTTTTTTGAGAAAATCAACAAGATAGATAAACCTTTATCCAAATTAACGAAAAAGCAGAGACAGAACATGCAAATTAACAAAATCAGAAACGAAATGGGGAACATAACAACAGACACAGAGGAAATCCAGTCAATTTTCAGGTCATACTTCGAAAATCTGTATTCCACAAAAATTGAAAATTCAAAGGAAATGGACAAGTTTCTGGATAACTATCACTTACCAAAATTAAATCAAGAACAGACAAACAACTTAAATAGACCTATAACCCGAAATGAAATAGAAGCAGTCATCGAAAGCCTTCCAACGAAAAAAAATCCAGGGCCAGATGGATTCAGTGCAGAATTCGACCAGACATTCAAGGAAGAACTAATACCACTACTCCTCAAACTGTTCCACAAGATAGAAACAGAAGGTTTATTGCCAAACTCTTTTTATGAGGCCACAATAACTTTGGTACCCAAACCTCACAAAGACACAACTAAGAAAGAAAACTACAGACCAATATCCCTGATGAACATCGATGCAAAAATACTCAATAAAATAATGGCAAACCGAATTCAAGAATACATCAGAGAAATCATCCACCATGATCAAGTAGGCTTCATACCTGGATTGCAGGGATGGTTTAACATACGAAAATCTATCAACGTGATCCACCATATAAACAAACTGAAAAAGAAAAACCATATGATTATCTCCCTAGATGCGGAAAAAAGCCTTCGATAAAATTCAACACCCTTTCATGATAAAGGTCTTGGAGAGGTCAGGGATAACAGGAACATACCTAAACATAATAAGAGCAATATACAGCAAACCAACTGCCAACATCAAAGTGAATGGAGAGAAACTTAAGCCAATTCCTCTAAAATCAGGAACAAGACAAGGCTGTCCTCTCTCTCCATATCTCTTCAATATCGTACTAGAAGTTCTAGCTAATGCTATAAGACAACAAAAGGAGATCAAGGGCATCCAAATTGGAAAGGAAGAAGTCAAACTGTCTCTATTTGCAGATGATATGATAGTTTACATAAGCGACCCAATAAACTCTACCAGGGAACTCCTACAGCTGATAAACACCTTCAGCAAACTAGCAGGATACAAGATAAACTCAAAAAAATCGGTAGCCCTATTTTTTTCAGACGACAAAGAGGCAGAGAAAGAAATCAGAGAGACATCACCCTTTACAATAGCCACAAGCAACATAAAGTATCTTGGTGTAATGCTTACCAAACAAGTAAAAGATCCATATAATAAGAACTTTGTGACTCTAAAGAAATAAAGTAAAGAAGATACCAGAAAATGGAAAGATCTCCCATGCTCTTGGTTAGGTAGGATAAACATAGTAAAAATGGCAATCTTACCAAAAGCAATCTACAGATTCAATGCAATCCCCATTAAAATCCCACCACAATTCTTCACCGACCTTGAAAGGATAATAATCAACTTTATATGGAAAAACAAAAGACCCAGGATAGCCAAAACAACCCTATACAATAAAAGAACTTCAGGAGGCATCACCATTCCTGACTTTAAGCTCTACTACAGAGCTATAGTTCTGAAAACAGCCTGGTATTGGCATAAAAATAGACAGGTAGACCAATGGAATCAAATTGAAAATTCTGATATTAATCCACGCACCTATGAACACCTGATTTTCGACAAAACAGCTAAAATTATACAATGGGGCAAAGACAGCATCTTCAACAAATGGTGCTGGCACAAGTGGATGAGGGTGTGTAGAAGACTGCAGATAGACCCATGTCTGTCGCCATGCACAAAACTCAAGTCCAAATGGATCAAAGACCGCAACATAAATCCAGCCACATTGAACCTCTTAGAAGAGAAAGTAGGAGGTACCCTTGAACAAATTGGTATAGGAGACCGATTGTTGAACATAACTCCAGGGGCACAGACACTGAAAGAAACAATTAATAAATGGGACCTCTTCAAACTTAGAAGCTTCTGTAAGGCAAAGGACACAGTTGATAAGACCAAACGGCAGCCCACTGACTGGGAAAAGATTTTCACTAATCCTATATCCGACAAAGGGCTGATCTCCAAAATATACAAAGAACTCAAGAAACTAGTCAACAAAACACCAAATAACCCTATTAAAAAATGGGGTACAGAACTGAAGAAAGAATTCTCAGTAGAGGAAATCAAAAAGGCTGAAAGACACTTAAGAAAATGCTCCACATCCTTAGCTATCAGGGAAATGCAAATCAAAACAACTTTGAGATACCATCTTACCCTAACAGAATGGCTAAAATTAGAAACACCAATGATGACTCATGTTGAAGAGGATGTGGAGAAAGAGGAACACTCCGCCACTGCTGGTGGGAGTGCAAACACATACAACCATTTTGGAGATCAGTATGGCGGTTCCTCAGGAAAATGGGAATTAGTTTACCACAGGACCCAGCAATCCCCCTCTTAGGCATATACCCAAAGGATTCATATCCATGAAACAAAGACATCTGTTCAACTATATTCATAGCAGCACTATTTGTAATAGCAAGAACCTGGAAGCAACCTCGATGCCCTTCAATTGAAGAATGGTTAATGATGATGTGGCACATCTACACAATGGAATACTACTTTGCAGAAAAAAATAATGGTATCTTTAAATTCGCAGGCAAGTGGATGGTACTTGAAGAAACCATCCTGATTGAGGTAACCCAGTCATAAAAAGAGAAACACAGTATGTACTCACTCATATATGGATTTTAGAACTAGATAAAATGATCACCAGCCTATAATTCACATCACCAGAGGAACTAGGATACAAGTTGTATTCTAAGAGATTCATATAAAGTCCCTCACAGAACTGGGAAGGGACAAGTCCCCCAGACCTCAGGTATAGTGGGGGAGGACAGCTAATGGAGAGAGAAGTAGGAGAAAATGAGAGGGAGGAGAGGAAGGCATGTGCGACCAGGAGGATTGAGCCTGGTTAGGAATGGAAAATAGGAAAGAGAGAGAGAGACAGAGACAGAGAGAGAGAGCATAAAAGAGGGAGCCAATATTAGTTTGAAGATAAAGTTGAACACAAAGAAAGGTCGTGGGAACTACAAGACTGCTCCCAACTAACAATCTCAGCTTCCGTGGAAAGGCTATCATAAATGCCCTTCCCGGAGAGTGAGATCAACAACTAACTTCTCCATGGAGTCCTCAACTAATGCCTGTTGAAAACAGGAGCAAACACCCATACATAAACACTGAGTTGAACTAGAACCCAGAAGGAGATGGAGAGGACAAGACCATGCGGTAGAAGTACATAGAGACAGCTTACCTGAACAAGGAGGAGCTAAGGGCCACTAGACTGATAGCTGGGAAGCCAACAGGGGTCTGACTCGGACCCCCCCTGAATATGGGTCTCAGCCAGAAGGTCTGAGCAGCCTAAGAGACCTCAGACAGTGGAGCCAGGATGTATCCCTGGTGCACAAAAGGACTTTGCAAACATATCCCCCATGGAAGGATAACTGCCTTATTCTAGAGATAGGAGAGAAGCCCTAGTCCCTACTTCATAGGACCTGTCAGATCTACATGACCCCAACTGGATGGCATTCCCCTACATATTGTATTGTGGTGGGGGGTTGGGAGGGAGGGTGTTTAGAGTGCATGGGAGAGGGTAGAGAGGGCAAAAGGGAGGGAAGGAGGGAGGGAGGGCTTGGGGGGAGGGAGGGAGGGAGGGAGAGGGAACTGGGATTGACATGTAAAATAATTAAAAAAAAAAAAAAAAAAAAAAAAAAACGCTTTGACTCCAAAATTTAAGTTGAAGAACAAGTTACTGGGGAAAAGTATTTCTATTTTTGTTTCCACAGAAAATGAAAAGATGTGGATTCCTTCCAGACTAATGTGGTTTGATCACACCAGACCGCCTGAAACAGAGTACAAGCTGATCCTACATTCCAAACAGCTGGACAAAACAGCCCTACAGACTACAGCTAGGATATCTGAATCTTCTTCGAATCCCCCAAGACAGCGCCCCTTACCAGCAGGAAGTAGTTTGGAAAGAACGACGCCCAAATTCCCAAATATTGTGTATAAATGTTTGTTTTCATTTAATTGGACTTTGTTATATAAAATTAAAAAAAAATACTCTATATGCATAAAAAAAAGGTAGATCTCATCATCTATTTCCTTATGAGGCTTCTGTGGCAGTCCTGGAATTTATACTGCCATTCTGACATTCCTCAACCCATATATGGGTATGCTTTCCAACTTGTCATGAGTTCATAGAGCTCGGATAACTCCTATTGCCCTTTATACATTACCTTTCCTGCTACAGGATGCCTGTGTCTTGATGATGATTGTCTCCTATCTAAATAACAATAGATTTGGCCTAGACAGCTTTACATGCACCCTGAAGGAAGGAAGGAAGTGCAGCTATGGGGAGCAGGAAGGCAGATAGTATGTGCAGTTATGAAGTGCCTTTGACATTAGGACAAGTAATTTCTGTTTTCCATTCATATTAATACTAATAGAAGTCCCCTTCCATTGACCCACCTTTGTTTGACTACTTAATTTAAATATCCTCTGGGGATTGACCTGGCCCATAGTGTTGCTCAAGGGGCCTCCTGATTTTAAGCAATTTCTTGGATAAATATTCAGTGATGGTTTCATATGCTTTTTCTATACTGTGGAAGCTACGGCCTCTGACCATGGAGTTAAATAACTTCCCCAAATGTATAGGCTTTTTAAATCTAGAGACAGAATATATTTATTTCCCCTTGATTTCTCATTACAAGTATGTCCCAATTAACACTCTTTAATTTCTGCAATCTAATGAAATGTATCTACTATACCAGTGTAAAACTGAGTATGATAGCTTCAATGGGAACTTCAACATCTGACAATGACTGTTCCAAAACATAGATGGGAGACAACAAGAGGGAACCAAAGTACAAAAAGTTCTAGAAGTAACTTAGGGATGTAGAGACTGAGAGAAATAATTTTCCTAATGCTTAGGACTATTTGTTATTGATGCAATTCTTTTTGTCTAGAAAAAATTAAACTTCAGTAAAAAGATTCAAACATGCTACTATAGCTTTGTATATTTTTATACTTGCACTTTTATTATCTCTTTTATTAGTAATTTTGTTATAAAACCTAATATTTATGTGTTTTTGTGAATATGGAATCTGCATATTCAATTCATTCCCCATAAAATCCCAGCACAATTCTTCACTGACCTTGAAAGGATAATACTCAACATTATGTGAAAAAAAACAAAAGACCCAGGATAGCCAAAACAACCCTGTGCAATAAAGGTTCTTCAGGAGGCATCACCATCTTCAACTTCATGCTCTACTCTAGAGCTATAGTGCTGTTAACCACTTGGTATTGGCACAAAAATAGACAGGTATACCAATTTAATCAAATAAAATATCCTGATATTAACCCTAACACCTACAAACACCTGATTTTTGACAAAACACTGAAAGTATAAAAGGGAGGGAGGAAAGCATCTTCAACAAATGTTGCTAGCACAACTGGATGATGGTGTGTATAAGCGTGCAGATAGACCCATGTCTATAGCCATGCACAATACTCAAGTCCAAATGGATCAAAGGGCTCAACATAATTCCAACCAGATGGAACTTCTTAGAATAGAAAGGGGGGGTACCATTGAACAACTGGTAGAGGAGACCACTTTCTGAACATAACTCCAAGAATGCATACAATGAGATCGACAATTAATAAGTGGGACTTCTTCAAACTGAATAGGTTCTGTAAGGCAAAGGACACAGTGGACAAGACCAAATGGCAGCCCACAGACTGGAAATTGATCTTCACAACCCTACACCTGACAGAGGGCTGATGTCCAAAATATACAAAGAATTCAAGAAAATCATCACCAAAATACCATGCATGGCCAAAGAATGTTAGACATGAGCAGTAGACTCCAAGATCCTCCAATAACACCTGCCCCCTTTTCTCATCCCCACACAAAGACACATCTCCCTTTGGGTTTAAATGAGAGGATGAAATGAATGGGGCATCCCCTGACCCTGCACAGAATTCTTGTTCCTCCATGGACACCTTGACCTCTCCATTTTATTAAATTCAAAGGAATCCAGCCCTCCAACTCCAGGAGAGGTTTCCCCCTTGTATTGTGGTTTCTAGTAGATTTTCTCCCTTCTGTGTACCAGCCAGATAATCTCTGGTGTCCGAAAAAGCCAACCACTCTGGAGGTGCCACCTGTCTCCAATTCTTTTCCAACAATACTCTCTGGAACACACTCCAAGCCACCACTCTGAAGCACTTTATCCAAGTCCTCATTGATCTCAGAGCAAGCTGCTCAGTTCAATGATGGGTTTCAACTGTGGTCTCCTTTACTATTAGCAGCAAGAGACACAGCTGACTGTCTCTCAGGTACTAGAGTGTGTGCACCTGGTTCCACCATAGCAACCACTGCTGTCATTTTCGGGACTAAAGTTTATACCTATTTTGCAGCACTTTAGAATTTGACTTGAGATTTATACCTGGGGAAGTGCAGTAGTTCCTTTTCGTATTAGAGATGCTACAGCTTACTAGTCTGTAATTAACTGAGTATTCATCACTGAATTTAAGCACTGGAGGCTCGGCTATAAAGTGGATTCATGAAGGTGGAATACATATGGTGTAACATTTTTCTCTTATTTTTCTGCATTTGTCTCAAAGTAATTGTGAGTAATTGGAGGATTAACACTTCCATTCTTTGCCTGACTGACAACAAAGTACTTACCTAAGTTTTTAAATTTTGTTTTCATTTCTGATGCCATGGCTGGTGTGGAACTCCTGGGTATATGGCTATAAGGTAGCCTACTTTACTGTCTCACATTCTGGGATACCTAGGATTTCTATATCATGGTTACAGGTACCTCACTACTCATCTTTAAAGTGAACATGGAGAAAGAATGATACTTGATATCTACCTGTTAGGGTTAGGGATTGATATTTCTTTTTAGAGGTGTCCTATGTATGTGAGTGTGTATGTATCCTACGTCTGCTTTTGTTGCTGTTCAATGTTGCCCTTGTGAGGTTTTTAATTTTTCAGTTCACAAAATACTCCCAATATTAAAATGTTTTTTAAAATAATGAGGATATTGTTTCAATACTTTGTTGACTAAGAATAGATATGAAAGATGGTAAGGATTTGATTTGATCTGTTTTTTTTTTTTTTTTTTTTTTTTTTTTTTGGTGAAGTTTTTTGTGTCAGTCTTTGGGTGTCTTCCTTCCTTATACAAGGTTTCATACAGTCCACATTCATCTTTAGCTCTCTATGTACCATAAAGGACTCTGCAGTCCTGATTCTCCTGCCTCTATTTCCTAAGTGCTGGAAGACAACAGTATGCAACTTTGGCTCTCAGAATATGTGTGTGTGTGTGTGTGTGTGTGTGTGTGTGTGTGTGTGTGATTTTTTTTGAGAAAGAGGCTTACTATGTTCCCTAGACTGAACTCAAACTCTGGCTGCCTCCTTCCCTTAGCCTGCTTAGTTTTGGAATTACAGGTAGTTCAAGGTTGAGGCACCAGACCACTGATGGCCTTGTTTTTAAAAAGTGTCACACAGGAAGTGTGGAAGTGACCACCATTGTAGCTAAAGATACTTAATCATTGTTCTCTGTAGTTATACAGAAGTTACATAATTTAGGGATTTTTTTTTTTTTGAATCTACAGGAAAGAAAATACAGGGCAGTGGTGGTTCTGAAAGAGTCACACAGTGTGGAATAAGATGGTTTCTCAAAGTTGTTTTGATTTGCATTTCCCTGATAGCTAAAGATTTAGAGCACTTTCTTAATTGTGTTTCAGCCTTTTTGATTTCATCTATTGAGAGTTCTTTCAGTTGATTCTGTACCCCATTTTTCCTAGTGTTATTTGGTGTTTTGTTGACTAGTTTCTTGAGTTCTTTGTATATTTTGGAGATCAGCCCTTTGTCGGATATAGGATTGGTGAAAATCTTTTCCCAGTCTGTGGGCAGCCTTCTGGTCTTCTCCAAAGTGTCCTTTGCCTTACAGAAGCTTCTAAGTTTGAAGAGGTCCCATTTATTAATCGTTGCTGTCAGTGTCTGTGCCCCTGGAGTTATGTTCAGGAAGTGGTCTCCTATACCAATTTGTTCAAGGGTAACCCCTACTTTCTCTTCTAAGAGGTTCAATGTGGTTAGTTTGCTGTTGAGGGTCTGTGATCCATTTGGATTTGAGTTTTGTGCATGGTGACGGACATGGGTCTATCTGCAGTCTTCTACAAACCATCATCCAATTGTGCCAGCACAATTTGTTGAAGATGCTGTACTTGACCCATTGTATTCATTTAGCAGCTTTGTCAAAAATCAGGTGTTCATAGGTGTGTGGGTTAATATCAGGAATTTCAATTTGATTCCATTGGTCTAAATGTCTATTTTGTTCCAATACCAGGCATGTTTCAGAACTATAGCTCTGTAGTAGAGCTTAAAGTAAGGGATGGTGATGCCTCCTGAAGTTTTTTTTATTGCACAGGGTTGGTTTTGGCTATCCTGGGTCTTTTGTTTTTCCATATAAAGTTGAATATGATCCTTTCAAGGTCAGTGAAGAATTGTGGTCAGATTTTAATGGTGTGCTGAGATTATCTGTTGCCTAAAATCTTCATGGGCATAGTTAATTTCCTTTGGTTGGAGTTTTCCTTCCAATACTTTCTGTAGGGCTAGATTTGTAGATACATATTTTGAAAATCTGGTTTTGTCATTAAATAACTTGTTTTCTCCATCTCTAGTGACTGAGAGTTTTTTCTAGGTATAGTATCCTGGGCTCGCTTCCGTGGTCTCTTAATACTTGTAGAACATCTGTCCAGGACCTTCTGGCATTGATGGTTTCCATGGAGAACTCGGCGGTGTAATTTTGATAGGTCTACCTTTATATGTTATCTGTCTTTTTCCTTCATTGCTCTTAATATTCTTTCACTATTCTGTATGCTAGGTGTTTGATTATTATATTTCGAGGGTGTAGAGCGCTACTAAGTGCCTTGCCTTAAGATGGTGCAGGCTTCCACCTTCCAGATGGTGAGTGCTCTCTATGGGTTAAAAAAAAGGTCCTTATTTGGCCAAGGTTCTTGAGCTTGCTTGCTTCCCTATAAGAGCAGCCTATCTGCAGGGGTCCCTGTGGCTCAATGGGGTTTGTCAGCGCAAGGGGATTTAAGCCAGTGCAGGCATTTCCCCGAGTCAGAAGAAGAAGCATGTTCAAGGATCCTGAATAAACTACTTGGAGAAGATCTTGCCTGAGTTGCATCTTCCTTGCAGGCTGAGGTTGGGAGCAACAGCTGGTGGCCCTTACCGGGATGGAGATCAGAACTTCTTGCAGTCAGGGCAGTACTGGAAAGTTTCAGGGTAAGGTGGGACAATAAAGCCTGTAGAAATAAGCAGCAATAAGATTCCCTAGGAAGAGTGGGATAATAAGGACCGAATGGATAATTGGCAATAAAGTTTCATGCATTGAGCAAGAGGATCTAGCGAACCGAAAGTAAAATTTTTGAAAATGGGGACATCTCAGTCTCATCCAATTTTTCTGGCTCTTCAGGAGCTACTTTTGTCAAAGAAACTTAAAGAAAAAGCACATTAGAGTGGTTTCTGGGCGAATGCCATGCCATTGCACCTTGGTTTCGCAGTTTCGGGAGATCTTACCTTAGTGTGCTGGGACAAGTTTGGCAGGGATCTTGACTTCCCTTGGGAACAAGGGATGCTAAAGCCTGGAGTCAGACCCATTTGGATGTTAATGCATAGCTGCACTGAGAACCAGAAATGCTGTGGAGAGGCAGTGGAAAAGGGGCAAGCTGTGATAGAAATGCTACAAGAAGAAAGATCAGAAGAGGTTAAGAGCACAGGGGGATTCTGATATGGATGAATCAGACTCTGAGGAGGAATTGCAGGCCCTTGTAGAAAGGTTTCAGAAACAATCCCTTAGAGAACGGAGAGGGAAGGGAAGGAGAAATGGTGATGCAAGGAGGAGGAGGATCCCCCTGGAATAAAGCATTGGTGGCTCCCCTTATCAGATGGAGGAAGGGTGGGGCCGAAGGACAGGGCATTCCTTTTGCCCTGAGGTGTGGAGCAGTGCAAACTGACCTTGGTCTAGCTTTCCTGTTTGCCAGGATGCCCAAGGCAATAGATATGAGGAGCTTTTAGGCTTCAAGGTCATCAAGGCTTTAGCTGAATCTATGAGAACATATGGGTTTTCAGCTTCTTTTACAGTAGCCCAATTTGAAGCCCTGAATAGACACTGCATGACTCCTAGAGTTAAGATGGAAATTTCATGCCTTGAAATGCATCTATTATATGGATGATATATTGTTGGCGGCCAAGGATGAACAAATTTTAGATCAGGCTTATGAAGATTTGGTTAAATCATTGGAAAAGGTTATTTATAGCCCCTGAAAAGGTTCAAAAGGATAAGATTGTTAATTATTTAGGAGCCAAAGTGTATGAAAGACAAATTGTTCCTCAAAAGATTGAGTTGAGTAGGATAATTTGAAAATGTTAAATGACTTTCAGAAGTTATTAGGAGATGTTAATTGGACTAGGAGTTATTTAAAGTTGCCAAATTATGAATTAAAGCCATTATATAATATATTAGTAGGGGATCCAGCTCTTGATTCTCCTAGGCAATTGACTGTTAAGTGGGAGAAGTCTTATGTAAAGGTGAGGAGAGACTACAAAAATGCATTTCTATCTAGATGGAAGGAAGGTCAAACTACACATTTTTACTCTCCCTACTTAAAATCAGACTACAGGGGGGGTTATGTCAGGATGGATCCTTCTTTGGATTCATCCCAAATTCTCTCAAAGAAAGCAATAAGACGTTATCCCACAGCAGTCGCTAGTTTGCCTCAGTAGAATTCAACAAAGCATTCAATTTTTTGGACTGCCCCAGCGCTACTTGTGGTGCTTTACTACTGTCACCAGGTTAAGATCTTATGTGGCACTATCGATAATTAGGCCATATTGCAATGTGGGTTTGAAGGAACGATAGATAGTCATTATCAAAACATATTTAATATCATTTTTTTAAGGACATCCTGGATTTTTCCAAAAATAACTTCCTCAGTCCCACATGGTAAGGTGCCAAACATGATGGTTCAAAAACTTGTTGTGGGGCATATATGATTGCAAATAATCCTCCTGTGTTGTGTCAATTTCAGCAGGATCCCCTCAAATTGTGGAATGGGAAATTGTAGTCGAAGTATTCAAAATTTGCCCAGTTGCATTTAACTTGACTCAGATTCAGCATATGTGGTGAATGCAGTAAGAATTTTGGAATTAGCAGGCCTCCTAAAATTAGTAGTGTTGTTTGTTCACTCTTACAAGAGTTACAAAGATCAATTAGGTTGAGAAAGAAATGCTTTTATATTCATCATATTAGCACTCATACGGGTTTGCCTGCCTGGGCCCTTAAGTGAAATTACATTGTTGATCAATGGACAAGGTGGAATGTATTTTTTACCGCTCATCTTTAGATCAGGCTAGGCAATTCCATCAGAATTTCATGTAAATGCAAGGACTCTTCAACAGAAATTCCATTATTCGTCAAGAGCAGGCGCCCGACAGGTTATTTTTGAACTGTCCACAGTGTATAATATACTGAAAGACCCCCACTATGCTTATTGCCATTTAGAATTGCTCTTGCTAATTTGCCAAGGTCAAGTTATGAGGAAAGTACAGGAAGAGGGCCAAGTGCTGCTCTCATCCAGCGGCAGCAGATAGCTGTGGTCTGCAGCTTGGACCAAACAAGGTCAGCAGGACAGTATGCTGGGATGGTCATAACTAATTCTTTGTATTCTTTGTGCCCAACCAGATAACCTACTGTCCTTGGTTAACTACAACTGCTACATTTAGATGAAACAATGAAGCCCTGTAACCATGCTTCTGCTTCTGTCAGCCTACTTCACTACCCCAAACCTATATAAACTGCCTGAGTTTTAACCTCAGCAACTCAGTCCCCCGAAAGACTGCAGTGTCCACAGGCACCTGTGTAAACAATAAATAACCTCTTGCCTTGCAGCCGTGGTCTGGTCTCCTCTCTTGGGGGCAAGGGCCTTCCCCCCGACAGGCTCCCAACTCTTGGGGTCTCATGGTGGTCTTTCATTGGAGGTTCTACCCAGTTGGAGACCCTTCCCCCTAGGGACTGACACTGACACCCACGGAGGTAAACTGGCCAGCGCTTGTTTTCTGTTCTTTGTGGTCTTGTTCTTATGTCTTTTACTTGTTGCTTGTTGCACACGATCCGTGTCGCTCGTCGTTCTGGAGCGGCTTAAGAAGGGAGCTGATGAGCTAGGGCTTCTACCTACCACCCTGGGAGATAGTCCAGGCATCTGGGGCGCCCGATTTACAGGGCCCACAACAAGTCCTAGGGATTCTGGTTTGGAGGGTGGGGGGCCAAGACCCTCTGTGACTCCAACTCAGTAACTGGTTTTAGTTTTATGCTAAAAACATGCAGTGTGTCTTTGGCTGGCTGTCTATGTGTTTTTTCTGTTCTGTTTGTCTGTCAGTTCTTTATTTGAAGAAAATATGGGACAATCTTTAA